>NW_001889876.1:1728117-1784056 GCF_000143565.1 Laccaria bicolor S238N-H82
GTCATAGATACTGACAATTGTGGCAGCCTCTTCTCCGTATTGGCTCAGAGATGGCTGCTTCGCCAACATGAGACTCAGCCTTCGTCTCATCAACACCAAACCTAATTTTCACAAGGGCGAGCACAAAGATAAGTGTGGGGAGTTCAAGGGAGTGGTCGGAGATGCGGTCAAGGTCCAGCTAGGCTTCAAAGTGTTGGAAGTGCCATTTCCATACCTTATACCTGAAAGGCCGGAGTGCAAATCCCAGGTCGTTACCGCATTTACCGGTCCACATAAGGGGCCGCAGTTTAGAATTAAGGAGTTTGGCGAAGAATTTTGTGGCTGCTCGATTTTGAGATCAACAACGCTTTTGAGAAAGGTTGATGTCAAAATCGCCACCAATGAACTGGTAGTCACCCGAGACAGTCGGCGATAAACTACATATACCGTAGATATATTACAACTGCCTTAGAGAGATTTTTTTGTATGTTTTACACATATCTTGATGGCAAGGTATATATTCTTGATCTTATTGCAAGACTTTGAGGCTTGAGATGACTGAACGAACGAACTTGAACACTCACTATTTATGACCAGCTTAGTCAGCTTCAGCCGGCTTCTTAGCCGGAGCTGGAACTAGCCGAGCTGTGGGAGCCATCACTCGGCGGTTCTGGCTGGGCTTCGGCTAAACTCGGCTTGGCTCCTGACTTGAGCTGGCTCCGAGCCGGAGCCGCGGCAACACTATGACTGATTGGACAAAAGGTTGATTCAGGTGATCAGTGAGCATGGACTCAAGTTTTTCAACTTTAATGTGGTCGGGAATGGTGAGGAGGGATGCTTGTATTTTTGGATCTTGCAGGAGGTGAGAGGGCAGCTAGTGTTTGGAAGTCCGGTCTTGTGACTGGAAAAAGACTGTAACCAGACCGGACCAAGACCGCAAAAGACCGGACCTGTGGTTACAGTCTTTTATTTTTGAGATGTAAAGACCGCAAAAAAACCGGTTAACGTGAACCGGTCTTGACCAGTTTGGACCGGTCTTTTGTAACCCCTTAAATACCCTTTAAAACGCACCCAAGAACGTACGATTTGGTAAAAAAACGAGAGAGATATGAATTAAAATGTAAATTACTTTTGGGAATAATAGATGTACCAGACTTATTTTATACAAGCACCAATTCCTAACGGAATTTGACATTCTTTGGCTCGTTTTGAAGCTAATAGAGATGTTAATAAATTTACTGATTCATAGTTTTAAAATATTAGCCTAAAGACCGATCATAAACCAGTTAAAACTGATGCAGACTGAAACCAGTCTTTTTGCAGTCTGGTCTGGTCTTTTGACTTCTGGGGAAAAGGCAGACCAGTTATGGTTATGGTTAATGCCCCTGGGCATCAAAAAACTGGACCGAACCGGACTTTCAAACACTAAGGGCGGCAAAGGAAGAGAGGAAGTGGATTCAGTGTAAAGGGCAGCAGGGGATAGGTGTTTATTAGTTGAATTAGACCATACATAACATCGTCAAAAGTGGGGTACTTGTACATCTATGACTGGGGTATCCAGCTTTCACTTCAACCCCAAATTGATAGACCTAGGCCCTTCCTTTGCCTTTGCTGCTCTCTGGGTAGCTTCCACCAACTCCTTTTCTTTGTCAAGCCTGGAGGAGAGTGTTGCAGACAGGTTCATCCTTTGCTCAGTGTTGGCCTTCACACTTGCAGCAAATGCCATGCCTGCGCCCATTCAGGCAAGGGGCTTTGCAGATGCCCATGTTCCAATTTTGGCAAGGAATTGACAAATGCTTCAAGGGAGAGCTTGACGAAGCCACTGGGTTACTGTGCTTCTTGGAAGATGGGCTAGAACCTTGAAACATACGCGCCAAAAGTGGCACATTGAGCTGAGTCTGATTGTCCATGTGGAAAGGACTCTTCACATAGTGATCACAAGCTTCGACATCAAAAGTGATGGTGATTGACAGGTCATGAGGCACAGCACAAAATAAATCAGTGACCCTACGCTGATACCCTTGAAGCTCCAAAGAGCGGTGGCAATAAACCAGCATGACAGCTGAGCTCCAAGCCCTGAAGACTCAGATCAAAGAGGGTGCTTGGCTGAGGCTTGCTCCTTCTTGACAAGTGCATAATCTCCACTGAAGTCAAGAGGTTCGTTGTTGTGGTCATACCCTTTGTCCATCAAAGCAGAATGCTTTTTAAAGTTGACAAAGTAATCTTTGATGACCAGACACCAGATAGAGTGAGGGATGGGATCTGCAAGTGGTTGTACCTGCATAAGGTTGACAAGAGAGTCAATGGTCTTGTCTGTTCCAATCTCCTGCCAAAGTTTCCAAGTCTCCTCAATGTAGGGATCAGATATGGTAGATGTTGAGAGTTCAGCCAGATGCAGGGCAAGAGCAAGAACAGTGGCAGGTAAGGACTGGGAAGTTGAATGTTCAACCCCAAGTAGTTTAGTGAGACTGTCCATTGAGAGAAGAGTTGTAGTGTCATTGGAGACTTGTGAGCTTGCCAAATGAGAGACCTTGGCATTGAGAATGGCCCATGCAGTGGTGTCAACTGCTGTACAATGATCAGCTGCTTCTCGGATGCATACCTCCTCAAGGAGCACTTCACGCCAAGCATGAAACTCAACTGCCTGGGCTTCATCAAGGCCTTCAGGAGTGGATTCTCGGACTGCTTGTTCCCCAGACTGGGTGTCTGGCTGTTCCTCAGCCTCTCTGTCCTTCTTTTGCTGCTCCAGACGTTGGGTAAGCTGTTGTAGGTAGTCCTCACCCTTGGCTGGAGATGTACCTGCATCTTGGAGATGTTTTGCAAAATCCGAAAGGGGCCACTGTCCTTCAATGACATCATAGATGATAACCTCAAGGGCCTGAGCACACTTCCAAGTTGCTTCAATGCTAACATTGGTCATTGAGAAGGAGATGTTGGATGAAGAGGTCAAATGGTGAGGTGTTACTTAAAGAAAGGAGGTTGGATGGCAAGGGAAGCAAGCAGTTAGCCAAAGAAATCTGAAGAGAATCTGTGAGAGGCATGATACATGAGTATTGAGCTGGAGGAGATCTTTCAATACTTCTTACAATCTGGCAAACGAAGTCTGGACCAGAGGGAATGAAAGAAAGTGAATGATGCTCAATAGGATGAACGCCTCACCAAATAAAGAGTAATTAGAAGTGTGTTTATGAATAAATGATAGGCAAAGCCTAGGGTGGAGAATCACTGTTCATTTGGGTGAGTATGCAGCACATAGAGATAGAGAGTGCAGAGCACTTACCTGTGCTGGATAGACGTGGTCTGAGAGAGAGCCAGCACAGGAGAGGGAAACAACACTGATGACTGCTCCTAACCCAGCATCTGCCAAACTTTGGCACTGAGTCAGGGATCAGTGTCAAGGCCCATGATTGGTGAGCAGAGCTCAAGGGGAAAAGGCTCAGTGAAGCTGAGCCTTTTCCTGGTTAGTGTTTGAAAGTCCGGTTCGGTCCGGTTTTTTGATGCCAAGGGGCGTTAACCGTAACCGTAACCGGTCTGCCTTTTCCCCAGAAGTCAAAAGACCAGACCGGACCGCAAAAAGACCGCAGACCACGGTTTTTTGCGGTCTATAGACCGGTTTCGGTCTGCATCAGTTTTAACCGGTTTATGACCGGTCTTTAGGCCAATATTTTAAAATTATGAATCGGTAAATTTATTAACATCTCTAATAGCTTCAAAACGAGCCCAAGAACGTTAAATTCCGTTAGGTATTGGTGCTTCTATAAAATAAGTCTGGTACATCTATTATTCCCAAAAGTAATTTACATTTTAATTCATATCTCTCTCGTTTTTTTACCAAATCGTACGTTCTTGGGTGCGTTTTAAAGGGTATTTAAGGGGCTACAAAAAACCGGTCCAAACCGGTCAAGACCGGTTCACGTTAACCGGTCTTTTTGCGGTCTTTACATTTCAAAAATAAAAGACCGTAACCGCAGGTCCGGTCTTTTGCGGTCTTGGTCCGGTCTGGTTACGGTCTTTTTCCAGTCACGAGACCGGACTTCCAAACACTATTCCTGGTGGAGTTTGAGTTGGCACAGAGGCCTACAAAATGCCTCCTTACCCTTGGAACCTGCCATTACAATGATCAGAGTGGGGAAATGTAAGGAAGTCGAGGCGATGACCAAGCAGTGTCGGTGTCTGACATCATCTGTCAACATAACCAAAGCTGCAGAATTTTCACATAGATGTGATGGAAAAGGGCCATGGTGCCATGTCTGGAACCAAAAAGATGCCTGATTTGGACATAATTCTGAAAGCGGTAGTTCCATCAGACCCTACTTTCCATTTCAGAATTTATGTCTATATCCAGCATATTGTGAATGAATTAGGCATCTTTGGCATGTGACATCTTGCTTGAGTCACACAATTACTAATACTAATTCTGCACCTTCAACATGTACTTTGCCCGTTACTGCACCGATTTCCATTGTCCAACATGCAAAGTAGCACTACAAAAATAGGCCGTTGTAGGGGTACTCATGATAAGGAAGGGCAGTAGGCAGGAGATGTCAGATTGTGACATACAAAAATCTAGTGGAAGAAACATCTGTATCCCTCTGGTTCTCACCTACTCAGGATCCTAATTTTGAGGCCATGGCTCCCTGGTTATCAGGAAAGGCCAACTAGTACTGTAAGAAAAATTTCTATAAAATGCATAAGCACTTTGAATTTTTTACAACAAATCAACTGAAAAAAGTGAGAAAATGAATAAATAAAAGGAGGAAAATTTAGGAGAGGATTCAGACACCAAGAGTTCTTGAACTATTTCATACATCTATAATGAGAGCATAGGGAATTAATATCACTAACAGCCCTTGGAAAAGAAAGCTTGGAGAAAAGTAAATACATCTGCACTTTCAGCCACAGCTGTTGCATTAATTTCCTTGGCATCCATGTTCTCAGGCATGATTATGAATGCTGAGTAAAACCTCCAATATTACACCCAGCAAAAAAAGCAGAGAATTTCTCCTATTTCTTTTGGTCAAAATGCACAAAATAAATTTTTACAATGGAAAGCACTACTAGAATCATTCAGTTCTACTCCAAGAAAAAGGAGGCGTATGGTCTGCTTTGATTCTGCAAGAGAGGATAGAATGTATGCATGTCCAGGAAGAGGTGGAAGGAGAAAATGTCAATTCTCATAAATTCTTTCCCAATCTATTGATTTGGATTATATGCATACTTTCTGGTATTTATAAATTTCTAAGTCTTAGTGTGAGATTTTTGGTGCATAAATATGCAACTAGGAGAGTAAGAAGAAGTGAGAGCAAATATTTTTTTGAAAAAATAAAATTCAGCCTGCAGTAATTGAACTGGAGACCTCAGCCTAAATCACTAGTCTCGGTCAAATCTTTCCGTTGAGCTAAGTCAACCTTTCAAAGCATTTAATTTATGGTGCACAAGGTATGGAGTTTTTGATTTTTGATTCTTTTTAAAATTGGTTCCAGACATGGCACCATGGCCTGGAAAAGCACTGTGAGTGAGCTACGCTTCTTATGGAGAGCTAAAATTGGATCTGCTCAGCTTCCCTCAGGAACAGTACCTCTATGTAACATAGCGTCATCGCCGCACCCCACGGTTGCCAATTCGTCCAGAAAGGTTGCGCATTCCCAGCTTACCTCCCACAATTTCACTATCCTTTTACAAGGTCACGCCACAGGCAAGTCATCATCAAGCTTGCCTCGGAAGGCTCCCCAGTTAGTTTCACTGGCTTACTGCCAGTCTAATAATTCCCTCCAGGTGAACATGTTGCAGAGAGAAGGTGCCTTTGCTGCTACGGTTTATGGCAGATATTTGACGACATGTCTTGAGATCTTCGATGATCCAAATATAATCGCCATGACGTGCAACCCATAATGATCTTCAAAACCTGGGGCCACTGACACTGCTACCTAGTCGACATGTAACGGCAAATGTTCTTTCATTGAGACCCACGCAGACCCCTTGGTTCTTCCCTAATGATCCCTTTGGAAAATATAGCACTGGAATCCAGGACAATCATCCAGTCTTTCAAATACTGCGATAGTGAGCTTTCATCATATACCCTGCTCACCTCTAATCTATCTAAACCGCCGTTTTGCAGTGGGCTTGCTAGTGAGGATGCTTTTACGCTTTCGTGGAACCGACGTCTGAATCATACTCTCAGGCTCTGCTTTTATATGACTACCTTCTGACGTTGGATATGGAAGTAAGTGTTGAGATTTCTTCGAATTTCGTTCTCATCTATAGTACGTGTTCCAGGTTTCGAGGATCTGGACGTACGTTGAGCATCCATTCATGGTTCCATTCCCCTATAACTCAACGCGTGAAGACTCCGATGGGGCGTTCCCAAGATCCTTTTTTTCAGCAACCGTTATGTCGTGCCAGTCTTTGTCTTGTAAGTTCGATTCAATGAATTGGGACAGCTAAGTGCTCATTATTGTGCACCATAGCATTGATGTGGTTTGTGCGTACCTAAGCATTTCTTCTTGCCGCGTACGGGAGCATTCAATGGTCTCCAGCTCAAGCGATGCCCAATTTAAGCCCTGGTGTGTGTCTTTTTTATTTTATTTTCCAGCGGCTTAATTCAACTTCGCCCAATTTTGGTTTCTCTAATATTACAGCTGTAAGTCAGAAAGCTATCTGCTCGTAATTTTTGTTGAGCCGCAGTCCGTCTAGATGCAAGGTTAAAAAATGGATAGCTCTGTAACGTTTTCCCGTCTTTTGACTCTCTGACTCATTTACAAGAAACCCTGATAAGGCCGAATGTTGTGGCAATGGTCACCGTCCAAGTTGTGCTTTTCCTCCGAGTGCTTGTATTCTGTACGTTCTTCCGCTTCACCGTTGGCTTTATCTTTCATAGATTTTATACAGGTCGGGACAAGGTCGGGACGATAAGGTAGGATCTGATACTACTCGCCCAAGCAGCTCGCTGAAATTCAATTCGTAGAAATTGGCTCGTTTCTCTCTTGTCGCAGCATTCTTAAGTAAGGAGCCATAACTCCTGGTACATATATTGATTTATCTCAGTTGCACATGTCTGTTGGGCAACGTTTTCGCTTATCGCCATCTTGCGGACGATAGGTGAGTCGCACTTCTGGTCGTTGTAAGAAAAGTAAATAAATTGTATGCTAGGTTACTCTGGAGGTAGCCTGATACCAGGATGTCTGTATTACGTGCCGCGCAATATGTATCTGACCTGGTACGTTTAGTGGGGGTTGTATACACCGTACGGTTTCTGACATTACCTTCCACTTCCAAGGCTGCTCCCGATGCTGTTGGAAAGTGAGCCTTGATCCGATTTATAGCGCGGATGATGCTACTAAAACACCGTCAGCCATCCTTACGGTGACGACCATATACAAAGCTGCTACATTTGGGACAACGAATCGAACGTGAATGTTGCCAATCGTGTCAAAAGAGACGCTATTAACTTAAGAAAAACTTTTGACAGGGTTGCAGTCCTGGCGCGCGATTCCATCGTTTACTTCATCGGCGCCTTTTGTAAAGAGGTCTTCTAGCCCTTGCAGATTTGTGTTTGACCGCTTGCATTACAGGCATCCTTCTTGTCGATTTAATTTACTGGGAATATGGAAAGGCTTGGACCCCTCCTGCTTTAATCACGTAAATCTCGCTCCTCCGGCCCCGTGCTTTTGCTAAAAGTATACCTGCACATAGACCGGGAGCTGTGTTCGCGTGCGTTGGGGTAAGTAAATCTTTTGGTATCTTGAAATCTATTTCTGACCTATTTATCAACTTGCAATGAACCTTCGCGCCGAGCTTTGGCTAGGAGATTCATTGGGCACGATGCGCGGCATATCTCGACCGATGGCCTTCGCACGATTTGCAGGCAATCAGATGACTGTCGTGCGCACCGGGGAGGAAACGATGTCAGGGGAGGTCATCCCTGATGAGACGCAGCCCAACGCCGACCCTTGAGATATTTTCTTTCGGGAGTAGATCCTGTGTACAGTAATAATTCACGCTTATGCTGTGGACAAAGCTTCAGATGCGTCCAAACTCTTGTGAGCCCACAGAGGTGGCCAGCAGGAAGCTGATATCGTGGGGTTGATGGAGCAACAATATCAACGCACAGAACAGGTAGCGAACATCAAAACCGTTCTTAGTAGCCATGCTTGGTGAGGAAATCGTCATGTTCATGGATGGATGTGTGTGGCATAGCTCAAAATGAGAAGAACATGGGTGTGTCCATAAATGGCACCTCGGCCTCTCCTCTGTCGGCCTGCGTGGTAATACAGCAACCAGAAATTGAAATAGTCCCAAAGCCGAGCACTTCTCTAGATGTTCAGCTTGGTCCTGCGCCAGTGACGGCGCTTGGCGTTGTACTAACACTCAAATATTAGTACTGTGATACGCATAGAAAGACAAGAGACGCACTTGGATTTTGGTGTCCGACTTAAGACGGAACCACTGGGGGATGGGCCTATACATCGATTTCATACTCGATCAGCTACCTGCGCTCTAGCTCAGCATTGTTGTCGACGCACCTGTTTTGCCTCCCAGCCTTTGCGAGAATTCGTTTTGTGCGGAAAGTCTTTTGGGAAGGCTACATATTCAATATACGGTCAGTATCTGGCCATGGTCGGGTAACAATGTCACTACTCACCATTGTCGTCGACGGCGGGGACTTGATGGATGAGTTTCTGTCGTGAGCGTACAAAATAAGGTTGCGGTGGTGGCGGATGACTGTACAGTTGTTGTTGACTGTTTACTAAAATGGTAAAAAGACTGGGACTGGGGTCTGGGCTCTGGGAACCGACTAGACCAAGACCAGACCGACACGTCTACATCCCGATTTGGCTCACGCGTCTCATTGCAGTTCACTCCACGACCACCCACCATCATCGCCAACAATGCATATCATCAGCTGGCTATCCTACATTCTCGTCGCCGGGACTGTTGTCCTCGCCGACGAGAAAGCCCCAGTTATGGAGCTCAAAATTGACACGACCTATATGCCAGCAGAGTGCCCAACGAAGGCACAAAAGGGCGATGCTATTAAGGTGCACTATGTGCGTATATCCTCAGTCGTTATCCTCAACCGCTGTATACTGACTTGATTATAACGCCATACTTAGACCGGAACTTTACACGCGAATGGAAAGAAATTCGATTCTAGGTTAGTTGCTTTCGACACGTCTCTTTAGACAGTGTTGATGCGAAGCGCGCAGTCTCGACCGAGGTTCACCTTTGCCTCTAACTCGTAAGTCTGTTGTTCTGCTTTCGACCCACACAATCTAACATCCTCACCCAGTCGGCGTCGGCCAGGTTATCAGCGGGTGGGACAAGGGGCTCCAAGGAATGTGCCTTCACGAGAAGCGTACACTCACCATCCCGTCAGATATGGCGTACGGTTTGTGTTTCCCGTCTCCGTTCGAAAAACAGTGTTTATAATATCAATCACAGGTTCCCGTGGGTTTGGAAACGTTATTCCAGCCAACTCCGCGTTGGTGTTCACCGTGGAACTTGTGGGCTTGGACCCCAAAGGACCCCGCGACGAGCTCTGATTAGCATACGCATTATTCAAGATGCTTGCAATAATCCATTTTTCGTTCTTTCGTTCCTTATGAAATCAAAATGACGTCTTTAAGATGCAGCTTACCGCGAGACAATCATGTGGCGTATCGGTACGCCATCCTCAAAAAATGTGATGAGTTAGCGTTCCTGGGCCATGACCAAATTTCCTACCCTCAAGCCATTTCAAACCTCAGTCGCCTGATTCCTTCAGATTCAATTGCTCGCCGCGTGAGACGAAAAAAGCCAGAAGGATGCCCGCAAATAAAGACGTCAAAGAGCCAGAGTCCGGTGCTGGGGTGAAAGAAAGGTCGCAGATCCGGGCATCTAGCGAGCAAAAGCGAGTGAATTGGGACTTTGGTACGATAGAAAAAGGAAGAAGGACCGCTCAGCCGTTATTATGTAATACCTATCTTAGTACGAGTCACACAACAATGGACATTCCGTTCAACCTCGACAGACGCGACTCGCCATCGCCCTCGCGGAATCATGGCCTCTAGGAGGCGCAAAATTTTAGAAACCGAAACTATGCAGATTCTACCCCCCGCACCTTCCCCAATTCGTGATTTGCCACTCGAAGTCTTGGCCACGATCTTTGTTTGGGCGATTGTCGACACCTGGCATTCTAGCACCTCTTGTTGCGACGACCTCCTCAAATTTATGTTGGTCTGCCACCAATGGCGAGATGCTGCCCAGTCGTCACCTACAGTTTGGTCAACAATCAATGTCATCCTTGTGCGCACCGCGCGAGCGACGCGCGGTGCATCTCGACAAGCTCGCCAACTCGCCGCCGTCGAAACGTATCTCCGGAGATCGGGCCAAGTTCCACTGAAGATATCCATTTCCGGCACGGAGTTGTACCCTGCTGACAAAATTTTGCAAAGGCTTGTCGCTCACTCGGCTCGGTGGAAGACTTTGAACATCAAGCTCACCCTGGTGACCACGTTAAGAAGCATGCCTTCAGTGGTCCAGGGAAACATTCCTTGGCTTACCACATTGGCTCTTTCACACAATGAATCTGAAGAAGATCATTTTGCTGGAAGTGAATATGACCCAGCGTTTGTCACATTCGAAGATGCACCGTCCCTCCGTACCTTGGAGTTTATCTCGTGGCCTATGCCAGCGACATTGAGGCTCCCATGGTCGCAAATCGGCCATCTATCTGCTCAAAAACTAAGCCCGTATGATTGCCTTCAACTAATGAAAGCCGCCCCGAACTTGACCTCATGCGAGTTCACTGTGAGGCGCGCAGACTCGCGGGACCCTATGCATCCGCCTGGAGTATTTGTTGCAGAGCACCTCCAGAGTTTCACCCTCAGATCGGAAGAGAATTTCTCACTTCATTCATTGGCTCGATTATTGGATTCGACTACCTTCCCCACCCTCGACGTCCTTGAGATTCATGGCCCTCAGCCTCTAAAACCCAGCGAATTTGAATTTATCCCCGACATCGACAGGGCGCTTTTTAGTGTTATCCAGCGTTCAAATTGTTCCATCGACCGCCTCAAACTTGTCCATGTTCCCTTCAGTGAAAGCGGTTTGGTCGCAATCATTGTTTCATTAGGTTCTCTGCGTTACTTGGAGATTGACGCGCTCAACACATCACCGTTGGGCTTAGATTTCTTAGGTGCACTTGTTTCCGACGGCAGATTGAAAGGCTCCAATAATCTACCACGTCTCGGCCACCTTCGTCTTGCTTGTGACCTTGAGAAGGAAACCGAAAGTGAATTTGAAAAGTTGGCGGATGTTTTGGAGTCTCGACGTGCCGCTTTCACTTATTCATACGGTGAAGTTCTCCCATTGGAGTCTGTGAGTCTGCATGTAACAGAGTGGGGGGAGTATCCAAGTGACCTCATTGCGCGTTTGCGTATCTTGTCGTCGGGAGGCATGAAGATTCAAATAAATGGAGAGGACCTTATAGGAATGAATTTCGAGACGTGAAACGTAAAGGTCATCCATAAAAAAGTGTGCAGAATAGGCGATAAGCAAAATCGTAAATAGCAGTACTCCGAAACCTTAGGGTTCATCACAGGGTGAATCTTGTCGTAGCAGTTGATCAGTTTGGGCATGGTCACCATAGAAAAACTACCACGTACCTAAATAGCGGGCTATCGTTACCTACATCCCTGTAATTCTCCTGTTGCTTGTCGTCAATTCCATCGCGTTGGCAAATAGCGATATTTCTCTTGTTCAATCTGTTGTAATCCCACATTGCAAAAAAGCTCAACAAGACGCTATATGGAAACTTGCTTAAAATTAGATTATATGCCAGGGAAATGGACCAGCTTACGAGAGTGATAGCCAACCCATGATGGTGCCGTGACCGATATGGAAGCGAGGGGGGGTGATATAAATGAAAGATGAGCAAATTCTACGGAATAATGTGTGAATTTTCGTTGGCGAATCTGCGGAGCGGCAACCTACCCTCCAAGGTTACCAAGTCCAATCACAAGTGCGAGAACAACGCCTATTCCAAGTTCAGCGCCCATTTATTCTTTCAGCCCCTGTTGTTTACCTTTACACGTATCTCCACCCGCGGCTGAGCCTGCCCATGCGAGATCCACAGCGATTGTGGGGAAGACGCCGACTGCCGCCAAAATGGCACCGAAGTATGATACTCCGGGTGCGGATTGAGTGTACAAAACAATGTATCCGATAAGCGATACCAAGGCGCCAGCGATGACAAAGGGTCCCCGCAGATTAAGCTTATCAGAATAAATCCCGACTTGAGAAACTTGTTAGCGGATTAGAGATTTGGATGTTTTGCACCGACCTGCAATAGTTGCGATACAGCCTGCAGCGAATGGAGGGATGGTTAAGAGTTGGGCGTTGGCGGAAGAGAAGCCTAGAACAAATTACTAGATAGAAGGATAGAAAATGAATTGATGCTGACCAAGTTTATTTATGATAGTGGGCGTGAAGAGAGAGATTGCATAGACCGGTATTAGCAACCCTGCAGACGTCTGTCATCATAAAACAGGAAATAGTCGAAAACTACTCACCCATGTATATTCCTATCTGAATATAGGTTTTATAATCGGAAATAGCTTGCCATACAAATTTTGACTTGTAATCTGTTGCCAGACCTTGGGTATCTTCTTTCAGCATTGCAACAATCACCGCCCTTTCTTCATCAGTCAGAAACGTCGCCGTTTCCGGAAACTATGTAAATACGTCAACCAATTGGAGAGCAATTGTAGAGGTGCATACATCGTGCATGAAGAAGTAGGAGGCAAAGGCCACGAGAACGGTGGCTGGCAGCTCTAATGAGGAAAGCGTGATAAATATCAGGCAAATTACTAGGCACACCGATTCCTTCAAGGCAGAACTGTGAAAGAAAAAATTAGTTACAAACTCGGCAACGGAGAAATGGTGTTAAAGAGACGATCTCACTATCCATTGCCACCCATGAAGGCCTCCGATACCCTCCATCCTTTCAATGCCATATCTGAGCCCAAAGATGCTTTTAATACACAAGCGAAATGGCTAAGGGTACTATTCACTGACGCGAGAAGACCGCCGAAAGCCCCTGTGGTTGCGGGTCATGTCAGTTGGAATAAAACAAATGAACTGTTGCTGAGTCCAGATGACGCACCAGCAACAGTGGCCGCAGAAAAAAATATTGCAATTCTTTTGGCGACGTCTCGTCGTTTGTACCAAAGTGATAGATAAAACGTGATCTAGGAGCAGTCGCGTCCAAAACCGATACTATAAATAGAGACCTCTTACCCCTGGAAATAGGCCAGCTTCGGCCAATCCCAAGAAGATGCGAGCACTTGTTGTCGACAATAATAAGTTGAGGGGCGCTGGTAATTATCACAGTAATTGGACGTACATAATTAGGGAGTGATAAGTGTTGCAGAGGCACATAAGCGTCATAATCAACCCTAGGAGTAAATGAAGAGTTATTGAGATGAACGCGCACTTTTTATGAAAACGCGTACCCCAAGCAATCATGATTGATGGAACTGTATGTTCATTCTAATGACGAAAGCGGAATGTAAGAAAACAGACCATACTCCATATTGAAGGTCGGAAAAGCTTTAAGCAGATATTTCTGTGGAAAAAAGCTGGGTGAGCTTGATAAACAAAAAAAACCCAACCACCGTACGAAGGGACTTCAAAGAGAGCGTATGGGATCTAAGTTTCCTTTGTAGTTGAAGCAGTCTGAGGGCAAATGTTGAAAGTAAATCATACGAAAAAAACAGCTGCGATCTTCGAAATTCGGCGATCAAGATATGATTTTTTTTAGCCAGATGGCAAGCATACCACATTATATCTCAAACCCGTCAATTTAGCATCGACAGCCATCCCCGCAATTCTCGCATTGCCTAATCACGTAGAAGGGTGCTTAGATTCGGAATGACAGTTGAGATTTAGTGGTCTATACCTATGTTGGCACGGTCCCTGATATCGGATAGTCAAGTCAGCCTTGGCATCGTCTATGTGTTCCACAGCGCTTGGTGTTCAAAAGAAGCCGCGCTCACAAGAAAGACAGCAAGTAGAGGAGGGAAATGAAAGGCAAAATGTGAAAGTCGATCTTTCTTAACAGCCTTTGCCGATCCTGTTCAGTGATTTCGACCTCCAGTGCATGAACACTATGATGAGGTGTGAGGGCATGATCCGAAGTAGACTTCTCTTGCTGAAAAGAGCTCTTGTTCAACTCGGTCATGGCGTAACCAGAGGAAAGGAGGGTCGGAGAAGGTCGTGGAAGATGCGTGGAAGTGTGAGGAGGGGGGAAGAACGGAGAAGTTCTCATTGTCTTGTTCCTCCCTGAGCGTATTAATACCTGAGGCTGATGGGATCAATATTTTCTTCGGTTCAGCTGAAACATCATCGTGTCCAGTACGCTAGTGCAAGGATACAATAAGCGCAAAGCACCCGATGCACATGGTGGGGTTTCCGAAGGGGTCACGATTGTGGGTCTAGCCCCATTCAGTGTCCGAGACGCGCAACTCTAGCGTCAGCGGTTAAGCTCGAAGGCAGTGGCTGCTGTTATCATTAGAGGGATAAGGATCGCTCCCCTAACATGCAATGTATCGAGTGCAGTACACCGATCTTTATAACCTTCAGTAATCTGTCCTGGAAATCAACTGAATCTGTCTGCTTGAATATCAACCTGTATGTAAAGGGTACAAGATAACTCAGCTGGTAGAGCTACATGGATAATTGCTTTGAACAAGGTCAGCTTGAGTCCAAACGGGATTGTGTAGTTAAGCACAGCCACCGAATTTCTCGCCGCACATCATCGCTGGGAGAAGACCTTCCAATGACGCGTCCATCAACATCCCTTTTCAACGAGATGGTCCCAAGTGTGTCATCAGGGTTCGAGGGCAAGAGAGGGTATCGAGTAATTCCGTCAGCTCAGTACGCATCGGCAGCTTCAAATTTCGACTTCTTCTTCGCCCCTCTGCCGCGTTTAGACCTGGTCGCTCCCTGTCCCCTGCCCCTCTTTGAGCTTCCGCGGTTGTTAGATGAAAAGGATCGCGTTTGGCCACCACCGCCGCTTTGGGAACAATCTTCAAAGAAATTTAAACTCTGGTTGTTCAGATTAAGATATCTATTCCATACCTTTGCTCCAATGACCGGTTTTGCCACAGTTGAAACATTCGCCTGCCACAGAACTGCTACCACCACCAGCAGGCCCACTTTTTGATCTGGATGGTCCTCCACTGGCGGCAGCATTTGGACAAGCTGTGGTATTCAAGAATAAGAAAGAGGATGGTCAAACATGGACTCATTTCGCGTACCTGAGCTGTAATGACCGGGCTCTTGACAGGTGAAACAAACAATAGATTTGCCTGTTTCGTTTGCAGAGGTTCCGAAACTCCGAGCACGCTTGGTACTACCATCGCCTTCATTCGGACATGCTGTAGGGGGAACAAACAGTTAAAACTACAAAAGATGGAGTAACATCTGATTGACCATTCGCCCAATGCCCTGGTTCATTACACTTTCATTACAGAGTCAGATGCACGGAAAAGAATGACATCAGGTGTACATACCTTGAAGCATGTATTTGAGGTTGTTGAGCTGCTGGAGCCTGCATTTGCCGACCGCGAACCTGCTCCACCACGATTTACGGAGGGCGAAGGTTCATCGTCCCACTCGTAGAATTTGCACTGGTCCGATTCGCATCTCCAGAATTTCCTCCCTTGGTTTGGCGTGGCTTTGGTCACCGTTCTCTGACCCGCTGGTTCATTACAATCGCACATGCGTGGTTGATTCGCTCCATGATTGTTGGAAGTCGAATCTTGCCTCTGAGTGAACGTCAGAGGAGTTGGACTTCGAAATGAAATATAATTCACTTACGGCGGAGTATGGTCTTTTTGTTGGTATCGATGGTGTTCCTGACGCACTTGTCACTGGTGACTCAGTTACATAAACGAATAAGCCACATCGTTCAGATTCCGTTTTACTGCAGCGCCAGTATAACCTGCCCCGCGACGTCCCAGATTTGACAGAATCTTGCACGGCGGGTATACCGCAATTGCATCTTGTGGTGCCATCGTTGGTAGATTGCTGTGAGGACCAAGACGATGGTTTAACTGTTGATGACGAGACCGGCCGCGTTTGACCTGTCGAAGATGATACTGGAGGTCGTGATCTCGTGGAAGATGTTGCTTGACCAGAAGATGAGACCGGGGCAGCTCGAGATCGAGGCTGAGCCGGAGGGGGCGGAGGGGGATCTTCAAAATAAGGGGGATCATCGAAACCAAAGTCTGAAATTGCATAGTTTACGCATGAGTAAGTGAGATCATGCCAAAGGCTCTCACCTTCAGAATCGGAGTTAGGAGCAGGAGGAGCTGCACCTCGAGAGCTGCCTCCACGACCGCCACCTCTGCCGCGTGCAGGAGCGGCACCTCCTCTTCCTCGGCCTGCCGCGCCGTTGCCACCATGACCCCCATTTCCACCACCACCACCACCACCACCACCGCCTCTTCCTCCTCCTCCACCACCACCGCCTCTTCCACCTCCTCCTGCCCCTCCAGTAACACCTGCACCAATGTATCTCCCAACACTCTATGCGATACCATAAGCTTCCAGGCTGAATGGGAATGAGTTATAAGACCCACCGTAGCTACTTTGTCGAACTCCCTTCGTGCAATGATGAACATATGCTTGTACTGATCAAGACTCGTCTGCAACATGTCGTTTTTGGTCGTTGTCCGTTCGCAAACTTGTACCATCCTGCGTTCGGTCTGGTGCACCAGAAACGTTAATCTGGTGAAGGAAAGTAATCGAGAAAATGACTTGCCTCACGACGGAGCTGGGGTTTACTAACGCTCTTGTCGAAACCGATTTCGTTGTAGCCATCTATGAGACCAATGCCTAGGGTCGAAGGGACTAGGTACTTAATGGCGCCTTCCATTCGCTCAACGACGTATTCCCTGTCAACTATTGTCTGGATATGTTGGGCAATGGTCGCATCCGTCCCTAGGTAAGAAGATGTCAGCACCTGAAGGAGAATAGAACACAGCCAGGAGTTGTCGTACCAATACCATTCTTGTCCATCAAGGTAACCAGGTCCGCCTCCGTCAAGTAGTTGGGCTTTGATGTCTGGCCTTCTCGAAGTTCACAGACTGAAGGATCGAACTCTTCCCCCTCTTGAAAGTTCGGAACTGTATGGCCAATCCATTTGTCGTATGGGTAAACCTCGAGATAATTCCGTTGTAGTACGATCAATCCTAGGGGTAAGGGATAGAAGCTTAAAACAGGCTGCTAGAGGAAAAAGATGGAATCAAATGCCTGTTGCGGTGAACTCTTCTCCTCCACACACGACTTCGACCGTAGTCTGAGATCCTTCGGCATCTTTCGAGCAGCACGCTAGGAACCGGCGGGTGATATACTCGTACACCTTCTTTTCGTCGCCGACAAGGTTACCCGCGTGCGCTGTAGGGTGGATGGGAGGATGGGCTTTATCGTTGTTCTTGCCTTTTCGTGGAACGCCGAAACCACCATTTTGCTGTAACCTGCATTGCTGATTATCATTCCATGGTGAAAACTGTGGAGCTGAGAAACATACGTTCTTGCGAATTCACCCCATGCTGGATCAACGGTCTGCTTTCCAATGAGAGTCATAAAGTCAAATTGGGGATCAAACTGGTCAGTTTCTGTGCGAGGGTAGGAGACGAATCCTTGTTGGTAGAGCTTCTCTGCAACCTACCAAAAACATTCTGTCAGCATCGTCCACAAGTAAGATGAAAGTGATGAACGCACATCCAAGACTTTCTTCGGAGCTAGCTTCAGTAGTCGCGACCCAGCTTTTTGAAGTTCGACCGTAGTCAAGGGTAGAGGCTTCCTACAGAGGGTGAGGTGCTTGTCAGGATTTTGAGCTCCCAAAAAGTTCGTCACTTGACCATTTCTTTGTGTCCTTCTTCGTAACGCGGATGACCCTGGCCCTAGGATTTTGCAGCACTATTTCGTAGATGCGAGCTGCGCCACCTTGATCGAATAGGTGCCCTTCTTTCCACGTGAACTTGGTCTCCTCACCATCTCGTGTTAGGGAGAGATAGATGTACCAGAACGTTTCTGGGCGGAATGCCTTGACTCGGTTGTATCGTTGGACGACGAAACCTAGAGTTGGAAATTGGCATGGTCCTGTTACGCGCGACCAAGAGTAAGCAGCAAAGTTAAGAAGGGCTAAGAGACGCTGCTACCTACCGTAGGAGAGAACGCCCTCTAGTTGCGCAAACTGACGTTGCAGGGCGAGGGTTTGCATGCGGGTGAAAGCAGCACCAACCTTGAGGTCAAGGAGGATTCGAGCTTCCACGGCCTCGGCTTGGGCACGATCCAACTCTATGGGGTGCTGGGCAGCATGGTGGATTTGTCTAGAGGCAATCAGCAAATCAAATCTTGGGAGGAAGAGAGCAGCATACTGGGCTATAATAGCACTGAATCTGGCACGCTTCACAACGATATTCGGCTTCGCCTTTCGACACACACGAGCTATCTCCATCCCAATGTGCTCTCCTTCCCGATCGCAATCCGTCCATATCATTAACGTGTCCGCACGACCGCCCTCTGTTCGTAGATTCCTCTCTATAGATTTCTTGTCTGGTGGTATAAGGGTCTCGACAGGCGCGTCGAATAGCGCAAAGGGATCACATGAGTTCCATTTCCGATGTGCTTCTCCAAAGTCCTGAGACGTCAGATGACCCGAGACACAGGTAACGGTAAAGGTCGAATTAGTTTGTGGGTAATCAAAGTCGTAGTTCTTGACAAAGTTGTTCCCTGTGTTACGCTATGGTGGCATGAAAAAAAACCCGAGAAGATGACAGAACAAGATATTCATTACCGTTGAGTATTGTCCACCAGAAAGAATTCCCGTAATGGACCTTGCAATGGATGGCTTCTCTGCAACGCAAAGTACTCTCATTCGAGTCGAAAGTGGCTAGAAAGTCGTGAAAGTTGAGTTGAGAACGCGGCAGGGAACGCGGCTGGCGGCTGGAGATGACAAAGATTGTCAGCGCATAGAATCCACGTCCACACAAAAGGGAGCACCTCAAGAGTCAACTGCGCCGTTTGACCGTCGTCGCAGATGATGTTGGACTTTGATATTGACGTTGAAAATCATTCCGACTTGACGCGTTTGCCTTTGATCACTGTGAATCGCGTTCACGTGCTTAGTTGCTGTGGTTTGTTGTCCAACACCTTCAGGATTTTTTCTCTAGCCCACTGACGACCATGGACGACGGAAACTCTGTAACGACAAAGCTCCTTACACTGCTGAACATCTCGGCCACAAAAATTGGAAAAAGGAAAAGAGTAGATGATGATTTTGTGCCGGCAGAAAAGTTGAACAAGCGCAAGTCGGTTTCCATTGCCACAGAATCTCCAACGGAAAAGTCATCGGAGCAAGAAGACGTGACGGCTGAGAGGGAAGTTTTAGTCGATGAGGGGGGGATACCCGGGATAGACGAGGAAGTGGCGGCTAATGACGATGGGGACAACGGTGTGTCCCACCGAAGACGATTGATTACCTTAGTGATACTATCTTTTACCCCAGGTGCTACTGATGCGTACGAACGACATTTCGGGACCTCTTCGTCTGTATTATCGGAGTCTTCAAGAGCTTCCGTCGAACAAAATGATTGGAAAACTTCAAGAGACAAACTTGGCAAGCTTGGGCCTGCAGTAATCTCATTACCTCCAACAGCAGACGCACCAGTTGTAACCACAGGAAACGACGTGAGTATATAGCCAAAAATGTGGATGCATGCTTATGTTGTTTAGATCCTGGAAAGACTGAAAACACCCTTCCTCGCAAAACAGGCGAAGCAGCCTAGGAGTGAGTCTGGTTTCCCTAAAGTTCGACATGTGTAACGAATAATCGAAGATCAGACCGAGCTTCAAAATGATCTCCTTACCACCCTTTCATCGCGGAGAGATCTTTATCTTACTTCAACACCGCTAGAATCGAGAAGGTGTACGAGGGAGGCAATAGCACTCCATGCTTTGAATCATGTCACCAAGTACATTTCCCCTTTTTGACTTTTATTGCATCCTTAACCATATCTAGGAAGCGTCGTCGCGTCCTGAAAAACAACGAGCGCCTTTCACACGCAGCAAAAACAAATCCAGAAGCTCCCCCTCCAGAAGACGTGCAAGACCAAGGTTTTACTCGCCCTTCCGTCCTCTTCCTCCTCCCCTTCCGGTCATCTGTGCTCAATTGGTTCCACGCACTCACCTCACACACACCCTCTCCCGCATACCAAATTGAGAACCAATCCAGATTCCTGTCCGAGTACGGCCTCCCCGCAGGGGCTGTTGACAAGCTAGCGACCGCTGAACCTGGGACATACCCTTCTGACCACGTCGAGACGTTCAAAGGAAACATCGACGACAATTTCAGGGTTGGAATCAAGATGACAAGGAAGAGCGTAAAGATGTTTTGCGAGTTCTATGGCTGTGATATCATTATGGCGAGTCCATTGGGCCTGCGTAGGTCAATTGAAAAGGAGAAGTGAGTTATGCTACTTTGTGCATGACGGGAGTACTTACGTGTCGCGTCTAGGAATGCTGATTATCTGAGTTCTATCGAAATCCTGATAGTCGATCAACTTGATGCGCTGACGATGCAAAATTGGGAGCACGTCAAGGTCCGTTCTGCTTTTCATCCCCTTGATTACATTTAACAAGTCCCTAGTTTGTATTGTCACACATGAACAAGCTACCCAAGGAATCCCGCGATACCGATTTCTCGAGGATAAAGCCATGGTATCTTGACGGAAAGTGAGTGTCTTCAATCTATTGATCAGGCTTCTTCTCACATACCATGACAGCGCGGCATACCTGCGGCAATCGATACTTCTATCCGCATTCGAAACTCCAGAAACGCGATCATTGTATAACGCGAACCTCAAGAACGTTGCGGGGAAGATCAGGACCGAGAAACGCTGGAGCCCAATCGAGGTTCCAGATGGTATAGACCAGGTTAGCCATGTTCTGTCATATCTTATCATTAACACTCATCAAGCCGTCCGGTAGACCTTCGTTCATTTTGATTGCGTAAACCCTATTGACGAAGCGGACAAACGCTTCAACCACTTCACAACACAGGTACGTGACTCTTCCTCCTGCATTGGGGAACATATCTGAAGCACAACGACAGCTCCTACCCTTTGTCCTCAAATCAGCTGTTCAGAGTTCCAACGCCGTAATCTTCGTTCCCTCCTCTTTCGACTTCATCCGAGTGCACAACTATTTCCGGAAACATGCTGGTGTTCCCTTCACCGTCTTATCCGAGTACGTTCACCCCCTTCCCATGTCAAATCACCAACTCACATCTTACAGGTACTCGACAAATCAAGACATCTCAAGAGCCCGTCAAGCCTTTTTCAAAGGCTCAAAATCATTCCTCCTCGTCAGCGAGCGTTTCCACTTTTACAAACGGTCTGTCCCACCCCCTTTCCGTACTACATCACCACTAACTTTTGACTTGGCGATAGCTATAAAATCCGAGGAATCCGTAATGTCATATTCTATGGACCCCCAGACCACCCGCAGTACTTCACGGAGTATTTATCGTATCCCTTCCTTGACGAGGGGGTGGAGGCGTCGGATGTGACTTGCCGGATGTTGTACTGCAAGTACGATTGGTTCAGGTTAGAGAGGATAGCGGGTACAGAGGCTGCGGTGGAACTTCTCAAAGCTAGCTGAGAGCTGTACCGGTTCTCGTTACCGTTTGATGTTTATATCACAGTACTATGCCCTGCCAGCACCTCGGCGCGCTTTATCAGTCGCCTCGGACGATGGAATTGCTGGGTTGTAGCCGTTTCGCCCCTGAATGGTCAGATAAACGGAGCATCAGTTGTGACCACGAGAGCTGACTGTAGGAAAGTCCCAGCATGACCCTCATAAGGCCCAGAGTAAGATGGACAAAAAGCCTGAAACCGAGTCGCGTTGTTTGGTCTGCAAGGTGTCAGCCAATCATCGCGCATTGCGGCTCTCTGACTCTCCACTGCCTGCGACGTGCGTTCACTGTGCGGTACCCGATTTATTTTCAATGGACGAGGATTTTGACCTCGAGTCTCTTATCCACGTGGAACAAACGTCTGCTTTGGGCCTTCTCTGCAAAATCAAATTCTGAGCCAGTAATCATCTTTAGTTTCTATGATTCCGGCTTCCAAGATGGCTTTGAGCATGGTCGTATCCACGGCTTGATTGAAGGCCGGGCCCTGGGCAGAGAGAAAGGATTCGAAATGTGGGAAGAGCTCGGGTATTACGAAGGTTTTGCGTTGACTTGGAGAGCCATACATGAAAAACAATCAAAACAAGACCAGTTCGTCTTCTCATTTTTTTCAAACCTTAGCCTGACATAAGTTTAGCCGTTCAATACCACACATTCATAATCTCCTCGAGCTCATCTCCCAATTCCCGACCATCAACCCATCTGCTGCTGATGCGGCATCCGATGTGGACATCTCAAAACTCCTGCGCCAAATTCGATCCAAATACAAGATTCTATGTTCAAATCTCGGTGTTCGGCCGAGATTGACGGCGTCAGGACAGACACCATCTCAGGATCATGAAGAGGGGGACATGGAGCCCGACGACATCCCAGAACAGAAGAGTCAGTTGCCTGTGTGGAAGATAGAGAAAGGGAACCCCCCAAAGCCAGTGACTGGACAAGATTTCACCTTTTGATACTCGACGTGCATCTCTATCCCGGGATTGTTTCTCTGCAATCGCAAATCAATTCCTCGGTTGAGTGACCACGTATTCTCACTCAACGCTATTTCTGACGTCTGTATAGTGACACTTTTTCAGAAGATCAGACCTTTACGGGTTTCACCCATGATTTCATACGCCAGATACGACGTATCTACGTATGTATTTATGTGGGTTGACCGGACTGTCAATTCATAAAACCATTTAACGTAACCATCCGAAACCTGGAAGGGCAATAGTCGCTGGCTGCTGTGTCTCCCAAAGAACATCGGTCGAACATTTCGCGGCTGACTCGACCAGCTCACAGTGACCATGCTCCCAGGGCCATACCGATGAATCCGAACAGGACAAGTGCGAGCCATGGATACGAGACGGTGGTAGGGCAAAGGATACTTAGATTGAGTTACACCAAAGTCGCGACATTTAGAATCGCAACTACAACCATATCCACAGTTCAACGGCTCGTTTTCTCCTCAAGTCGGCTGTTGTAAGTTCCACACCATAGTCCTCGCCCCTCTGAGGGTAATAATGCAACTGGACGGTTCGCAATCATGGGTCGATGGCGTAGTTGGTTATCGCATCTGTCTAACATCATTTCAGCCCAGACACATGTCCTGTACACAGAAGGTCCTCAGTTTGGGTCGACAAACGAAGATATCTCAAAAGCCCGCCAAGCCTTTTTCAAAGTCTCAAAATCATTTCTCCTCGTCAGCGAGCGTTTCCAGTTTTACAAACGGTCTGTCTCATCCCACCCCCATTCCTTATTATCACCACTAACTTTGACTTTGCGATAGCTACAAAATCCGAGGAATCCGCAATGTCATATTCTATGGACCCCCCGACCACCCGCAGTACTTCACAGAGTATCTATCGTATCCCTTTTTTGATGAGGGGGTGGAGGCGTCGGATGTGACTTGCCGGGTGTTGTACTGCAAGTACGATTGGTTCAGGTTGGAGAGGATAGCGGGTACAGAGGGTGCGGACTGCGGAGGAACTTCTAAAAGCTAGCTGAGAGCTGTATTGGTTCTCGTTAACGTTCGTTTGATGTGAATATCACATTACTATGCCCTGCCAGCAACTTGGTGCACCCATGGGTGGATTTTTAATCAAGGAGGGAATTGGTACATGTCAGAGGTGTAGTTGCGTTCACGGGATGCGCCGATGGGAGCCCCCTGGAGAACAGAATAAAGTTATTGATCTGTGGATGTGGCCGCGAGGCATCAGTAATTCAACTCAAACTCAGAAAGATGGGATGTGCTCACCAAACGAAATAGCTATGAGGATGTTCAATAAAGATATTCCATTTCCTAAACACGAGCGAGCTATCCTCTGCTGCCACCCTCTCGCCTTTGCCATTTGGCACAAAGACTGGTTCTGGCAGAGGCTGTATGTTGGCCAACCACTCGGGCGGGCATTCAAGTACTTTTGGACGGGCGGCTAGAGCAGCGAAGTCCTCCACGATGGGAGGGGAATCCCGTGGAAGTCCCAGATTTATGAGCCGATTGAAAGACTGACACAGAATCTCAGTGAGGCCGCCGAGTAGTGCGTATCTCAAAGGATCGGTATCTGATGGATCGGGTATTGCATGGACCTGCCAATCGTGACGGTGCCAAAACCATTCAATCTCATTGCGAAAGGATATTGTGTCGTCTATTATGTAGAATTCGTAGAGTCGATATAAGGAAGCGAGCGCAGTGTCAGGGAAGTTATTGTTTCGCAGCGAAGGATGATAGCGACGTGGGTGGCGCCTGCGAACGGAAGAAGGTTCAGCGAGCAGTTCATCCACAGAGGGTGGCAGGTTCGGCTGGCGATTAGTGAGATGCAGCCACCAAAGCCCGATGGCGCGTAGGTAAGCCTCGAACATCGTACGAAGAAGAAAAGACGTGCGTCAATAATGTTTGGTTTTGTTACAGCCTTATGCTTCCAGGTGGCCAGCGTTTGTTGGTCCGAGTTGCATGGCTTCGTGTACCCCTACATCCCCCATCACTTCCACTATCTGTGTGGTCTGCATTTCTGATACACACAATGCAACCCCTATAGTACCTGCAGGAGACGTCTTGATTCATGCTGGCGATTTAACCCAGAGTGGCACAGCAGACGAGGCGCGCTCCGCTGTCAGTTGGATCGCCTCCTTGCCCCATCCGGTCAAGATAGTCGTTGCGGGTAACCATGATAAAGCTCTTGACAAAGCCTTCTGCAGTAGAGAGCTACTGGACCATTGCGAAATCGACTGGGCAGCATCAGGGATAACCTATCTCGAACATTCGGGTACTCAAATAACTATACGTGGAAGAACTTTGACGGTTTTCGGGTCACCATTCACTCCGGAATACGGAAACTGGGCCTTTCAATATCCACAGCCAAAATTACTCCCTGCTCGTGCTCGTAATGTTTGGGCATCTATTTCTCACCACGTCGACATCCTTGTTACCCATGGGCCGCCACATGGCCATATGGACATTGTAGGATCCCAGCATGTAGGATGCGTAGCATTATTCGAGAGGTTGCAGGACATCAGGCCAGTGTTGCATGTCTTTGGACATGTGCACGCTGGTAGAGGGGTTCGGACTCTTAGGTGGGATCCTGTACAAAAGGTGTCTGGTTGGTCGATAAAGAACCTTCGCTCTGGAATGCTGTCCGCTATACCGCTTCTTTCTCGGCGCGATTCAACACTGGAATATCGCGACACCACGTTGCTTGTTAATGCATCCATTCAAGCTGGAAATAGAGACGCGGGGCTGAACGATCCTGAGGTGGTGCACATATAGCCTTATTATGCCTTTTGGAGGTACATAAATAAACTATGCCAAATGACTATCCACGCCATCCACTTTTGCCCACTTTCAGATTCCTCACGCGCCTGCTCACTTTTGCTACTCTCTTCTTTCTAGAACATGCCCGACGCGGTGATGCTTCCATCTCTTATTCGTCCTTGTTGGGTTTCGTTGGGTTACGACTGCCCCACGACAACATTTACCACTCTGAAAATTTGATTGACCGATCCCCACCAACCACGGAACCTCAGTAGCCCATCTCGGCTCCTGCGAGAGAATCACCCTCGCCGCTGTCCGCCTACGTTTGGGGCTGCCCCAAACCAGACCAACTTCACGAACTCTGACGAAGAAATTCGTTTTTTCCGGCCAAACACGATCATACTAACGACGACTACTCCCTCCTCGCCATGCACCACACCGCACCCATACTCAAAAATTCACAGGCACCACTCTCGCCTCCCCCCCACTTGCCCCCCACAGCAATCTACGTCGACCCTGGCCTTGCATCAACGCTTCGCGACATCACACACGCTGCATCATCTTCATACTCGTGTCTCTCGCTCATTTTATCTGCGCACTGCCTCCCATGCTGTCCCACGCAGACTTTCTCGACGCCACAGATCCTGCGTCATCTCCATACCAGTCCACTTGTACCTCTCCCCCATTTTCTGCCAATCTGATGGCGCAAACTCTGCAATCCCCCCCTAATCACTGGGCCCCCATCATGAACAACACATCGACAGAGGCCCGCGTGATTTTTTATCGCATCGCGCGCTTCCGTAAGCTGCCTATCCACCTTGTAATTGTCTTCGACGGAGAGGGCCGCCCGTCGATCAAGCGAGGCATTAAGGTTTGCACAAAGGCTCACGCTCTGGCCAGGTCATTCCAGGATATGATTATGAGCTGTGGTTATGACTTCCATATCGTGAGTACGGTGCCTATCTACCTCTCTACCATATTGAACACACCTCCAGGCCCCGGCTGAGGCAGAAGCAGAGTTGGCGGCACTCAACTCTCGTGGAATCATTGATGCGGTCCTAACCGGTGATGCGGATGCTCTGCATGCCTTCATGACCGATATTTAGTCCTAATGTCAAAGAAGATGGGGACGATGTGAAGATATACACTGCCGACGCCATCCGGTCGGCCCTATCCCTCACAGCCGGTATTTTGTTGCTTGCAACTCTTTGTGGAGGTAACTATGATTGCGTGGTAAATTCTTTTCATATCTTTTCCCATCTGTTACTGATGTCATCTAGGTTGGACTGCGAGGTTTCGGTATGGGAACAGCACTGTCCCTTTCCCGCGCTGGTATGGGAGACGATGTGCTTCACGCTGCACGCACCTGCACACCACTCGAGCTAGAAAACTTTCTCGAGAAATGGCGCCACCGATTGCACATGACTCTTCAGTACAATGACGCTGGCCACCTTTCCCGACGCTACAGCATTCTGTCCAGCAGTACCCCTGACACCTTCAAACTCTTATGCTTTATGCTGAACATGTCACGTCGTGGACCGCTGGTCAGAATCCGCCTAAACGGTTGGGTGGGTGCCACGTGAGTTGGATCTCGGGAAACTTGCTGCCCTGTGTAGGGGGTTGTTCACCTGGGGTACTTTGGAAGGAGTCATGTCCTGTTTCAGGAACATGTTTGGCCTGGGACGGCTCTATATGGGCTGGTCGAGGTAAGTATGTTGAAGTCTCTTCGCATCTATCTCTACTGATTTTTTGTGTTAGAACTCTAACATTGGCATCGCCACTGCACCCGCTGCACACCTCTCAGGTACCATTGCGGAGGCAGAAAGGTGGGAAGAAAAAGCTAGCTGGATATTTGTCGAAGTGCAAACAGGTAACCTCTCTGTGTAAACACGCTCCAGCCTTCGGGGTCTTCGAACCTGCAAGACATCTGTCCCGAAGAAAGGGGAGGTCTTGCCTGGGAAGGTGTTGGTCTGGATTCCGCGTTGTCTTCTCGAACAAGCCCTGCCGCTTCTTGTTGCGACTTACGAGAAATCATAGAAGAATTAATCCAAGTTCGAGCCGTCCACAACTTCAAGATATCGAAAGGTTTGTTTTTCCATCTACGTTATCGCCTCCCTTACCCTCATATGTATCATGCCAGGTCTGCTCGAAGCTGGCTGCAATGCCGATGACAGCCACGGCGGTCGTTGCTATTCAGGAAGTTCTACGAAAAATGCAATCTATATCGGTTGAAATGAAGTACATGTCAATGGCTCTATATTTGTAGATAGAGTTCAGCTCTATGGACATGGTTGGACTTGTTAACCAATCCCCTTTTTTGGCTCCGGTTGTCTTGAAACAGGGAAGAGCTAGCTACCTTGAACTGACAGCACATACCAAGAGGTGTCAGATCCGGCGATGTTGGACGTCAGATTTGTCACGGGACCTCCGAGCACAAGGAATGCACTCAGCTGGACCAGGCATTCTCCACCTCATGATTGACAGTGGGTACTCTGAGCCCAGGGAATCCGCTTGATTTTGTGAGAGGTCTCATTCTCTTGCCGTGGCCCATTTTTTTGAGCACCTGAACAATTGATTTCGCTATGACTCTACAGATCTAATGACATACAACATGATGGTGCTATCCTGCAATAACTTGGCAATAACATCTGTCTTTGCTAACTCCTGCTTGACAGCATCAAACTTGAAGAAGGATATCGCCGATTCGCCAACGATGAATGGCATAGAGCGTTCCCTCTCCACATTAATACGATACGAGCCCTACTTTTGTTGCTTCTAACTCTGTGTTTGAAAACCATGCTCGGCCACCAGGAACTGCAGGATCGTGCGTGCCACCTTTTTCATCTCCAGTGTATCCCACTTATATCTTACCCTCACGTGACAGAAGCCCATTTCTGTCGCTAAATTTGAACATCCAAAGGTCATGGATGAAGCTACCTACAAATACAGGATGAGCGGACTGATGTCGGATTTACGCATGGGCGACAGCCAAACTTGTGGTGAAGGAATGTCAGAATGTCCTGACCATTTTGGGCGAATAGAGTTGGCGAGGTGTGTCTTCGTTATCTGCCACATCCCAGCCTTCCCTCATACCTCACACGCAGCAGGCTTCATCATCGAAATTTATTTGTGAACTATGTATGGGATGTTGGGACATCGTGAGTCGCATCTCCCGCCTTCGTTTCGCACCCCACCATCCCAAATGTCTGGGGGCTCTCATGGGGAACCCCAAACCCGTACCACGTTTGTCCCGAGGGCGTTCTTCCACCCGCTGCGGGGGGGTCATATAGCACGCGTTTTCGGTCGCTTGATCGCCGCGTTGACCCCGTTGCATCCGCTCGGTGGTTGCGTGGTGAAATGGGGGCAGAACGGGGAGTGGGAAAAAAAAGTACGCCATGCAAGGCCATGTTATCGTGAACCTGGAAAGCGCATCCACTCTCAGCTGTAACGCAGTATGAGCAGTGCGTTTATCTACACCTTTTTTGAATAATAAAGATGCAATGCATGCTGCGCAGGTGAACCGTATCTGGAAAGACAACTTCAATCCCCCTCTGAATGGCATGCATTTTGGCACCCTACCCCTTCAAAAATTCAGGCCGCTGCCACTGGGTCGTTTTCTCACGCTTTCATTCTGATAGGCCACAAGAGCCGTAGCTGAAATAGGCTAGTACCCTGACATTCAATCTACAATCTGTTTGCTATGACATGATCTCGCGGTTCACATCCTCAATCTACTCCTTCCTCTCTCTACCATTACCCCGTTACGCCTTCTGATCCATACACCTTCATGAATTCCTCCTTCAACGATGGGATTATATCAGAACCTGCAAACCCAAACTCCTCTAACCACCCTTCTATCTGTGAGCACTCAATGGCTCCATTATTTTTCTCTGTTAGGCGACGGAGGTATGCGACGGCATCCGACATATCATACGTCCTGTATTTGGTAGGGTCAGTATTCGCTGCATGGATGCGATCCAGCTTGCTGCACAGAGAATAACGCCACGGTGCGGCAAGGATAATCAATCCTCCACTGGAGAATATAACCTCGTTGGCATCGGCTGCTTCCTGCACAAGACGTAAGCGTACGTCGTGCTGGAGGAAAACGGACGTCTGATTGTTGAGCCATCGTTCGGGGGCGCCCAACTTGATGCTCGCCTCAGCAGTTGCTTTTCTGAGCAGTTCAATTTCCTCATAAGTGAGAGTGCGAGAGAAGAAGTCCACATCGTGGGTAGTTGACCGTGATCGAAGATAAAGGGTGTTTATAGCCCCCCCCACAGTGACAAGCGTAAAAGTCGTTCGTTTCTTCGATAAATAGGTGCCAACTAGCGTCAACGAAGCTGTTAGCTGATCAGCAGTGAGTGTCTCGAGTGGCTCGACAAAGCTTTCGCTTGAGCATATTTGGCCCATTATTTCGCTATTTCGATCGCGTTAATCATAGTAAAATTTATTCAAGGGACAACCATACGAGAGCGATGTAAATTGTTTGGATTTTGTGAAGTTTTTGTGAGGTGTTCAAGTTGACTGGTGGTTCACAATGCGGCACAGACAATGGCTAATGACGAAGTCGTATAATGGACGAGTAGTAGGTATGTATCTATACGTACCTGATGATGGAACAAAGATGAAGGCAAAGAAAGAAACCAATTGCAAGAGGTGCTATCGGATCGCACGATTGTCGGATAAGTAAATCTACTAAGCCTGTCCCAAGGGGGGTACACAATTTTAATTTAATATATCATGCTGATTTTTTTCGTAAGGCCACTATGGCGGGACTAACTAACCAGTGTGCGAATAAATTACCATATATACAGTCATCCACCAGCCAATGAGACACCACCATCATTTGAGACACTTTTGCCTACCTAATATCTCACTCAATACTACACCAATTTTTACAAAATAAATTTTAACATGTAGTAAAAGCTCATATCTACCAGTCTACAAATTTTGGATGCAGTCAAGGCAATATTGACAATGCTGTGGAGTTTTCAAAATGGACTGTTTTTCAGAAGTAGCCGAAATACAGTCACACCTCTCATTGAGACACCCATAATATTAGTTTTTCTTCACGAAAGGTTGTTCAAACATTCTGAAACTTGGCACAGTTATAAAAGGGTATTTATCTCAGATTTTCATGTAGTTTTTGTAGTGAAAGGTTGTGCTCAAATTTGCCGAAGTTAATTTTCCAATTTCGGTGTCTCATTAGCCAGTGGATGACTGTAGGTAAAGTCTATAAATAGGTACCATGTTTTGGGCATCGTTTGGGCGTTGTGTCAGCTGCTTACACTGTGCGCCTTTGTTTGCCGCCCCTTCCTCTGCTTTTTTCTACACTCTTGCATGGGTCACAAACCCAGTCGTTGATACCACGATCCAGTCCAATGCACGGAAGATGGTACTGCATAGTTAGTGGTGAGTATCAGGCAGAAAATGACACGAAAAGAAATGACTTACCCACAATGTCTCACAGCCTTTTCGTCTGCAGATAATTATTCTGCTTTCGTCGTCGGCCTCAACTTTGTCTATACTCTCGCCGCAATCACACTCTCTCACAAGCTTTCGTTTACTGGTGTTCCTCAAACCTTCTTGTAGGCTTCCCAGGTCGGAGTTTGCAGAGGCAGTGGGCACTGGGTATGTTGAGATCTGTAGCAAATCTGTGAGTTCCATGCCCATTCCTACTGTCGGTTCCTGTGTTGATGGCTTCTAGCTCATCTGCACGTAGGCCAACTTTTTGTGCGACGACGGCTGAAACAACTGCATCAGTCACATCAAGCATCTCGTCTGCAGGTAGCCTGACCTCTTGCACGACGACAGCTGGAACAACTGTGACGTTCGTGTCAAGCGTGTCTCCATCATTGGAAGGACAATGAAACGGGTAAGTGAGGAGCTTGTCAAACACGTCAGAGAGTGCACCAGTCTAATCTAAGCTCATCTGGTCCGTAAATTACCCAAAATTGGTACTTAAAATAAAAAAAATTTAACAGTCTGGCGGCCAGACTAACTAACCGGCACCATATGGCAAATTCAAATCCCGCTCCCCCCTTGGCCTGTCCCTTACGTCGGACACCTGGGGTCATTCGGTCACCCCAAATAACAGGACCCCTGAAAATACCCTTGGAACCCAGATCCCAATCCGGATAAAAATTCTGAAATTTTTTTGAACACCCATAGCACTGTCCGGATAGAATTTGGGCCATTTTGGCTGGAACCCAGAGGCAGATTTCCGGATAGAAATTGGGCTGACCCACCAAACCCAGAGCCACTTCCGGATAAAAATTGATGGAGGTGGGGATCCGAACTCAAGACGTACTGAATGTGAAGGTCATCAACTAAGTTTTAACCATTACACCAAGTCAACATACCATTAGTTATCCACTTTGACCATCTTACACCATCGATATTTGCATTTCCCTCAGAGGGGCCACAAAATGGGCACGATTTCGTGTATTTTAGTGTTTTGTTATCTGAGATGCTTGTAGGATGCCTATTAGGGCTCCAGAGGGGACACCGAGCGAGAAATTGGCGTTTTAAGGTGTTTTTAAGCGAAAATTTGGTGTTTTCAAGGGAAAAAAGCGAAAATAGAGGTTTTGGGTAACCCAGATTTGTGTCTAGATAAAATTTGCCCATACCTGGACCCAGATCTGCCATCCGGATAGAAATTGTCCAAAACTGTCCGGATAAAAATTCCAAAAATTTCGACTTTTTGGATCTGGGTTCCAAGGGTATTTTCAGGGGTCCTCGAATAACTCGCTCAAATCTTCATCAGGCATCTTCAATCGCAAGAAGAATTAAGGCCCGAGTGCTCAACCCCCCCTCCCTTTACCCCCCCAAATACAGTATGTTCTTCCCACCCTCCTATGTTTTTCTTAGAAGGAACCATTGGTTATTTGCAGCCGTCACCTCCAAACGTCGTTTACCAATGACAGTGACAACCTTCTGTGCATCAGGAAAAGGTGTTTTCTCCCATAGTTACCACATCAAAATCATAGCCAGATATAGTTCCCATTGCCGGAATTGTGTTCTGTATCCTTGGCGGGTGGATCTAGAGTGCGTGATCGAGTCCATTGCGAAAGGGACGAGGTGCATGGTGAAAGGTAGATTTGCGGATCAGCTCTGAGGCTTGGTGCACCCTATGAAGAATCCCAAGAACACTATGAGTGCTACCATGACTATCAAGTCAGTATCGATTGGCATTTGAAGAAATGCTGGTACTCGCATCATATCACATATGCTATGACTGTCCTCCTTCTCACTCAATGATTGAAACCACAAATTGTCATATTCAACATGGAATATCTTCGTACGAAGTACTGAGTACTTAAGTACTTATGCTATGCATTTACTTCATTATGTAGCACCAATGTAGCACTGAGCGTTGACTAGTCGATGGAACTTCAATGAAATTTGAAATCATCGGAGCCAGAATCCGAATCGGATGGCAACCCGATGTCACATGATGTTGGTTGAACTTTGGTTTGGCAATCATTCCCCTTTTTCTTCTGACGACCATCTTCTCTCCTTTTGTCCCTTCATCGCTCTTTGCCTGACGTCCCCATTATGAACTGCTCGGATGAAATGCTGGGTAGCATGTGTTGTTGGTCAGGAGGTACATTCCCGCTCGCACTCCATTCCCTAAAATGACTATTGACTCCACCATCTCCTAGCGTACTTCTGCACTGCTATGCCATTAGTATGTCAACATTTTCTCTATGCGACAAACTCCTCATCTTCGAAATAGGTTACCTAAGCTACCTGGCAGCAAGACCTGTGATGGATCAGACGGCAATTGTTTACCCACGTCATCTATCATCGGCCGCCAAACACGCGCCGCCCGCCATCCAAAGGCGGGACCCAACAAACTCCTACCCTGTTCCCCTCCTATGCACAGGAAACCTTGTTGGTTGACTTGGTCGGACTCAGTTGAGAGGTACACACACACATTCCACCCTTTCAGATGACGCTGACCTTGTCAGCGGCCGAACTCCCTCTTGACCTCTTCCACGACAGTGTTTCACCCCGCAGCGCAGCAACTCTTCACCTGAAATTCTACCAATGCAGTGCACCCCATCCTGTACCATGGCTCTCACACACACACCAACCAGTGAGGCGTGCATTCGAAGGAGCAGGGGAGGATGTGGTAGACAACGAATGAGGTAGTACACACATGTATGTATTGTGACTAGAATTTCGAATATAAATCATTTGCTGCATTCTCAACCGATTCAGAAGTGTCCTAATATTTCCTCTACCTCCTCTACCCTGTATATATTTGCTACAATGTACTATGAAACTCCCTGGCTACACAGCTACGGCTAAATCTATAGAACTATCATGTGCTATGGATTTTAGAGGGTCAGCTATGGAGAACAATATATAGGGGGGCTCTCGATGGTGCTACCAGCACTATCACGTCAACATATCACAATATTGTAAGTACCTTTTTTCCTGATGTGGTTCTCCACGCTCATCGAAGTTGTCAACTGACCCTGCCCGCACCGGCGCCATGCCAACCACCTATGTGCCCAACATTGACTCCAGGGTGTCACGCCCAGGAAACGTCTGTAAATGCCACACAGATCAGGACATATGCAGGCCATGGTGCCATGTCTGGAACCAATTTCAAAAAGAATCAAAAATTCAAAAACTCGGTACCTTGTGCACTATAAATTCTGTTATTTAAAATGATAGCTTAGCTCAATGGAAATGTTGGATCTAGACTGGTATTTCATTGTTGAGGTCACAAGTTCAATTACTGTAGGCTGCAACTTTTTTTCTCAAAAATATATTTGCTCCAGCTTCTTCTTACTCTCCTATTTACATATTTATGCACCAAGAGTCTAAGACTGCCACTCTGTAATTTATAAACACCAGAAAGTATGCATATAATCCAAATTAATAAACTGGGAAATATTTCATGAGAATTGACATTTTGCCCTTCCACCTCTCCCTGCACATGTATGCATTGTATCCTCTCTTCCAGAATCAAAGCAGACCATGCACCTCCTTTTTCTTGAAGTGGAACTGGATGATTCCAGTGGTGCTTCCCACTGTAAGAATTTACTTTGTACATTTTGGCCAGAAAAATAGGAGAAATTCTCTGCTAAAGGTTGCTTTGGCTGTAGTATTGGAGGTGTTTGTTCAAGATTTATAACCATGCCTGATGACATGGATGCTGAGGAAGTTGATGCAATAGCTGTGGCTGAAAGTGTAGATGTATTTATTTTTCTTCTAGCTTTCTTTGCCAAGGGCTGTTGTTGAGGCTGATTCTCCATGCTGTCATTATGGAAATATATGAGTGGTTCAAGAACCTCTGCAGCATAGGTTGGTGCCTGGATTCTCTCCTGATTTTTCTTTCTTTTATTTGAGCTATTCATCATGTTTTCATTTTCCCTCTTTTTTCCAGTCCATTTCTTGTAATGATTTTCAAGATGCTCATGCATTTTATAGAAAATTGTCTTGCCATCAGCCTTTCCTGACCACCAGGCAGCCATAGCTTCAAAATCAGGATCCTGAGCAGGTGAGAACCAGTCACCATGGAGGGATACAGAGGCATTGAATAGTTGAAATTCTTGTGTTGTATGCATGGGGACAACAGCAAATTTTGTTCTTTGAGCAGCTGCCAAATATTCATAGATATTTGTCCTCTTTCCTTTCAAAGAGGCCAGATGTAATTTAACAGGGTAAATGCTTGAAATGCATAATTGTTCTTCTGAAGTAGTTCTGGGGTCATGAACAACCTGTCCATCAAAATTACATTTGATTCGAAGCACATCTGGAATGCGTGTGATGCCAAATTGCTCATGTGTTTGTGCAAAGCTAAGAGGATCTGATTCATTGAAAAGCTGCCCAAGCTTTGGATGTTTCTTCCATTTGATTTTTGCTTGCAGTCCAGATTTTTGATGGTCAAGCCAGGGATCATAGTGTCCCAGATATTTCTTGCCCTCCCCATTGATTGCCCCCATTTCTGTATTGTATCTGTGTCAAAAATCAGCCAAGAGACAATCTGCCAGTACTGGTGAAGCATTGAGAGATGCAAAGTTTGTTCTTATATGTTTATGAAAACCCTCAACATCATTTGTCCCCCTTAGGGTTCAATATTTGTTCAACCCATGTTTATCTGTTCCAAGATGAACATACAAAGATATATTTGGTGGATCTGAGACCCAACCCTTCTGTATATCATGGAGGATGCCTCTTGCTTTTTTCCAAGACTCCTCACTGAATAGTGGCTGTTTTGTAACTGTGCAAACTACCGATCCCCAGCAGTCAAACAATTCTTTTATGACTTGATAGAGAATGTTTTTCTCAGGGATGTAACGCCTGATTCTCTTCCAAAGCCATTCAGGGTCAGATTTTCTTTTGGCAGCAAAAGTGGTTCCATTCTTCTCCAAATATGCTATGACCTCTAGTTTATCTCTCTTGTCCTGGATAAACATAGTATTATTGAATGCTCTAGCAAATTGCTTGCTAAGTGTATGTCTCTTTGAAATTGTTTGATTTATTCTATCCATAACATGAAAAACATCATTTAGAATTCTTGAAGGAACTTCTTTTGACTGTTGTCCTTGAATATGAATTGTGGGATCAATCATCTCAGAGATCTCCATGTCAGGTTCTATTTCAGGATCAGAATCAGAATCAGAATTGGAGGCATCAACATCCATATGCTTAGTAGGTTGGGGTGGTTTGATTACTCTTGGTGAATCTTTTCCGCTGGTGGTAAATTTTGACTTGGAGGCAGTGGAGGATTTTCGTTTCGAGTTCGCAAAAAGCTCAGATCAACAAGGACTTCAAAGGATTCTCTCCCATTTTGAATCTGTTCAAGAGTTTTCTTGTGAAATGAGAGTACACATGCTGGAGCTAAAACCTTATCAATTCTGACAACTGCTCGTCTCTTTGTTGAAGACACTCGAAGTGATGTAGCTACATTTCCCACCATAATAGAAAATTCATGTGGTTGGGGAATGATAACTCCATGTGCAACTTCTTTTCTCCACATCACCAGGCTTACCAATTGCCCCACAGGTCCTGCAACTTGGAGAGGAATACCTACTGTGGGGGTAATCTTAAGTACATTATAAAGTTCAAGGCTTGCCCATGCATCAAGTGCAGCATATGTGACCTGATTTTCAGAAAGTTGAGGAGCATTCCACTCAGATATTCTTGTATCCTTTGAGATATGCTTGTGGAGTACAGCTGCACCAATTTCTGCAAGTGATGCATTTCCCTTAACAACTGCTTTCTTAGATTTTGCAAATGCACCAAGTTCTAAGATGCCAACATATTTCTTTCCACTTTTATGTGGCAACTTAAAATCTTTGAAATCTCTTGCTAGTTTTGCTAAATCTGCACCTATACCCTGACCAATTTTCATTATTCTCTCTGTTGTCAAGATTGTTTTCAATGGGGAAGGAAGTTGTTTGAGGAGATGAACACGGAAAAGATATACAGCATTAGGCAGAGCAATTTGAATAAGAGCTGTCCTTTTTGAACTGCTAGAAAATTCTGCTGTAGTAAACTCCCATTCCATGTCAAATCCAATGTGCATTATGTCCCCATTTCTTTCCAATGCAAGTTCAAGAATAGCATCACAAGCAGTTTGAATTTCAATCTCAGTTGTACAGATTGCTACTATGACATGGCTTGGCAAAGTCATCCTTGGAAGATCTGAGAATTCATCCAGATGCACTGCTTTGACTCCCTCACTGAGTGAGGGAAAGATTTCAACAAATGTTGCATAGTCACTAGCCACATTATCTGTAAAACCAAGATTTGGTTGTGGGAGTCCATGGTCTTCCAATGACTTTGAGATGTCTTCTAGAGCAGTTCTGACATGTGATAATGATTTTGTAGGAACAAATGATTGATACCGAAGCTGTGAAAACTCATTTTCAAGTGAGAACAGGGAGCTAAATGTAACTGTTCCATTAAGCTTCATCATAAACTTGGGAACCTTGAATGAGTGATCCCATTTGATGACACCAGCTGGAAGAGCAGCAACACATTGATCCAAGACATGGCATATATGCTCAATGAAGTCTATATATAGTGTTGTGATATATGAGCGATGAGGTGCAAGTCCTGCATATCCACTCTTATCTTCAAATTTTGAAAAGAGAGGATATGCCTTTGGCACATTATGCTTTGATTCCTCCTTCTGAATAGCATACAGATATGTTAACTCTCTCAAGTCATGTTCTCTGAGGTGTAGCTCTCTCAAAATCTTAGACCAAGCATTGGAGCTGAGAGAATGAGCCATGCCTGCTCTGATAAGTGTTATCACAGTTTTATCGATTCCACTTCGATGTGTAAGAAATGCAGGAAAGCAAGCAGCAAGCCCAGGATTTAGTTGTTCCATAATCATAGGATCATATAAATTCCAAGACTTTCCACAACCACCAGATTTACGAGAGCATTCAACTCTCTGAGTAAGAATATAGTAGCAACTGTCAAGAGTAATAACTCTGCGTGCAATAGGATTATCATTGAATCCTTTAATAGACAGTTCCTTATCTTTCAACCCAGATCTGACACATTTATGATCTTTGCAGACAAGTTTATTGTCGCCATTCAGAAGAGTAGGAATCCAAACAAATACATCAGGAAAATACAGTGACTCAGGAGTTATGCCACCAGCAGAAATTGCAGCTTTATCCATGGCAAAGAAAGGATGCCTTGGATGAATCCAGAATTGTCCCTGCTTGTAGCAATCAGGGAGTTGTTTGCTACGAGGACCTATCTGGCCACTAAGACTAGCCTTTAACATAGTGAGATAGGCTTTTATAACACCCTCCTTAGGCTCAGAATGTCTAGAATCCTCAGCATTCCCAGAGTCATCCAGATCAGTATCAGAATCAGAACTGGAGTCAGAACTAGAACCATAGTCAAAGTTATCACCAGAATCCAAGTCCTGAGTAGCAGTAGACTGATTCCCTAGAGTAGGCTGTTCAAACAGATCATCAAAGCTACTTAGTTCAGCCATAGTTATCTCATTAGCTGGAGCAGAAGAAGTATCTGGAAGTAAATTAAGAATGGTAGTACTACAAGCAGAAGTAGCAAATACCTTGTCCCAAGTCCATAGTCTCATCCAATGTATGCAAATCTTGCCCAATGTCATCTGCAGAGGGAATTTGCATGTCTGAACCTGGGCCCATGTCCCCAGGTAAAGTAGATTCTGTAAAATCAGCTTATCAAAATATAGTATGCATGTTGGATCTCACCAGATGGAACAGGTCCAGCTGCAAGGGAGTTCTTAGATTGTTTCTGGCTCCCTTATTGAGTTACTGGATGAGAATGTGGTGAGATGATAGGGTAGAATTACATACTGAAGAATGGATGAATCTCCTTGGAGGAATTTGCCTGAGAAACTGTAATCTTGATGGGCCCTGGCAAGAAAAGAAAGATAATCAAAGGGATGAGAATGTTGAGATGCTGTTACACAGCTGAATTCTTGATTTGAACAGCAGAGCTTGTTGAAGGGCCAGGATCAGAGAGATCAGCTTCTCCCTCAGATTCAACTGATTGCATCCTTTTCTTCCTTCCAGCACCACTTCTGGCACCTCCTGCCTTGTGCCCTTCCTTATTGCAAGTACCTCTGCGACGGCCTAATTTTGTAGTGCTATTTTGCATGTTGAACGAAGGAAATCGGTGGAGTAGAAGGCAAGATACACATTGAGGAAGCACCTCCAATTCACATTAGTAATCATGTGACTCAAGATGTCATGCCCAAAAGATGCCAAATTCATTCACAATAAGCTGGATATAGACATAAATTCTGAAATGGAAAGTAGGGTCTGATGGGACTACCGCTTTGAGAATTATGTCCAAATCGGGCATCTTTTTGGTTCCAGACATGGCACCATGGCCCGTATGCAAAGGCCTGCTCAATTCTAGGCAGTTCAGATCAGATCAGGTCAATCCGATGTCTTCCCAATTGGGACGGGTGAATTTGGAAGTCCTCTGATCTCAGGGCGCCAGTCACCACTGCTTTTGGATCGAACAGCAGATACTTACCTATACTTACTTGCACAAAGCAGAAATACTTACACAAAGTAGAATACTTACACAAAGTAGAATACTTACACAAAGTAGAATACTTACACAAAGTAGAATACTTACAGTAACTTACGCTGAACGCAAAACAGAATTTACAGAGCAGAAGGTCCCAGTGGGAACGTAATAGCTGTAAGGATAAATCCTGCAGGTAATTTTAGCGAGGGCCCTTGAAATCACATGAAAATTATTAACTCCTCACAGAATATCTTTTATTTACTATGTACACTGGACAAAACTGTACAAAATCAAAAGGACAGGGCATGTGTTCAATACAACTGTTATTTCTGCAATTGCAGCATAAGTGAAGTAGGATACATGCAAAGTCAAAAGACAGCATCGAAAAGCCATTGATCCAAAAGTGGTGGCGACTGGCGCCCTGAGATCAGAGGACTTCCAAATTCACTTGTCCCAATTGGGAAGACGTTGTATTGACCTGAACTGATCTGAACTGCCTAGAATTGAGTAGGCCTCAAGGTATCGAAATTTACTGACCAAATATGTGTGCAACTTACCAAATTAAGCTCCAAGGGTGCTCTGGTAGTGTTGTAGACCATTTGAATGGACTTCATTAGATAAGGTCACAAAAAAATTTAAGGCCTCCGACGGATGCCCCCCCACACAACCCTATATCCAGGATCCACGTTGGGCCGCCACCTCCTTGGCTTGGGGGACAAGACCTGCGGACCGGCAACATCTGCAAAATGGATACCTTCCCATAAGAATCTGAAGACATCTGAAATCTTCAAATGTCTTCAGATTTTAAAGTCCGAATCTGAAGACGACGCCACCATCAAATCTTCAGCCTGTAAGCCTAACTTCAAAATCTAGAAACTTCAGATTTCAACAACTGGTATTGAGAGTCCCCGTCATTCCTTCGCCCATTTTGTAGTTTATTTACCTCCCCCGGCCACAAAAACATGTCATTAGAGTAGCCCTTACACCTGTGTAATCCATTGGCCATGTACAACAGTGGAGTATTTAACAACAAAGTTTGGAATCAAAAATAGGGCTATTCCTAGGATTTATTAGCACATGCAGGCCTGTCAGCATCAATTTAAGGATTGCTTGAAGAATTACAGCAATTGTGAAGCTTCAGGTTGGTATAGTGGGATGTACATAGGTGGGAGCGAGGTGGGAGGGAAGGGAGATGGATGCCATAAGCAGCAGTACTTCGTCATGCCCCACTGATTCCTGCAGGAATGAAGGCATTCCACCAGATTCCAGTGGAATCCTCAGGAATGGCACAGGAATCCACAGGAATGGCACAGGAATCCACAGGAATGGACAGGAATGGCACAGGAATGTCACAGGAAGGCCTAAAGTGTATATTTCACAACTTAATCCTAAGAATTCCTTATGATATTTAGACTTGAATAGGGAAAATCAAAGTGTATTTGATAGAACTACATAAATGTATTCTACTACATTGCAGTACTTTACCCTCCCCCACATGCTCTGATCAGTGCTGATCAGTTCTGATCAGACAGGATGGTTCAGCACTGAGTTAGAGGTCAGGTGACTTGAACTGTATTTATTAAAGTCAGAAATTCAGACCTCATTATAAAATTCACAAGTGAATTAAATCAAAAAATGATGTATTTCAATTATAATACAAAATATATTTAATTACATACAGTGTATACTAGAGAGGGAGGGGATGGGCAAGGGAAAAGGGAAGGGGGATGGAAAAGGGAAGGGGGATGGAAAAGGGAAGGGGGATGGAAAAGGGAAGGGGGATGGAAAAGGGAAGGGGGATGGAAAAGGGAAGGGGGATGGAAAAGGGAAGGGGGATGGAAAAGGGAAGGGGGCTCGTCAACGTCGTCAGTTGATGTGGTCGTCGTCCTCGGCGTCCGTCGATGTGTGGCCGTCCTCGTTGTCCGTTGACATGTTGTTGTCGTTGTCCGTTGACGTGTTGTTGTCGTCGTCCATTGACGTGTCATCGTCGTTGTCCGTTGACGTGTCGTTGTCGTTGTCCGTTGACGTGTCGTCGTCGTCGTTGTCCGTTGACCAGTCCAGGCTGTAGTTTTAGACCAAATTCACCTGGGATGTTCCACCCCATTGGTTTCCATAGGGTGTGGAACTTGCTGCCTCCCCAAAATGTCATGGGCTGTGGAATCCTGGTCTCCTTCAAAAAACACTTTTCCGTAATAGAAATGTTGATATAATAATGTTTACCACAGTTTATAACAACCCTACATTAGGTTTTATGTGATAATGTCATGATCAGGGCTAATATGTGGCATCTATTATTAGCCCCTGTGTTTCCTCCATCAATACTGGCTTCTTCTCATTCGTTTTCTTGGGCCACGGCTGTCAATCACTATTGATGATACGCCGTATGACTTCCGTGCTCACACGATATGATTTCCGTGCTCGTCAATCAACAGGATATATTTCCACGCGTTTATTTTTAGCTTCCTGTATTCCACCCCATCAATCAATGTATCCGCCTGTCATTTCTATCACTACGGTCTCGAGCACCTCCCGCGCAATGACAAGTCTCCCTCCTGCTGCCCATTGGTATGTTTTCTTCCCTCGTATGTTTTTTTTAATCTTCATATGTTTTCCGTTTATAACATTGTTTGCGCGCCTCTTTCACCGCTGCAGACTCAAGGACTCAGCTATGACAGAACCCATTTGGGTGCATTACATTACTCTCATTGTGTTCACGCTCACCATCATGTCTTACACGCGAGACACATATGAGACTGCATTTTACGCACCCATTTTATGCGCCCACCTCACGTGATGTTGGTTGAACGCCAAACACTTATAATTAGACAAGTCGCCGTTTTTACACTAGTTGCACGTCAAGACAACCCACTGTTTTTACACAAGAAATTTTCATTAGTACATATGGTAGTATAGTAACAAGATATAAATGGTAACAATAGATGACAAGATGGTCAAAATGTCAAAATGACGTTCAGATCAGACGGGTGTTATGGAGGTGGTCAAGAGGTGGTGGTTTTGTAAACGCGTGTCCTTCGGTGGCGTCTAGAGTAAATTAACGCCTCTGCCTTTTGGCGGGGGGCTGTGAAGTGGTGGGGGATAAACTATACATTGGAAATCAGCATCCGAAGTAGAATATTAGAAGAGTAATTACCCTGCATCCACGACCTGCGACATCACCCAGCTGACATCCTCCACGGCAGCTAGCCAGCTCGAATTGTCCTGTCCATTGCCCGGCAAACCAGACTCCCACCACAGCAATGTCGCCAGCACAGTCAGGAACACGTTCTGACCATGCTTGTCCATAACCGACCAACCATCTTCCCCCGTAACCTCTTCACGATGAGCCGGACCCAAGGGCCCTTTTACGTCTGCAACCCCACGCCAATGTGGCTGCAATAGATTCCACCAAGCCCACCACTTTGGGTCGAAGGATGACACATCCTTGATCTCCGGCGACTTCATGCGCGCACGCCCCACCCACCAATCGACTTCATCCGGCCGCCTCTGTTTCTTGAAACCTGCCTGAGGTCCTCCAATGCTAAAACCGTACCGACGCTCCAGTTCGATGTACTGACGAATGGCTTGGGTAAACGCCGGGCCCAAATCTCGAGCCGAAAGAAGCATGAAGGCCTTCGAGAACCACGTGGGCCAATTGGGATCAGGCCCGGGTAATGTGGCGTGCGCTGTAGAAGGGATAGGAGTCGAGGTGGAGGTCGGCAGCGTAGAACCCTGTGAGGGTAGAGTAGGGGGCGGCATGCTAGGATGAGAGGAAGGAGGTGAGATTGCAGGATCCTGTTGAGGAGCAGGAGTAATTGCCGCGACAACCACTTCGATGGGTTCTTCTGGCCGGTCTAGACGCTTCGGATCCATCGTAGTACGTCTGGTATTATGCATGGAGCCCCTTGACAACGACGGAATGGAGGGCTCATCGTCTTCGCCGATTCCTGAGCCCTGGGACTCATCAGCACTCGTCTCCTCCTCCTCCTCCTCCTCCTCCCCCGATGACGACGACGAACTTTCATCATCAGAATCTCCTGCATCTGACTCAACGACTGATGCACGACGCTTCCTCTTTCCCTTCTTGGCCTTGGGAGGTGGAGCCTTACGTGGTGCCGGCTTCTTTGATTTTGTTGTTCGATCGCCTTTTGCCTTCCTTTTCCGCAAAGCCGAGGAGCGAGGCCCATTATCCGCTGGTTTGATTGTAGTGGATACCGCTTCTTTGGTCATTGTTGGAATCGTTTCCGCCGATCGGGGGAGAGAGGTAGAAGCTTCGACTGAGGGTGGATAGCATGAGTCCATCGATAAGGGGTTGCTCTCATCTTTGAGCGTGTCACTTGCAGAAAGGGCTCACGCTCGTCGTTCATCGGGAGCTGAAGGGCAAGGTCAACGAATGTCACACAAGTAAAATGACGAAATCACTTACAGTAGCAAGTACTCATGAATTCGAGGAACACGTTCTTAACTACAGAAAAATTTTCCACGTCTGCATAAGCCCACTCCTTGGGAGCGGGCGCCTTGTTGGTACCGTAATGGAGGCTAAAGGCCGGTCAACGCTCATCAGTTCCACGGTAGATGTTGTAAGATACATAGAAACTGACCTAATTGCATTGATATTTCCGTTTTGTATTGGCTCAGGACCGCCAATGAATATGGAAATATGCATCTTGAGTGACTTCCCAATCCCCTCGAGAAGGGGACCGAGAAGGTTTGGCAGATCATTTAATGCCCTAGTTAAGATGGAATATGAGACAAGCATCAGCAACGCGAAGCAACTTACTTTTGCGCTTCGGCAGGGGACATCTCCTGGATCTCCCCCTTGCCCTCCTTCCACTCCTCCTTGGCTTTCCTATGAGCGACGAGGGCATCTTCATTCCATCGTTTTTGCTCTTCCTCGCCCAGTTCGAGAAACACCGCCTTTTTGTAAGTGTTGCGGAATGCGGCACGTTCGCGCTCTGGTTTGCCGCTGTCTGAGAACGCGATGTTGCAATCCTCCTTCATTGACGCAAAATTGGCCGCTCCCCAAAGTTCCCAGCCCGCACGGAGCTTAGGACTTTTCGGCGTACCGCCCAGAAGTCGGTCGACCAATACAACGATTGGGTCTTGGGTTTTCTTCGATCATTGTAGGGACTTGGTCTTTTTGGAACGATGATTGAACCAGTTGTAAAGAGACTATGACGCAGATACACGTTACTACTGAATCTCTGAATCATAATGTTAATCACGTACCTTTCTCATACGCTCAATGACTTTTCCTTTCAAAGTGCTATCAGCGGGGGACAAGATTTCGAACCCATCAGAGGTCTTAGGAAATGGAAAAAGGGGGGGAATGGTTTCGTTGTCTTGGTCACGTTTAGGAATGGGAATAGACCAATGGAAGGTTTTGAACCAGTCATTGAGGATGTCATTGAGGACAGAGTTGGCCTTTTCGTTCGATTTGAGGACTGCAGCCTTGTAATCATCAAGGCAACTCTTGAGAAACTTTGCGCGAACCCCTTTCGCCCAGCCTTTCTTCAGGGTCACCAGCAATGGCTGTGCATCAACCCTTGATTTCCAAAAACATCAGGAACAACCCTCACGATGATTGATGATCACTTACACCCCACTCTCATGAGTATCGTCCACCGTCGTACTCTCCAATACCTTTGGTTCAGACATGCGGAAGAGCAGGTATGTACGTATCTATTTTTTTGTGTATACACCCAATAAGGTTCCTTCACCTGTGGGAACGAGGCAAAGAGGCTTCTTTCCGCTCACTTAAAGTCCAGATTCTCAACCGCACCCTCTTTTCCCCCAACCCCCCACTTTCAAACGCCTCCCCACTTACTATCTCAACATGGTACAACTGAATGATGTGCGTGCGGCCGCCGTGTCCTCTACATCACCCACTTTTGGTAATTTCCGACTGTTCCTTTTCATCCACGACATCTAAAATTTCCCCCATAGCGAATGTTGAGAGACCAGACAAGGCCAACTGGTCTGACAACCCCAGTAAGTTTTCATTGTGACGCCTTTTCATTAAGCTGAATTTTTCTTTCAGCTCTTGAAGATCTGTTTGCGCGCATGGGGATCACGACTGAACACGCACGCACCACCGCCACCAGTTTCATGCGAATGTTGGTTGCCGTCGAGAACACCTCCACCACTGCTCCTGGTGGTAGCGGTCGCTATGAAGTCTTTTTCGCCCCAGAGGACGACTTTTGCGGATTATCCGATGACGGCGATTCGTCTTTCAAGTTTCTGGAAGATGAATCGCCCGATTTAGTCGATTCACCCGCTGCCACTACCGCAGTCGCGTCCACTGGGGATCTCTATGGCTCTCCCCTGGCTTTGACTTCAAGCAGCAACACCCTCATTGCGTCTTCCAGCCCTGCTCTCGTACCTTCCTCTCTTCCACCTGCAGACATGATGGTGGCTGTCGCGGCTTCCACTGGGTCTTCCGCCGCTACTCCTGCAGTAGCCCTCGCAGGTACGACAACGGCTCTCCCAGCTACCCCTGTGGCGCCAGTTGTCGCTCCCGTTTTACCCAGCAACACCACCACAATGGTCACGCCTGTTGGAGTCACTGCATCAACCGCGGTGCTTTACGCGCTTCCCTTCATCCGGCCAGCAAACGCGCCCCTCAATGCTATCCCTCCGCCAACACATCTCATTACCCCCATCTACGGGTATCACGTTCCCGCTCCCAATGCCTTGGGACCGTTTTATACAGTCACTCGCGGTCGCGATATTGGCATCTTCGCCGGCTGGTAAGTCTCCATCATTCAAAACTAAGTCTTGCGTTGACGTGCAGTATCCATAATAGGGAGACGGCCAGCGCGTTGGTTGCTGGAGTTTCTCACTTCACCTGTTGCCGGGTTGCCTCCATTGCGGAGGGCCACGTCCGTATGGGAGCAGCACTGGCGGCCAATTTTGCGTTATATCTTTCTTGAAGTGTGCTGTATCGAACTTTTTGCAATGTCCTGTGTACTAGATAGATAGTGGTGGTGGTCGTATCTAGTCTACTTTCCATGTACCCGCTGCTATCGAATAAAATTGTTGTCCCCCCTCTTCATATAATGTGTGACTTATATGAGTTGAAAACAATGACGGAAGGGATCTGCCTACCTCTTCAGTATGCTTGTAGTGCTAAATTTAGATGACAACTGTGAAATGGAAATGTATCTGGAGAGCGTAGTCCACCGCCGGCACCTTAGATTTTTCTGATATGGCCTCCTGACAGTATAGAAAATCGGTAGGTCTAATAATTTTGAAAGTCTAGCTGTGGCAGAGTAAAAGTCGTAAGAGTAGCGTCCTGCAGTCCAGCTCAGGAGCGCTTTTATAGTCAATGGGCCATAAGATGCCATCGTGCACAAAGGCCTCTTTTTCCTTAAAATGTGATTTATGCACCAAACGGAAGGGTTTCACGGCAGTATTCTAACTGTCCCAATATATTGATATTATAGCTACAAATGCTGCCTACCGAAAGAAAAAGTCGTTATGTTTGAAGGGCGTCTCTCGATTAGGAAATTCCCTCCACGCCTCCTACACTGCAACCACTGCCATGGGTCGACCTCGCCTTTACCACACACCTGAACAAAAGAAGCAAGCGCGCCAGGAGACATTAATAAGGTACTACGACAAGTGAGCATGCTTACTTACCACAGCATTTTGTTCCGACGTGACCATTCGCTTTTTTCCAGACACCGCGTGCAGTTATGCCGTCGAGCTCGCCGTCAATACAAAAAGGCCCGGAAATCATTGAAACAGGGACTGGATGAGCCATCAATAGGAGGAACCATTGAAACCTCAGATCCATTGGAGGCAGAAAGGTAACGGCGGATTATGACATGTATGCGAGATATTGATCTTTGCGGTTCATGACTAGCGAAAACCCCCTGAAAGTCATCGCCGCCGCTCAGGAACAGTTTGAACAGCTTACCAAGGGATCGGTCTCTGACTATCTCTCTGACCTCGTTGAACAATGCCTCAACGATATAGACGGCGCAAAGGATTACTGCCAAGAGGTGTCGCGCATGTGGGACACCTTCTTGCATGATGTGCAAGACACACTCGCGTCCATTTTGCAGGAGTACAGCTGCGGACCTGAATACGACGTCGCCAATGGAGTGTGCTCAAATGTGCGGCGCATCATAGGTTTTCTCACCGAGGTTGAGGAACATTTGATATCATCACCCAGCCAACTTGGGGCCTGGTATGCCCTCGGACGTCTATCTTACCAAAACTGTGATTAGAGTAAAAACATGACAGATACTTATTTCCAATGTTAAATACAAAGGTTATACCTCGAACGAGTGGGACAATCCACAATTTTGAGCAATGAACAGCTGTACAGATCGGTTATTAAAGTTTGATGAGACTGGTACAAAGAACGAACCTTACTGCAGCTTGCCTCATCTTCGCGTAACATGCCCAAGCAAACCAACAAAACGAAGCGTAAAGTTCGTATTCTCGGCAAACCCGACATTGTGCCGGTCGTCCTCCAAGATGCTGAGGCTGAAAAGCGCAGCCGCCGGGAGCAAAAGAAAAGCTTGGTAAAATATACCTCCGTCGGCATTTAGACACACTGATCGATCGATTGTATTAGACGCCAGACCCTCACCCTGAAATGGCTCGGCAACTCAAAAGACGCCAAGATCTCATATTGAATGCACTCGGACCCAGTTTCCGCATTGCCTATAGAGAAGTGCAAGTCAACGTGTTCTTCGAAAGGGCTTCGCATCTGTGGTTCTTGCTTTTTCCTGAGCCCGAGGAGGAAATTCGAGTTCAGCCAGGGTATTTGGACGACCCTGATTACCAGGAACACATCAATATTGCACGTCGCAAGGTTAGTCTTTGTGTCTATTGTTCTCACTGATTGGTTCCTGATTTTTTACAGCTCTTGAAGGGGAGGTTGTGCTGGTCGTCTCTCCTCTTTCCGAAGCACGGACAACAAGATGTTCCCATCACTCAAGTGTATGGACCTGGTGGAGAGGCGACGTGGGCCAGGGAGATGAACCATGCAATTCAGGAGATTGTGAGCACTTTACCTACGCCGACATGGGCCGACGAGACTTTCCAAAAGATTGAGAGGTTGGTGGCGGGTCTGGAGGAGCCCCCTGAGCACCTCGCGTTGTAGTTACCTTTCTTGTGCATTTGTATTTTCTTGTTCACTACCGTTTTCCAATTGTAAACGACTTTACCATTTTCTGCTTACTATGTATGAACGTGGACATCTGTTGATGATCATTTAGGTAGGCATGGGAGAGTTGTCCCCCTCTCTTGTCGACGATGGCAAGAGGCAAGGGGAAAGTGAAGAACTATACAGTCGTCCACCATAACGAAGACGCAGATGACTCTCTCGCCCACTCACGCACTGCTCGCATTTCTGACAACGGCTTTCGTATTCTACAGACCCCTCTTTCCCCTCAGAAGAGGCCTTCGACATCCATTCACCGCCTCCCAGAGCCCGACTTCAGTGACTGGGATCCTAGTTTTCAATACGAGGGATCTGAGGGACAGGCGCTTTTAGATCCTGAGGCACCGACTGTTGCCGCAAAGGTTGCCGCAAAACGGTATCCAACTTCAGTGAGTGCATCTGAAGACCATGTTAGCAATCTTACATATGCTGCACTAGGATGCCCCTTTGCAAGATTGGGCTGGGAGGGGTAGAGGTGACCCGGGTTACCGAGAGGAGTATCTCCGTGAGTTGATCAAATTGGAAGGACGGGGTGGCCCACAATGCCATTCGTGCATGTCCTGCTCCTCCGAATTTGGCCTCTATCGGTGTGAAGACTGTCTGGGGCCACTAGCTGAATGCGTCAGCTGCTGCTTGAAATGACATCGCCATCTTCCGCTCCATGTAATCCAGGTTAGGGTGTTTATCGCATGTCAGTCTCGTGGTCTGACATTCTTAGACATGGAACGGCGGATGTTATGAGAAGACGTCGCTCAAGGATCTTGGCCTCCGGGTTCAGCTGGGTCATCCAGTGAACCAACCGTGCGTACTTCCTCAACCGGGCCACAAGGATTTTACTGTCATCCACACGAACGGCCTACACTACGTCGCAGTCGACTTCTGTGGGTGTGAACACCGTGTCAGCAACCGCCGACAATTACTCCAGAGTGAATGGTTTCCCGCGACAGTTCACCAACCCCAGACGTGCGCCACATTTCGTGTGCTGGAGTTGTTCCACACTATCACTCTGGCAGGCAAGCTCTCGGCGCACGAATTTTACAAAGCTCTGGAGTACATGACGGACAATATGGAGTTAAGTGTCCCTAAGGTATGTCGTCCCTATCCGCCGCTTAACTCATCTGATCGGTCACTAAGACACGATATAAATCCTTGATGTGCATGGTCCGAATGTTCCGTCATCTCAAGTTGATGAAACGCGCAGGTCGGGGGAACATTCCTGAAGGCCTTCTGTTGACGGGTGCTGGTGATCTGGCGCTGGCTTGTCCTATCCCCGGCGTAAACCTCCCGGAGAAATGGGAAGACGTTGAGATTGAGTGGAAGTGAGTATTATTCTTTTGAGGGCAATTGCAATGGAACCTCATGACAGACAGATTTTTGTATTTATTGATCATCGCGATGGACGCCAACTTCCGCCTAAAAAATCTCATGCGGTCATCCATTGCCAAAGACCCTGGGCTTCATACCGGCATGGCGTATTTCCCCACAGATCAACCGTATCGTGAGCACGTGCTTAAGTACGCGAGTCAGAAGGATGTAAGTGCCTGTCATCTCGGGTGAGATTGATCCTAATAAACTCGTAGATCAGCACATGCAGCAGTTTCAAGACGTTGGCACATGCGGAAACAAAATTCTCCGCTGGGTTGCGCTCTACCGGAGTCGGCATGGCTCTATGCGCTCGTCACGAGATTGTTCGCAGAGGTGGGGTGGCCGATCTCCAAAAAGGCGAGAGGTAAGTTCAACGGTACTGAAGACAAGCGCTTTACTAACCTAACTGGGTAAGGTATTGTAATATGGATTATATTTTGCTTTCAGCACTAGCACCGCTCCTCGTCGCCTCCGTATTCATTTCGTATGACATTGCTTGTCAATTCAAAGTCAAATTCGAGGAACGGATGGCTAAGCTTCCCACGGAAATACAACTTCCTCCCGGTGTCAACTGCGATTGGGGCATACCGAAATGCCATTGCCCGATGCACAAGGTGTCATGTCAGGCGCCTCACTCGTTGAATTTCAAGACAGGTGTTGGTCGGACAGACGGCGAGGGAATTGAGAGGAGTTGGTCGGAATTGAATCGCGTGGCCAACAGTACCAAGGAAATGGGCCCGGGTTCGCGCCACGACACCCTTGACAATCACATAGGCCATCACAATTTTAGGAAGTATGTCGGACTGGGTGGGTCAATTTTTGTAACTGTTAGTGGATCAAAGCTAACCGTTTTTAGGACAATCTCTCCATTCGCGGCTTGTCCTCGCGATGGCGGAGCAAAAGCGGCAGAAGCAGATCTTCGATGACTTCACGGCGTCGCTTACGCCTGAGGTTGAGAAACTGTGGACGACCAGGATACTGGAGTGGGAAAGGGACTCGAAGAAACCAAACCCTTACGTTGCCATCGTGACCCGTGCGTAACTGTCCTTTGTTCATTGCAATAACATCCGCCTAATTTTTTACTTAGACGCTTCTCAGGACGAGGTAAAAAAGCAGCTCCTTCAAGAGGAAATTGCCGCGGTAAAGGCAGGCATCCCTCAACTACATGTCACGGGTCCCACGGCATTTATTTCACTCGCGTTATTGGTGGAAGAAAACCAGTAAGTATCTTTGAACTTGTTTGTGGTGGTGATAACTGACAAGTATCTAGACGGAGGATCTGCTGGGACGCGCGACACCCAAATGAGCTTACAGCAAGTCAAGATAACGAAATCCAACGCCGACGCCTGCTGCTTCTTCGGCAGTTGAAGCATTTCCGTAACCTACAAGAGGTTTACATGCCTGCGGCGTCTTTGATGCTGTCGCAGCAGGAGGAAGGCCGCTGGGAGGCAGAGTTCAATGAGGCAGAGACCGAGGACGCCAAGGATGTCGAGCACGAGCTGTTGTGGCTCCCGTCCGCCCTTCCAGAAAATCATCTGAAACACAACTGCAACAAAAATCTCATCGTGATCGAGTCAAGACTCTGTCGAGCCCAGTGCGAGGACACCCTGGACAAGATCCGCAGCCTCCAGTGTGGCCGTCTCTCGTTTATTAGTTTCCGCAACCGCAACATCCGGCATCAGGGTCCGAATACACGGGCTCAAGACACGCTCAACCGTTTGGAAGACAAGTTGAACACCCTCGCCGTAAAATATAGGATGGCCCGCGCGGCTTTACTCAAGCTCGTGGGCCCTGGTGATTGGGAGAGTCAACTGCGAGAGCTGAACCACAGAGACCTGACAACGCCTGATGGGCATGAGATTAGCATCGAAGATCCTGACCATCCCTTCGGAGCAGATGGACGAGAGCTTTCCAAGAAGAAACGAGCGAATATCGAGAAGGGCCTGGGTCAAGGCAAAAAGGTAGTTTCATGGATTTGGACCACGGCACAGTCCATTGTGGGTGGCAGCGACGCTGTTTTGCATGAGGGTAAGTCGTTCGCTCTGACCTGTGACCAAAGCGCTGAGGTGCAGTCTTTGACAGCTGTCACGGTTGAATGGGCGAAAGCGCGTGCGAGGCATCTCCGATGGTGGGAGGAGGTGCACTTGTTGAAGGAGGAGATGAGACGTGTTCGACAGACTCTTGAGTGGAAGGCCCTGTGGTGGGAGGAGCGGCAGGTGGGGTGGGAGGGCCTGGATGATGCCGGAAGGGATGGTGTCCGAGCATACGCGGTCAGGCAGGCCAACTTGCAACGTGCTCTTCACGCTAGATTCAGTCGTTGGTGGGACAAGCCTTTGGTGCCACTGATTAGCCAAGATGATAGTGGGGAGGTTCCCTCTCATATTGTAGACCCTGTACTCGAGGAGCTGGTGGAGGACGACGATGCGTAGATAATTTTAGTATTTTTGCCTGCGTCGGGGATCTCGGGTAAGAACATAGCCGGCGTATTTGCATGTGTTGATCAGTGGTGGCAAACTCTTCAACGTCATCCAAATGGGACTTGTTCAATCCACCCTCTGGCGACATGCTTGACATGGGGGAAAGTGTCAGAATCATTAAAAATATATTCTAAGATCTCTTTGGAAAGTTTTCCCTGGCTTCTCTCCACATGAAACATATTCTGGAGGCCAAAACATGGTTGCACCTCCGAAAAAAGAAAATTGATGTTTGGTTCTATTATGATTGGAGGTCGGAGAACTAGAAGGAAACACGGAAAATGACAAAGTACAGTCAATATCACAAATAATCACACATCCATATGAATACCACAAATAATCATACATATCTAGGTATATCAGTGCATATAATAATAACACCACCCACCCTACAGCATGACCTGCATTAATCCACATCCAGACCAAGTGGGGCATTGCACTCTCTATGGAAATGAGTGAAGTGCATTGATCCAGTATATCAGGCATAGGACTACAGCCAGGGGTGCGTTGACGTGTCGTCGTCCTCGTCATCCGTCGTCGTCGCTGACGTGTCGTCGGTCGTTGTCGTTGTCGTTGTTGGTCGTCGTCGTTGTCGTCGTTGGTCATTGTCGTCGTTGGTCGTCGTTGGTCATTGTCGTCGTTGGTTGTTGTCGTTGTTGGTTGTTGTCGTTGTTGGTTGTTGTCGTCGTTGGTCGTCATCGTCGTTGGTCGTCGTCGTCGTCATCCATCGATGTGTCGTCGTCTGTTGACGCGTGGCCGTCGTCGTCGTCGGTCGTCGTCGTCCGCTGACATGTCGTGTCGTCCGTTGACGTGTCGCTGTCGTTGTCCGTCGACGCGTGGCCGTCGTCGTCGTCGCTGACGTGTTGTCGTCCGTCGTCATCATCGTCGTCCGTCGTCATCGTTGTCGTTGTTGTTGTCCGCTGACATGTCGTGTCGTCCGTTGGCGTGTTGTTGTCGTCGTCCGTTGACGCGTGGTCGTCGTCCGTTGAAGTGGTGGCGTGGTGACGTGGGGATGGGTGTCGTTGATGATGGTGGTGGGTGAGGAAGAAGAGGGTGAGTGTGGATGATGCCAAATCAAATGTCGGCAAACGCCGAGGCTCGATTTGGGCATCGGCATATTAATGTTTATTAATATTATTGATTAGTAATGTAAATTCCAGTCATTGCATTCTGGTGTCATTCCTTTTTGTCCATTCCGGGGACCATTCCGGCTACTAATCAGGAATGACATCATTCCCGAGGAATATTTGTCCCCTGGAATGTCATTTTGGCTGTTGTCTCTGCCAAATTTGATTCCTCTGGATTCCACTGGATTCCACAGGAATGACCGGAATCCGGCAGGAATCAGTGGGGCATGATAAAGACCTCCATAAGCAGGGGCGGGACAGGATAAGCACCACAAAGGTAACTCAGGATGATGGCATCTCAGATTGGACCATCTGAAGACAAAATTTCAGTCTGCAGAGGGGTCGGGAGGCCTCTGTAGATTTTACTGTCTGAAGAAATCTGAAGACACCTAACTATTTGAAATTGATGTTGATGGAGGCTTGGCATCTCGGCCGACGACGACTTGGCATAATCTGAAGACGTTTGAAAACTTCAGACATCTTCAGATCCTTACAGGAAGGTATCCAATCAGCATGACGCTTGTCCTTGTTTGGCTCTCACCAAAATCTAACATCTCGGATGTATTAGGTCATCACAGAGTGGTTTTTGGATCGTTTGCATTGTAGATTGTCTGCCCAGCACATTCGTGTCTCTTCAAAGTAATAAAAAATGTAATCATGATTAGGATCAATGTTTAGTAGGCAAGTTCCATATCTGTGTCACTATCAACGTCAGAATCATTACTTGGCCTGGGGCATGTGTGTGTAAGATCAACAAGTGGGCCTTGGGCAATGTCCATTTGTAATTGTAGAAGCTTGAGCTTTTCTTTGAGAACCTCTTCCTGTGCTGTACAATTGACTCTTGGATTCTCTCTGCTTGAACTTGAGCCAGAAGCAGACCCAGATCCTTTCTGCCTTCCCAATCTCTGTATGTGCATCCTCTGAGCTTAGGTTCATTTTGCCATGTTTCCAGGTGCCGCTTGGCATCCGAAATATATGGAGGCAAACACTTATCGATTAAGAAGAGTTTCGAGTGAGAATATCGCTAGTAACATGTTGTATTGTCATGTGTGTCGGACGAGCAATCTAATTGGTGTGCACATGATTGAAAATGGGCTCCCGTCGAGAACTGCTTGTGGCTCAATCGCTACAGGTATGGCCTCAATTTTTTGGGAAAACACAAGCCAAAGATGCCAAATGGATTGACTACTTGACAGATTCTGGAATATATGATTTTCAAATTTTAGTTCAGAGCAGACAAGAGTACAACACCAGATTGAAACAGTATATTAAACATCAGGGAAGTAGACAATCCTACATACCATAAAATGAATGAAATGTCTACTTTGTTTTTATCTCAAGTGTGCTGTGGAAGGAGAGGCTGAGGACGACCACCGACAAGTCGCACTTAGCCATTACTATCAAAGGTCAGGTACTTGGCCACCTAAGGGTTCCTGGTGGAATAACAGTGAATCAAAATACTTACATATCTCAAGCTTTGGTCAGATGCTTGGCAGCTACGTTAGGAAGGACCTAAGATACTTGCTATGATGTTTGAATCCAATACTTATCACTCCCCCACCTATTCCTACTGGACTCCGGGACTCCAGTAGGATTCCTACTGGATTCCTACTGGATTCCTACCGGATTTTGACAAAATTTCCAAAAAGGCATTTTCACATATTTCTCCATTCCCCCTCCTACTGGACTCCTACTGGACTCCTACTGGACTCCTACTGGACTCCTACTGGACTCTTACTGTCCTCCTACTGGACTCCAACTGGACTCCTACTGGACTCCAACTGAACTTAAACAAATTAGATGAAATGCTCCACACATTGAAGTCCTACTGGATTCCTACTGGATTCCCACTGGAATATCAACTTCAATGTATTACCAAGTCAGAACTTCAAATTTCTATTCAAAATTCACATTTAAACAAATGTTGTATTGTGAAATGACAACTAAATACAGAAAGATATTTTACTAATGTAATGAGGGAGGGGGAGGGAGTGATGGAGTGATGGAGGGAGTGGTGGAGGGAGAGAGCTATGGAAGGAGGGGAAGTGAGTGAAGTGAAATGATGGAGGGGGGAGGGGGTGAGAGAGGTGGAGAGAGGAAGAGAGGGAGGGAGGGAGGAAGAGAGGGAGGAAGAGAGGAAGGGAGGGAGGAAGGGAGGGAGGGAGGGAGGAAGAGAGGGAGGGAGGGAGGAAGAGAGGGAGGGAGGGAGGAAGAGAGGGAGGGAGGGAGGAAGAGAGGGAGGGAGAGAAGGATGGTGGGAGAGAGAGAGGGAGGGAGGGAGGGAGGGAGGGAGGGAGGAAGAGAGGGAGGGAGGAAGAGAGGGAGGGAGAGAAT
>NW_001889876.1:1784373-1785257 GCF_000143565.1 Laccaria bicolor S238N-H82
TAATACCTGAACGGCTGGAGTGCAAAGGCCAAGTTGTTACTGCGTTTGATGGCCCACATAGGGGGTTACAGTTTAGGATTAAGGAGTTTGGTGAAGAGGTCTGTGGCTGCTCGGTTTTGATATCAACAACGCTTTTGAGAAAGGTTGATGTCAAAATTGCCACTAATCTACTGGTAGTGACCTGAGACACCCGGCGATGAAATACCTTAGATAAAATTTAAATACCTTAGAGAGACTTTTCTTGTGTATTTTATGCATATCTTGATGGCAACGCGTATACTATTGACCTTATTGCAAGACCCATGAGTCTTGAGATGACTGAACGAATGAACTTAAACGATCACTATTTATGACCGGCTTAGCCAGCTCCAGCCGGCTTCTTAGCCGGAGCTGGAATTAGCCGAGCTGTGGGAGTCATCACTCGGCAGTTCTGGCTGGGCTTCGGCTAAACTCGGCTCAGCTCCTGGCTTCAGCCGACTTTGAGCCGGAGCCGCGGCAACACTAGTACAAAGCTCGTATGTCTCGGTCATCCACTTCGGTGGTGTGCCAGTGGCAGGGAGTGGACCTCCATAGCGGACTTCATAGACCTTCCATTGACTAGCTCCCTCTGAAATAGAATCGATCGTCACATAAAGCTCTTCGGTATTCTTCCAAGGGGGGGCTTCATCGTGTTTGTGAAGACTTGCAGCCCAGATATCAACCACCTTGTTGATTGACCCCTCTGAGCTTTGCCACTAGTGGCTACCACTATTTATGATTAATCTATGACAACTGTCCAAGAGCCATTGTGTATAATGCCACAGGTTTTATGAAAGGCATCTCATTAGGATTGCCCATCTATTTCATTCAATTTGTCACTGGAATCTTTCATAAGTTATAGGCAA
>NW_001889876.1:1785307-1795650 GCF_000143565.1 Laccaria bicolor S238N-H82
AGAGAGGGAGGGAGGGAGGAAGAGAGGGAGGGAGGGAGGAAGAGAGGGAGGGAGAGAAGGATGGTGGGAGAGAGAGAGGGAGGGAGGGAGGGAGGGAGGGAGGGAGGGAGGAAGAGAGGGAGGGAGGAAGAGAGGGAGGGAGGAAGAGAGGGAGGGAGGAAGAGAGGGAGGGAGAGAAGGATGGTGGGAGAGAGAGAGGGAGGGAGAGAGGGAGGGAGAGAGGGAGGGAGAGAGGGGAACAGAGAGAAGGAGACAGGGAGGAGAGATACACTGAGTCGTCGTTTCGTGGGCACCGTGTCAATTGCACACATAGGTGGGGTGTTTTTCGAGGGCGGCGGATGTCGTTTGTGGGCGGTGGGCATTTTTCATGGGCGGCGGTCGTCGTTTGGGTTTGCTGGGTGTTTTTTGTGGGCGGCGGACGTCGTTTGTGGGCGCTAGGCGTTTTTTGTGGGCGGCGGATGTCGTTTGGGTGTGCTGCGTGCTTTTCGTGGGCGGCGGTTGTCGTTTGCATGGGCGGCGGCTGTCGTTCATGGGCGCTGGGCGTTTTTTGTGGGCAGCGGTTGTCGTTTTTGTGGGTGGCGGGCGTCGTTTGTGGTGGTGGGTGTTACGGTCGTCGTTGGCGGGTGGGAGCGGGTCGTTGCTGTCCCTCGTCTTTCTTGTTTGTCGTGTCGGCGGGCGCTCGTGGTTCGTGGGTGGTTGTCTTGTCCGTGAGTGTGGTCGTCGTTGCGTGCCGTGGTCGTTTGTTGTCGTCGTTTGTTGTCGTCGTCTGTCGTGGCCGTTGTGGTTGTCGTGGTCGCGTGTTGTCGTGGTCGCGTGTTGTCGTCGTCCGTTGTGGTCGTGGTGGGCGACGTGTTCATGGTGGGTGAGCAAGAGGGTGGTGATGGTGGTGTTGTCGAGTGTTGTTGGGTTTGGGCAAAATTCCCACTCGCGGAATTCGCCGACGTCCTTTCTAGGAAGGAGGTCAGTACGTTGGTATATAGAGCATATAATAATGACCTATAGTAATGCTTTCCTAGTGTAACTGGTAAAGTGCTTGTCTCTATAGTATTGTCCCTATGTCCATAAGGTTGAGAGTTCAATTCTGTCAGGTTGCGCTTTTTTTAATATTATATAATAACAACAACAGTGACAAACTGCTGGTCCTACTGGGCTCCCTGTCCCCGGAAATTCCTACTGGACTCCTACTGGACTCCTACTGGACTCCTACTGGACTCCTCGGTAGGAATTTACTAGGACTCCACTAGGACTAGGATACAAAATTTGTATGGTGATCAGCCAACATAAAATGTGTCCCAGTCCTAGTCCAGTCCGGTAGGATTCCGGGAATCCAGTAGGAGTCCAGTAGGAATAGGTGGGGGAGAGTAAAGAGCTCCTGCCTGTGCAAAGGAGTCTGGGCAGGAAGCTGTTGAAGTAGAGTCAGGCAGGGAGAAAGAGTCAGGTGGCCCAAGGAGGATGACAACCAAGCAGAGTCAATGCCCAAAGCAGAACAAGATGGCGAAAAGGGCTATAGATCGAGTTCTTGCAGGTCAGGTAGCGACTTCAGTGAAACCGAGGAGGTGAAGGCGCGTCAATGTGAATGGGCTCGCAAGAACAGACAGAGCCATGATGAGATGGATACTGCAGAAGAGGAGGAGGATGATGAGAGGAGGATGGAGGAAGAGGATGAGCAGGACAGGCATTGAATGAGTAAGAAAAAGGGTTAGAAGGGGCATTCAAGTGCCACTTGCAGCAATAAATTGGGAGAGGACCAGGTTTCATGGGGTCAACAACGTAAACATGTTGCAAGGAAGTCAAAGGACAATAGGGGCTCAACCCCAAGTGAGAACTTTGTGCAAAAACTTCGTCAGCTTGTCAAGAGCAAGCTACCAGCACAAAGGCCTTCAGCAGAAGGTGAAGGTTCAGATGTGGATGAGGACCATCCTTCCAAAGACAATGGGGGCTCAGACCCAAGTGATAACTTTGCACAAAAACTACATCAGCTAGCCATGAGCAACCCACCAGTGCAAAGGCCTTCGGCAGAGGGTGAGGGTTCAGATGTGGATGAGGAATGTCCTTCCGAAGTGCCCACTGCACACCCTGTCACGAGCACAAAGGCTTTGGGGAAAAGGCAAGATGATCCAGCAGAATCAATGAAGTGTGGCCCATTCACAGCTCATGAGACTCAACTGGCGATGGAACTCGCGGATACCATTGTCGTGCATTGTAAGAACATGGGTTGCACACCTGAGTCTGTGCTGTGTAAAGGAGGGTTCAATGTGTCCCTTTCTTGGGAAGTGTCGTGTTGGGACATATGGCAAATGTACCTGTGTTACCAGCCTTACAATCCAAGAAAAAGTAAGCACATAGACTCATTGTTCATCTTGAGGTCTGATGTTGTATTCAGGTGAAGGGTCATGGGTTACTCAGGCTGCTGCCATGTACAACAATATTGTGGAGAAGTTGTCACCGGAACAGATGGATAAATTTGTGGAGGAGATGGGGGCTGAGTTAGCTGAGCTCAGGCCTGAGATGGACAGGCAAGAATTTAAGATAACAAAAACAGCACTGAAGCAAGTTCAAGACTTGGTAAGTCTTCAGCCTTTTTTCTTGAGCTGCTTTCTAATGATTCCTGATTTTTAGGCAATGGCCCTGGGATGTGCCGATGTCGACATGATTGGGATCATCATTCCACAGGATCCTGTCACCAACCAAGCCATGACAGTCCTTACAGGGAATGCACATCTTCAGGGTGTCATTCAGCACTGTCAAGCAGATATCAAACAGATGCTTCATCATTTAACAACACTCCTTAAGTAAGTTCTGACCTTGACTTGCTTAAAAATTATATTTATTGACATTAACGTTGAAGGGGAATGGATTCAAAGATGATCACACCGAAGTCTGTAAACTTGGCACAGTTGCTGGGTCAGGATGTTGCCAACATTCTGCAAATTGATGAAGTGTTGTTACCAAAGTCCCCCACTATGCCAGGCAGACTGAAAAAACTGTCAAAACCATTGACAAAAGCTTCTAAGATTGTGAAAGTTGTAGCCAACCCCATTGACCTCGATCTTAACCTTCCAATGACCGCCACGCCTGCAGCATATTGGGAGTGCTGCCACACAGAAATATCAAGAGATTGCACTCGAAGATGTGTCCCCCAGCTGTTGAAGTTCCAAATGGGTATGTCGTCTTCTGTTCCATGGTTTGGCTGGAGGCTCACTGGGGTGAAGTGGAATGGGCAGCACCAGAGGTAGCAGCAGGCTCTTCGGTGTGGGCAAATTTTTTGACCCATTGCCATGATGTGGAAATGGTCCTCAAGCGATGGCCCTGCAAGGAGCCTTTCCCTGGTGTGAAAGGCTGGTCCATCAGCGATATCAGTTCACCTGGAATCACTGTTATGTTCACGTACTTGATGAGCAAGGATGATGAGTTGAAGGCTTTGGCTCCTTGTATTGTGGCATGGTCTGACAGTAAGTTCCACTTACATCACACAACATCATCTGATAGAATGGCTCTAGATCATAAGTCTCTGGATGAAGGGAGTGAAGAATGGCTGGAGATACCTATCATCATGGGAGTTATGGAGTCGGGGGAGGTGAAGGTCTTGGCCTGCATCAAAAACTGTCAGCCCAAAGTCCACAATGCTGTGCAACAAAAAGATGGTGGGCTGGATGTGGCACCTCTCCTTCAAGCGAGAGCTCGCAGTCAGGCGATCAACAAGAACACATTGAAAGTTACCAAGAAGAAGACAACCAAATCCACTCAATCCAATGCTCAGAAATGCAAGTTATGTGAGGAGCCCAAACCTCAACCCAAAGTGATATATGTTGAGGACCCCCCTTCAGACAATGATAGTGCCAACGACTCTTGACCTCCAGTACCGACAAAGCTTGTTTGCCGTTGGGGAACATCAACCAATTGGCAGATCCGTTTCCACAGCAGCCATGTGAGCCCAAACCTCAATCAAAAATGGTATACAACATAGAGGATCACCCTTCTGATGAAGAAATGGCTGACGGGACTCGCTCTGCGGTGAACTCCCTGACAGCCTCCCCTCCTGCTAAGCAAGTGTGCTGCAAGGATACGTCAAATGAAGCAGCAGGTTCGGTTCAACAGCAAGCACACAATTACCATGGTATGTCACATGCTCTTGGTCCATGCAATGAAAGTCGCTCAGAGGTTTTAGGTGCAGGTTCTCACCAACAGAAAGCACAAGACCTCTGTGTCGCATACCAGCATCAGGTCTGTGCACCTGAGGACAGTGACCCAGAGGCCTCATGAACCATGAATCCACATACCAGGCCTCAGCACCCACGGCCTGAACAGAACAACAGTAGCTCAGAGCCAGTGCATAAACCCTGTGGCACTTTGCAGCGACTGAGCACCCAAGATGAGGCTGCCTCAGACCACGTGGGGGGCTTTCAGTTCAGAGCCCCTCAGGCCCATTACTATAACGACGTCAACATGCACAATGAAGAGGAACACAACACATATATGGAAGACTATCACCATCCAGTTCAGATGGACAACCAACACCTCTGACTTCCCCCTCAATTCACAAATAATCAGCTTCTTGGCCAACACCCACAACAATACAGGCCATCTGGCTTTGGTGGAAGGGGGCGTGGTGGCCACCCCCAATATTGAGGATATCCTCATCCTTATGATTTTGGTGGGTACTATGAGGGCCATGGTTTCTGATTGTTTGTCATTGGAAGGGGACATCAATTACTTCACTGAATGTGTGATGTGCAGGGGTAACCCTGGGGTCAACTCAGGCTGACCCTGACCCTTACCCTCCAAAACCCTTGACCCTTGGCTGGGGTCAAGGGTTTTGGAGGGTAAGGGTAAGGGTATCTCAGGGGTTGGAGGGTAAGAAACCCCCATCAGTATTTCTACACTCCGCTTGTCACGACTTGTTTGGACTTGTTTTGACTTGTACAAGTCCAAATGAGTCTAAACGAGCCACAAGTGACCAGCTGACAAGTAGATCCAAAAAACTCACAAGTTCCGTTGAAAAGTTGCCTCACAAGCTGTAACAAGCCGGCAAGTCAAGACAAGTAACCCAATATTAAACATTTTAAAACATTTAGAATAAAAGAATAGTTATATGTCATTGTATAGCAAAAGTAGTAAATATTCCGATATTAATGAGTGAATGTGTGCTGTGATAATGGGTATCTAGTGAAATGAGGGGTTATGAAGAGCTAATGTTGATTAAAGAGTGTGTGAGAGAGGCAGGGAAACATCCAAATATCCATATTAATTGTCTTCAGGGGGCAGGCTGCTTGGGATGTAAAGAACTCGACGGCGCTTCTGGAGGGAAGACGCGCCAGGGTTAACCTTTTTGACCTTTTGAGACTCAATCGCGAAACCACAGGCGGCCATCAGCTCGGACCAACGGCGCTCGCTAAACAACTCGAAGTTTGCCATGTAGTCAGCGACGAGGTGGCCAACGTGTTCTTGTGAGAAATCCCCTGACGGCTTGACAAATACCCCCGTTGAAAATGATAAGAATGCGCATTCGACCTACAAAGAGTTATTAGATGTTAGACAAATGTAATAGTCAATTCACGTACTGCTGCTGCTGTGAGTGCAAAAAGTGCCTTTGGGCGACCAAAATTGCCGAGCGATGCGTTAAGATATTGAAGGAAGGGGGTGGCGACATCGATAATGAACTGGGATTGGAATAATCCTCGTGGAGGCTAACAGAAGTCAGCGGGTTATGACAGTCATAACAAGCTTACTTACCATATACCCGGGATCGTCCTCGGTGTACTGCAGAAATGATGGTACTTCCCACAACGCCGGCCCATCTTCCCTAGTTGCCCACCTGATGTACCGGCCAATCGCTGTGGGGTTACGGTCGTACTCCGCTTGTGCAAAGAATGCCTTGATAACCTTGAGGCTGTTCCTGCCGATGATTGAGCACTTGTCGCAAAGTTGATCGTAGGCCTGAGGTCAAATAATTAGTGGGACATCTATTCCGAAGACATAAGAACTTACCAATTGGCAGAGCTTGCTGCCACACATAACTTTGTAGTTATTACCAGGGTATAGGAGATTCAGAACGTTTTGAATGGTATTGACGAGATTGGGGCCCTTTGAAAATGGACCAAAGGGGTCGTCTGATGCGAAGAGGCAGTGATAGAGAGTGGGAAGGAAGCGAGTGGTCCACTCAGCTTGGACAAAGTGTGGAAGTTCCTTCAGGGAATCAGACGAAACGAGTATTGGTGATGAATGAGCAACGTCCAAGGGCCCAGGGCTAGATTCACGCTTCACGAGATTAGTACGAGTGGTGGAGGGTTTCGTGGATTTTGGGGCCTTCGACATTTGCTGAGCTGGCTTCGAAGGGGTCGCATAGTCCTTAGGAGCCGTGACATTAAGTAGCTGAGATGAAGTCAGAGTAAGCACTGAAAAAGATAAAATGAAAGCACACATCATTTGTCCGTACACCCCGTCCCCCTTTCACATGAGCCAGAGACGGCTGCACCGCATCGGCGTCATCATCGCCCAGACCTCCAAAGTCAAAAGCATTCACATCGGAATCTTCTTTCGTCGTCGGCTTTGAGTGGGATGCGGTCTTCAAGCGGGGGCCTTTGGCTGAGGCGAGAACGGAGGGCTTGGTCTGCCAACCTGGAACCAAGCCTGCAAGTTTGCGTGTTCCTTCACTGTTGATCGTCACATGATGAGCATTGATAAGCAACTTGAAAGGCAAACTCACCTTGTCTTTACCAAAGCGGAGACTGCCTTCTTCTTATCTTTGAGCGCATCCAGTGCCGCTCGTGTGTCGCCTTTCGCTTTCTTGTTCTTTGGGACCTAATATCAGGTAAGTTTTGAAAGATTGTCACACAAGGAACTGACTTTGATTGATTTCGCAGATGATTTGGCAGTGTCTTGCTCGACAACGTCTGTGAGAAGCTCGTCGTCGATGTCAATGGGTACGTCCTCCACAGAGAAATCTTCAACGGGGAAGAATTCCTCATCGTTGTTGATAGGGTCTTCATCATACAACCTGGAGCGGTCAGCCAAGCAGGCGATTGAGACGCGTCGCTCTTGTGCTGCCTCTTCCTCCTCGTCCAATTCCATTTGGGCGGCGATCTCCAGCTTCTCTCGTTCGATCTCTGCCAGCCGTAACCTCCTCTGCTCCTTCCGAGCTTCGTCTTCTGCCACCTGCTTGGAACTTCGCTTTGGGCGTGGTTTGTTGATTGCCCCTGGGTTGACAACGCGGTTCAGGCGATCTGGAAGTGGGTCACGAGGAGCCACCTTAGGTTTGCATTTGGGGACTGCAGGACTGACACCTATGGATGTATCAGCAAGTTCGGGTGGAACATCTCGTCCTGTACTGGACACTTTGGCTTTTTTCAGTGCGGAAACGTTGAGAGTGGGCTCATCCTCAAACCCATCTTCACGAGATCGCTTGGTATGCTCGGCATTGGCTGTGTCGATGTTGGCCTGGTTTGCTGCTTTCGCGGTATGGGAACGTCTTTGCATGGGAAGTGACGGAAAGTAACGAATGTGGTGGTGGTCAAGGGGAAAATATCAAGGGGAAAATGGGGACATACCTCAGCGCAAGTTTCATATGCACATCCACGTGTTTTGGTCACCAGCTCCTGACTCCTGAGCAAGTGGAGCCACTTTTTTTTGTTGATTCTTCTCTCCTATACGTCGCTACATCAATCGATTCTTTTCCCTCCCCCCCTCTTGCCCATCGCTCTTCCTTCCTTCAGCATCAAATGCCTTCCTACTCATGCAGTGACTGTATTCGAACATTCCACAACCCAAGCGGTCTGACACAGCATCGCAACACACATCATCGGAATATCACGCCACCCTCTGACGATGAAACTGAACACGATACTTCTTACACATATTTCCGGTACCCCCTTTTGACTGGTAAGGACATTACTTTAGTGGGAATCCCATACTGACTGCCTTCCAGCTTTGCCGTGCGATGAAAATGGGGTTCAACTTCCACCCCATGCTCTACCACCTGCACTGCATCCCCAGAATGATGCTGACGACAATTTTTCTTGGGCTCCCTTTGAAGACCGCGTTGCGTTCGACTTCGCTAATCTTCATTTCGTTGAGATGCAAAGCGACTGGTGGCTACCACTTTTATGATTAATCTATGACAACTGTCCAAGAGCCATTGTGTATAATGCCACAGGTTTTATGAAAGGCATCTCATTAGGATTGCCCATCTATTTCATTCAATTTATCACTGGAATCTTTCATAAGTTATAGACAAGGATAATGAGATATCATGGGGATATTTCATTAGGCTCTTTGGCCCTTTCATTATCATTTCTGAGACTTTTCATTAGGATATTTCATTAGGCTCCTGCGCTTTTTCATTACCATTTCATAGAATTTTTATTAGGAATTTTCATTAGGATATTTCATTAGGCTCCTGCGCTTTTTCATTACCATTTCTTAGAATTCTCATTAGGATATTTCATTAGGCTCCTGCGCTTTTCATTATCATTTCTTAGAATTTTCATTAGGATATTTCATTAGGCTGCTTCGCTTTTTCATTACCATTTCTTAGAATTCTCATTAGGATATTTCATTAGGCTCCTGCGCTTTTTCATTATCATTTCTTAGAATTTTCATTAGGATATTTCATTAGGCTCCTGGCTTTTTCATTACCATTTCTTAGAATTCTCATTAGGATATTTCATTAGGCTCCTGCGCTTTTTTATTATCATTTCTTAGAATTTTCATTAGGATATTTCATTAGGCTGCTTCGCTTTTTCATTACCATTTCGTAGAATTCTCATTAGGATATTTCATTAGGCTCCTGCGCTTTTTCATTATCATTTCTTAGAATTTTCATTAGGATATTTCATTAGGCTGCTTCGCTTTTTCATTACCATTTCTTAGAATTCTCATTAGGATATTTCATTAGGCTCCTGCGCTTTTTCATTATCATTTCTTAGAATTTTCATTGGGCTCCTGCGCTTTTTCATTATCATTTCTTAGAATTTTCATTAGGATATTTCATTAGGCTCCTGTGCTTTTTCATTACCATTTCATAGAATTTTCATTAGGATATTTCATTAGGCTCCTACGCTTTTTCATTACGATTTTTTATATTTCTCATTAGGATATTTCATTAGGCTCCTTGGCACTTTCATTAGATTTTCTTGGAATTTTCATTGGGATATTTCATTCAGCTCCTTGACCCTTTCATTACCTTTTCATTGAATTTTCATTAGAATGCTTCTTGGCGCTTTCATTAGGATATTTCATTACACTCCTTGACCATTTCATTAGATTTTTCATTGGGAGATTTCATTGGGGCATCTGGCCCTTTCATTACCATTTCTTTTAGGATATTTCATTGAGCACCTTGATGATTTCATCACTTCTCATTAGGCTCCCTGGCACTTTCATTACTATTTCTTAGATTTTTCATTAGGATATTTCATTAGGCCCTTTGGCACTTTCATTACCGAAAACTATATAATAATGATGATATGTATCACATGGGTTGTTGGGAGGGTGGTCACATGACCAATTACCAAAAATAGTCAAAAAGCGAAAGTTGTACCCCTGCACTGTAGCTTCCCGAATCTGGTTGAATTATGTTCTGAAGTGCTTCTGTTGTGGAGATATGAGGTAAAGGAATTCCAAAAGCGTCGTGTTTTTTTTGGTTTTTTGCATTTTTCTTCATGAAAACAAAACCAAATAACATGATTCCAACACATTTAGAAAGCTAGATGAAAGGGCAACAAATATCATATTGTGGGAAATTTGACCAAAAAGGAAGGTGCATTCCCTAAAAGAGCAATCAACACTGACAGACTACAAGAGTCAGATATAGACTACCAAGTTTACTGATAGACTACAAAAAAGTTGGACATAGGCTACAAAGTTTACTGATAGACTACAAAAGACTACAAAAGTCAGACTTAGACTACAAAAGCTTGGACTTAGAGTACAAAATTAGGGTTACATTAAAAGGTTTTGTAGTGTCCGCTTTTTCATTAGAAAAGTTTATAGTGTCCGCTTTTTTAGACTACAAAAGTTTGTAGTGTGTGCCTTTTCATTAGAAAAGTTTGTAGTGTCCGCTTTTCAGACTACAAAAGTTTGTAGTGTCCGCTTTTTCATTAGAAAAATTTGTAGTGTCTGCTTTTTGAGGCTACAAAAGTTTGTAGTTGACATATAGTTTATAGTGTCCTTGACTCTGTATAGGTTATGGGGATGAGGTTAAAGGATTGACATGATTTTACATATTGCCTTTGCTGCAGCATTTACTTTTGACATCATGTACAAATTGTCTTTCACATCAAGAAAGGCTATTCTATGAGCTATCAGACAATTTGTACATGATGCTATCAATATGAAGGCATAGA
>NW_001889876.1:1797089-1802798 GCF_000143565.1 Laccaria bicolor S238N-H82
GACACTACAAACTTTTGTAGTCTGAAAAGCGGACACTACAAACTTTTCTAATGAAAAGGCACACACTACAAACTTTTGTAGTCTAAAAAAGCGGACACTATAAACTTTTCTAATGAAAAAGCGGACACTACAAAACCTTTTAATGTAACCCTAATTTTGTACTCTAAGTCCAAGCTTTTGTAGTCTAAGTCTGACTTTTGTAGTCTTTTGTAGTCTATCAGTAAACTTTGTAGCCTATGTCCAACTTTTTTGTAGTCTATCAGTAAACTTGGTAGTCTATATCTGACTCTTGTAGTCTGTCAGTGTTGATTGCTCTTTTAGGGAATGCACCTTCCTTTTTGGTCAAATTTCCCACAATATGATATTTGTTGCCCTTTCATCTAGCTTTCTAAATGTGTTGGAATCATGTTATTTGGTTTTGTTTTCATGAAGAAAAATGCAAAAAACCAAAAAAAACACGACGCTTTTGGAATTCCTTTACCTCATATCTCCACAACAGAAGCACTTCAGAACATAATTCAACCAGATTCGGGAAGCTACAGTGCAGGGGTACAACTTTCGCTTTTTGACTATTTTTGGTAATTGGTCATGTGACCACCCTCCCAACAACCCATGTGATACATATCATCATTATTATATAGTTTTCGGTAATGAAAGTGCCAAAGGGCCTAATGAAATATCCTAATGAAAAATCTAAGAAATAGTAATGAAAGTGCCAGGGAGCCTAATGAGAAGTGATGAAATCATCAAGGTGCTCAATGAAATATCCTAAAAGAAATGGTAATGAAAGGGCCAGATGCCCCAATGAAATCTCCCAATGAAAAATCTAATGAAATGGTCAAGGAGTGTAATGAAATATCCTAATGAAAGCGCCAAGAAGCATTCTAATGAAAATTCAATGAAAAGGTAATGAAAGGGTCAAGGAGCTGAATGAAATATCCCAATGAAAATTCCAAGAAAATCTAATGAAAGTGCCAAGGAGCCTAATGAAATATCCTAATGAGAAATATAAAAAATCGTAATGAAAAAGCGTAGGAGCCTAATGAAATATCCTAATGAAAATTCTATGAAATGGTAATGAAAAAGCACAGGAGCCTAATGAAATATCCTAATGAAAATTCTAAGAAATGATAATAGGGTAGTTCACGGTAACGTTTTTTGGCTTGTTTTTCATCCTGTTTTTCAATCAAAAAACGACATCAAAAAGGTCTCAAAAACATCTCAAAAACAAGATGAAACTGAAAAACACCTCTGAGAGGTGTTTTTCGGAAACTTTCTGTTTTTTGTTTGTTTTTTCATTTTGTTTTTCGTCAAGGAATTCAGTCTCCGACGCACACCATCGTGACCACGCTTGACTGCTCTCATCACCCACTCCCACTACCGACGAGTGTTGCGTGCGGTTCGCATCTCCGTCCTTGATGCCTAAGGAAGCCACCAGTACGAAACCTCGCAGGGCTCAGCGCAAGCCTCTGGCTTCTAAAGGGACTCAAGCCAAGGCTGTTGACACGGAGAGTTTTGCTGGCAGGCGTCTGCAGGTTGAATGGGACAACACGAGGACCAACCGCCTTCTCGATTGGTTGGACCAAAATCCAGACGACCGTAACCGCCTCTTCTCAGACTCGACTGCTGCAGCTAAAGAGCAAAATCGTCGCAAGGTGACCGCCAAGGGGAGCAAGAACCGCTACTACCTGGCCCTAGCAAAGGCGGTGTTTGACTGCAAGGAGGAGGATATCGAAATGCGGGCATGGTACCTCAAGGAACCTACTAAGTTCTCCTCCAGTCTTTCTAGCTACCTCAACGGGTGAGTTTCCCAACTATCCTCCTCCTTCCTGGAAGGCTAACATGGCCTGCCTGGTCTAGCCTTCGTTCAAAGTACCGCGAGTTCAATCAGAAGCTTGGCCGTACTGGAGCGGGCCTTCCATATGACGAGATTGAGCCTGGATCGAATATTTATAACCTCATTGGTGTGTTCTCATTCTGACGAATATCTTTCCGACCTCAAACTTTGAGCAGACCAGATGCAGGAAGAATTTCCATACTGGGAACGCCTTCATGGATACTGGCGTACCCTACCGAACTACAACCCTCTAATGGTTACCTCACAGCCTGATCAGGACCTGGAAGGTGGTGCACTCGAGCTCTTCGAAGGTGGTGCTACTGCGGCTCTGCTGGATCTCGGTTTTGAGGGTGAACCTCCTGCTCATCCTGCGTTTGCCGGTGTCGGCTCCCTGACACCTGAGGAGCAAGCCGAGATCGATGCGGATCCAGACGCTGATGCTGAAGGGGAGGATGAGGACATGGCTGATGTTGACGTACGTTTTTCTCCACAACCTCAGCGCCACTGAAGCTCACGCCTCCAGGCCAAGAAAGCCACGGACCAGGCTCAGCTCACCCCCACGCCTGCCCCACGCCCAGCCGCCAACATGGCGTCTACGTTCGGTGCATCGAGGGTGGGTAATGCTATTGGAACTGCCAAGGTAGCCGCGTCTACTGTCAAAAAATCTTCACCACCCTCTCGTTCTTCAGCTTCTCGACCGCTTGGATCGAAACAGAATCCCTTGATCGCCTTCGCTCTTGACACTGAGAACGACACTCGTGTTGCTGCAAAACTTCGGGACAAGAAACTTGACCGTGATATCGGCAACATCGACGTTAGTAAAGCCAAGATCGCTCTCCTTTCTCAGCGTGAGGCAGGTGAGATTGAAAGGAAACGTAACGAACATCAACTTGTTCTTCAGCGTGAGGCTGCTGATAACGAACGTCGCCGTGAAGAAAACCAGGTCCGTATTCTCGAGCTCCGGCTCAAGCTTCAACAAGCTCCACCGGCTCCACAAGTTGGGGATAACTTCACTCACCAGCCACTTTTTCTCGATCGTAACGATGGCTTTGCTTACAATGCTGATGCCTTCAACAGGGTTGATTATGGTGGTGGAAACTAGCCTTGTCTCCAAACTCGTGGTTTGGTTCATTCACACATTCCTTTAATTACTTCGCATACCACTCATTTGTTACTATCGTTTACTTCACTATTGATATCATTTCAAGCTATTATGGCCGTCGGTGGGCTTGTGTGAATTCACTATTGAATAACTTGTTCATGAGATTCCGACGGAACACTTGACCTGGATGAATGTCCGGCTGTATCATTTCCCCATCTTCTTCACCACCACCCTCTCCTCGATTTGCAGCTCTAACCCTATCTTGTAGACCCTCACGGATAAGAGTCTCTCTCCACTGGTCATCAATGCCTGTCTCTTCTTCGATGCGAATAATGAGGTTATGAAGGATAATACAACACCGTATCCACAGAATCAGTTCCAGATGTTTCTTGTTATCTGTAACTTGAAGTCGGATCTCCTTAAGAGACTGAAATGTACCCTTAAGAAGACCGATGCAATGCTCTGACCGAATCCGGACCTACAAACATCCTTTAGTGGTAAAGCATATGGCACGGTAAGATGTACCTTTGAGACATGATAATTATACGACCTCTGATCTGCTGTAAGTTCACCACCAACAGGTTTCTTGAATGGACAGACACACCATGATTCACATGGATATGCAGAGTCTGCCCACACCCATTCACCATCATGGAAAATCTTGTCATGCTCCTTGCAGGTGCGAGTGCTTCGAAATGCCCATGCATCATGAACACTGCCAGTATGTCCGATGCTGTAGTCAACGATGAGAAGATTATGGAGAAGATTGACTATCTATGGAACGAAATTCAGCTTCTCAAATCTGTAAAAATACAGTAACATACTTGAGCATCAGCAGAATAGTCCTTGTTTTTGTCAAACCATGCATCCCCATGCAATCCTGGGCGCTAAAATAATGCAAATTTAGTCCCATCTACAGCGATAAATCCATCACGCCATTCAGGACAGCATGCATCTTCAACCCATTGCTTTGAGGTGTCTTTTTCTGCCTCAGTCGGAAGATGGACAGCGTTATCGTGAAGTGAAATTAACGCAATCATAACACGGATTGTGGACTTCCGAACAACTCCTACAGATACACCTGCCCAAAGCGCGATATCGGTGAATGAGCTCGAGTTTCCATAATGACCAGCACGAGCAAGGTAAATTGCAAGCTGTATGTGAACTGGAAGCTGGGGGGAATTGGAGCTGTTAAGAAAAATGTAGTGGTCCTTGAGAAGATCAAGTAGTCGTTGAAATGTGGTGGGGTGGACTCGAAGCTTAGAGCGAAAATTGCGAAGACCATGGTCTGCCCAGTGGTCAAGAAGATGAAGTTGCGATGCCTTTGGATTGGGTGGCTGAGGCTCAAGAACTCGATTATCTCTCATATATTGGAGTAGCGTTGATAACCGCCCACGAGAGAGTGATTCAAGGTCTTCCTCAACATCAGATGAAGTGGGTGACGAGTGTGTACTGCTAGTGGGACTTGGAGGGTCCTCCATATCAACATCTATCCCGCCAGGGAGGTCAAAGTTTAGTATCTCCAGCTCTAAATCCAGTGATAAGTCCTCCAACTCCTGCTGAAGGGCAGAAACAGCAGCATCAAAGGTATCGAGGTCGTTAAGATCTGCGGGCGCCTCGCCATCACTCCCCTCAGACATTGACGAGACAGAGTCATCACTCTCGAGCTCTCTCTCGAGTTTGGCCCTCTGTTGTTTGCTGTAGGTCTCGGCTAACCCGTCCATCCAGCGTTGACGAGTAGATTTGTTAGGCATAAGGTGTATCTAGATGCACAGGGGACGAAGCAAGGGAAAAGGCTAGCGCTATCAGTGCTGATTACCCAAGATATGGCGGAGTTGAACAGAAGCCGACACGCCGAACACACGTGAATTTTGTTTTTCAGCTGTTTTTCCAGAATTTCGGGGGGCGGAGGTTCACGGTAGCCTTTTTTCATCTGTTTTTCAGTTTGTTTTTCGTCTGTTTTTGCTGCCAAAATATTTGAGTTGGCAGTAAAAACAGATAAAAAACAAACTGAAAAACAGCCGAAAAACAGCCGAAAAACGTTACCGTGAGCATCCCTAATGAAAAAGCGCAGGAGCCTAATGAAATATCCTAATGAGAATTCTAAGAAATGGTAATGAAAAAGCGAAGCAGCCTAATGAAATATCCTAATGAAAATTCTAAGAAATGATAATGAAAAAGCGCAGGAGCCTAATGAAATATCCTAATGAAAATTCTAAGAAATGGTAATGAAAGTGCCAAGGAACCTAATGAAATATCCTAATGAAAATTCTATGAAATGGTAATGAAAGTGCCAAGGAGCCTAATGAAATATCCTAATGAAAATTCTATGAAATGGTAATGAAAAAGCGAAGCAGCCTAATGAAATATCCTAATGAAAATTCTAAGAAATGATAATGAAAAAGCGCAGGAGCCTAATGAAATATCCTAATGAGAATTCTAAGAAATGGTAATGAAAAAGCGAAGGAGCCTAATGAAATATCCTAATGAAAATTCTAAGAAATGATAATGAAAAAGCGCAGGAGCCTAATGAAATATCCTAATGAAAATTCTATGAAATGGTAATGAAAGTGCCAAGGAGCCTAATGAAATATCCTAATGAAAATTCTATGAAATGGTAATGAAAAAGCGAAGCAGCCTAATGAAATATCCTAATGAAAAGTCTCAGAAATGATAATGAAAGGGCCAAAGAGCCTAATGAAATATCCCCATGATATCTCATTATCCTTGCCTATAACTTATGAAAGATTCCAGTGACAAATTGAATGAA
>NW_001889876.1:1803192-1804447 GCF_000143565.1 Laccaria bicolor S238N-H82
ANGTCATAGATTAATCATAAATAGTGGTAGCCACTAGTGGCAAAGCTCAGAGGGGTCAATCAACAAGGTGGTTGATATCTGGGCTGCAAGTCTTCACAAACACGATGAAGCCCCCCCTTGGAAGAATACCGAAGAGCTTTATGTGACGATCGATTCTATTTCAGAGGGAGCTAGTCAATGGAAGGTCTATGAAGTCCGCTATGGAGGTCCACTCCCTGCCACTGGCACACCACCGAAGTGGATGACCGAGACATACGAGCTTTGTACTAGTGTTGCCGCGGCTCCGGCTCAAAGTCGGCTGAAGCCAGGAGCTGAGCCGAGTTTAGCCGAAGCCCAGCCAGAACTGCCGAGTGATGACTCCCACAGCTCGGCTAATTCCAGCTCCGGCTAAGAAGCCGGCTGGAGCTGGCTAAGCCGGTCATAAATAGTGATCGTTTAAGTTCATTCGTTCAGTCATCTCAAGACTCATGGGTCTTGCAATAAGGTCAATAGTATACGCGTTGCCATCAAGATATGCATAAAATACACAAGAAAAGTCTCTCTAAGGTATTTAAATTTTATCTAAGGTATTTCATCGCCGGGTGTCTCAGGTCACTACCAGTAGATTAGTGGCAATTTTGACATCAACCTTTCTCAAAAGCGTTGTTGATATCAAAACCGAGCAGCCACAGACCTCTTCACCAAACTCCTTAATCCTAAACTGTAACCCCCTATGTGGGCCATCAAACGCAGTAACAACTTGGCCTTTGCACTCCAGCCGTTCAGGTATTAAGTATGGAAATGGCACTTCAACCACTTTGTAACCGAGTTGAACCTTGAACGCATCTCCGACCACTCCCTTGAACTCCCTGCACTTATCTTCGTGCTGGCCGTTATGGAAATTAGGGTTGGTATTGATGAGATGAAGGCTCAGTCTCATGTTGGTGAAGCAGCCATCTTTGAGCCAATACGGAGAAGAGGCTGCCACAATTGCGTCAGTATCTATTGACTTTGAATCAGAATCAGAAACATAATTACCATCATCACCATGGCGGGGGGTTTGTGAGCTTGGGTTCCAAGCTGGGGTCATCGGGATATCTTCCGAGTTAGGAAGCGGAGTAGATGGCCCTGCAATGGCCGGAGTCTGCAGAAGGAAAGCAGCGGGATATGTGACTGAGGGTTGCAGATCCGGCAAGGGGTAACCAGGGAACAAAAAGCCTGCCAGAGTACCAGGCGGAGGCGCTGGTTCAAGTGGGTAAGTAAAATCGGTGAGAAC
>NW_001889876.1:1804497-1806611 GCF_000143565.1 Laccaria bicolor S238N-H82
CTGTCATTAAAGACGCACACATAATCGTCGTCTCCATTCACCACCCAACCTGTAACACCTTCGTGGTCTCCCAAAAGAATGCGGACTTTGTCCCCTACTTTGAGATCTTTTCGAAGGGACGAAAAGGGTACGGTAGTTGTTACATCCTCCATCGTTAAAGAGACGACAGCTTTGTTTTTCGTTATATCCTCAATCATTCCAAAAAGCCCCCTTGAATCTCCGTGAGTGATTTTCACCCCATCGCCTATCCGAAGGATCCTGGCTGACATTCTCGCCATCGTGTGCTGTCGGACATTGAGAGGAATGTCCGAGCAGGCGCTAAAAAGTTCGAATTCCCTCGATGTCGGTACTACATCTTCTGCGGTGTACCAATCCGTGTCGACTTCCGAGAAATATGCATATCCGTCAGCATCGTACAATACTCCACGGAATAAAGACAAGCTGTTGCGCTCTTGAAAGGCCTGACGAAACCGTTGCTTCGCCAGTGTTGGATTGAAGAGAGCTTGGCAAGGCCGCCCTGGTGCTGAAGCTCTTCTATTTAGCTCGCGATCGCGATCGGGCTTGTAGGTCGCTGCGAACTCGTTGTCCGTCTCATCATTTCTTTCCTCATATGCAATAAGCCGGCTTCCTTTGACTTTGGCGGCAGGTGGGTCATAATCAACGCATGGTACCACAAGGAGGTTGACGAGCAAGGTGGAATGAGTACGAACCTCCCGAATGAAGGCGAGATCTCCTTTGTAGATCCCATGGTGCAGTCGAACCCATGAATGAGGCTTTGGCCGAAAGGTATCCGGAACATTGAAGATGGAGGGGTTAGGATCGGGTATGTGGAAAGTCTTCGAGAGCATCACGTTGGGTATGCTATTACAGACTTGTCGAATCATCTCCTCCGAACCACCTTCAAAAAACACTCTACCAGGTAGAGCTTTCCAGCCGAAGACCGCTGGGGGTCGAAACCGCGCAGGAAACCTAGGGTCCATGAGCTGCCGATGGACTCGACAGACTATCCACTCCTCATATCCAGGCTAAGTAGAAAGTGATTACAAACATGAGCTTCAAAGATTGGATTAGTGTTACCTTGACAAGCACCACCCATAAAGACGCCTTTCCAATATCTTGAACGTCTTCTTCCGCAATATGTTGATGAGCCGTGACGCGCTCGAGAAAGCTTTCCCAAAACGCGTCGTCATTGGATGGCATCAACGCTTCGCGAAGAAGGTTGCGGTGTGCATCTCCCGAGATCGACTCATCAATGTCTTCATCGTCGTTGATAAGATCACCTTGAAAATAATTAGAAGTCTACTAACTATCATTAGAAATGTATGATACACACTTTCGTTGCCGTCATTCTCATCATCGGTTTCCGCCTCTGATACTTCAGCTTCGAGATCTAAGAATTGAAGAGCTTGCGGTGTCTATTGCGTGATTAGCTTGCTAAGAAATCTCACAAGAATAAAGAGAACTTGCCTCGAGTTTTCTACGTTTCGTTGGTCTCTCAGTGTATTCTGCTTCCATGACGATTTCCTGGTATTTCTATTACATTAGAGTCATCTAGAGTTCATTTACTAGCACGCACAAACATTTCTAAAAGCTATTTACTCTACAAACTACACAGATGGTGCACGAAGATGGGAAAGAAGCTTGAAATGGTTTGCGGGCTGTTTATGTTTGGTTGACTTTAGGGCCAGTTGCTTTCCATCACGTGGGCACCGCTGTTCGCCGAAAAGGACAGCCATGGCGGCGTTCTGTCGTGGGCTGAATAAAAGAAGTTATTAGTTTAGTTACAATGAGATAGGTAGGCATTGAAGGCGTACCTGTTGTCCTTGTTGTAATCAACAACGATGTTCTACACGTAATAAATGGGAGGGGGAACTTATTGTGCTTTGTATTTGTGACAACACATTTTAATTATATAGGTACAACGATATAATATATAAACATAACTAACATACGAGAAGTTCTACACACGAGAGGGTTTACATACGGCGGGGGGGTCTACATACAGGAGGGGCTATGTACATACACATACGGGAGGGTCTACATACAAGGAGGGATGGGAGAGTGGAGAAGAAAGGAAAAGNAAAAGCGAAGAACGTTCCAGCGCTATATATCCC
>NW_001889876.1:1812372-1813381 GCF_000143565.1 Laccaria bicolor S238N-H82
CTGGCCAATATCATTGTGATTTTCATTAGATACCTGGGCGATATCATTGGAAATTTCATTAGCTACTTGGCCAATATCATTGCGATTTTCATTAGTTATCTGGCTGATATCATTGTGATTTTCATTAGATACCTGGGCGATATTATTGGAAATTTCATTAGCTACATGGGCGATATCATTTGCAATTTTCATTAGTTATCTGGCCGATATCATTGCAATTTTCATTAGATACCTGGACGATATCATTGGAAATTTCATTAGCTGCTTGGCCGATATCATTGCAATTTTCATTAGTTATCTGGCCAATATCATTTGCAATTTTCATTAGCTACCTGGTCAATATCATTGCAATTTTCATTATTTATCTGGCCAACATCATTGCAATTTTCATTAGAAACCTGGGCGATATCATTGGAAATTTCATTAGCTACTTGGTCAATATCATTGCGATTTTCATTAGAAACCTGGGCGATATCATTGTGATTTTCATTAGTTATCTGGCCAATATCATTTGCAATTTTCATTAGCTACCTGGTCAATATCATTGCAATTTTCATTATTTATCTGGCCGATATCATTGCAATTTTCATTAGAAACCTGGGCGATATCATTGGAAATTTCATTAGCTACTTGGTCAATATCATTGTGATTTTCATTAGTTATCTGGCCGATATCATTGTGATTTTCATTAGATACCTGGGCGATATCATTGGAAATTTCATTAGCTACTTGGCCAATATCATTGCGATTTTCATTAGAAACCTGGGTGATATCATTGGAAATTTCATTAGAAACCTGGGCAATATCATTGGAAATTTCATTAGCTACTTGGGCAATATCATTGTGATTTTCATTATTCATCTGGCCGATATCATTGCAATTTTCATTGGAAACCTGAGCAATATCATTGGAAATTTCATTAGCTACTTGTGGGCGATATCATTGGAAATTTCATTAGCTACTTGGTCAATATCATTGCGATTTTCATTAGTTATCTGGCCAATATCAT
>NW_001889876.1:1818724-1870169 GCF_000143565.1 Laccaria bicolor S238N-H82
GAGTAGATATCAACATGAATAGCCTCCTCTAGCTTGAAAGCCAACTTGGGCATGATGTGAGAAACTGATGATGTGGCAATAGCAATATGTAAAGTCATGTCAATCCTTCAGCCATATCCCCACATGAGCTTACAATTATGTTTTGAGATAGGAATAGCCTTTCCTAATATGAAAGACAACTTGTGCATGATGTCAAAAAGTAATGCTACAGCACTGGCAATATGATGGCAATCCTTCAACATCAACCCCATAACATAGATAGGGCCAAGGACACCATAAACTACATGTCAACAACAAACTTTTGTAGTCTCAAAAAGCGGACACTACAAACTTTTCTATAAAAAAAAGTGCAACACTACAAACTTTTGTAGTCTCAAAAAGTGGACACTACAGACTTTTCTAATGAAAAAGCTCAACACTGCAAACTTTTGTAGTCTCAAAAAGCAGAAGCGCACACTACAAACTTTTCTAATGAAAAAATGAACACTACAAACTTTGTAGTCTCAAAAAGCGCACACTACAAACTTTCTAATGAAAAAGCGGACACTACAAACTTTTGTAGTCTCAAAAAGCGGACACTACAAACTTTGTAGTCAGGATAACCTTTTGACCCTAACCCTAACTTTGTAGTCTAAGTCCAAGCTTTTGTAGTCCAAGTCCGACTTTTGTAGTCTTTTATAGTCTATCAGTAAACTTTGTAGTCTAAGTTCAACTTTTGTAGTCTTTTATAGTCTATCAGTAAACTGTGTAGTCTAAGTCCGACTTTTTTGTAGTCTATCAGTAAACTTGGTAGTCTATATCTGACTCTTATAGTAGGGGATGAACCTTCCTTTTTTGGTCATTTTTTCCACGATACAATAATTGTAGCCCTGTCTTTTAGCTTTCTAAATATATTGAAATCATGTTATTTGGTTTTGTTTTCATGGAGAAAAACACAAAAAAAAAAAAAAAAACACGACACTTTTGAAATTCCTTTACCTCATATCTCCACAACAAAAGCACTTCAGAACATAATTCAAACAGATTCGGGAAGCTACAGTGTAGGGCTACAATTTTCGTTTTTTGACCATTTTTGGTAATTGGTCATGTGACCATCATCCCAACATCCCCTTACATGGACCCTGATAGGTAAAGTCATTCTCCTCTTGGTTTTCTTCACTTTTTAGTCAAACCAGGTGATATTTCCCTTTTGGGATGTACCCTGAAGTGGACCCTGAAGGCAGTGCCTGATGTTCAAATTGCAATGATATTGGCCAAATAGCTAATGAAATTTCCAATGATATCACCCAGGTTTCTAATGAAAATCACAATGATATTGGGCAAGTAGCTAATGAAATTTCCAATGATATTGGCCAGATAACTAATGAAAATCGCAATGATATTGACCAAGTAGCTAATGAAATTTCCAATGATATCGCCCACAAGTAGCTAATGAAATTTCCAATGATATTGCCCAGGTTTCTAATGAAAATCGCAATGATATCGGCCAGATGAATAATGAAAATCGCAATGATATTGCCCAAGTAGCTAATGAAATTTCCAATGATATCGCCCAGGTTTCTAATGAAATTTCCAATGATATCGCCCAGGTTTCTAATGAAAATCGCAATGATATTGGCCAAGTAGCTAATGAAATTTCCAATGATATCAGCCAGGTTTCTAATGAAAATTGCAATGATATTGGCCAAGTAGCTAATGACATTTCCAATGATATCACCCAGGTTTCTAATGAAAATTGCAATGATATCGGCCAGATAAATAATGAAAATTGCAATGATATTGACCAGGTAGCTAATGAAAATTGCAAATGATATTGGCCAGATAACTAATGAAAATCACAATGATATCGCCCAGGTTTCTAATGAAAATCGCAATGATATTGACCAAGTAGCTAATGAAATTTCCAATGATATCGCCCAGGTTTCTAATGAAAATTGCAATGATGTTGGCCAGATAAATAATGAAAATTGCAATGATATTGACCAGGTAGCTAATGAAAATTGCAAATGATATTGGCCAGATAACTAATGAAAATTGCAATGATATCGGCCAAGCAGCTAATGAAATTTCCAATGATATCGTCCAGGTATCTAATGAAAATTGCAATGATATCGGCCAGATAACTAATGAAAATTGCAAATGATATCGCCCATGTAGCTAATGAAATTTCCAATAATATCGCCCAGGTATCTAATGAAAATCACAATGATATCAGCCAGATAACTAATGAAAATCGCAATGATATTGGCCAAGTAGCTAATGAAATTTCCAATGATATCGCCCAGGTATCTAATGAAAATCACAATGATATTGGCCAGATAACTAATGAAAATCACAATGATATTGACCAGGTAGCTAATGAAATTTCCAATGATATTGCCCACAAGTAGCTAATGAAATTTCCAATGATATTGCCCAGGTTTCTAATGAAAATTGCAATGATATCGGCCAGATGAATAATGAAAATTGCAATGATATCGGCCAGATGAATAATGAAAATCGCAATGATATTGCCCAAGTAGCTAATGAAATTTCCAATGATATCGCCCAGGTATCTAATGAAAATCACAATGATATCGGCCAGATAACTAATGAAAATCACAATGATATTGACCAAGTAGCTAATGAAATTTCCAATGATATTGCCCAGGTTTCTAATGAAAATTGCAATGATATCGGCCAGATAAATAATGAAAATCACCATGATATCGCCCAGATAACTAATGAAAATCGCCTAATGAATAGACATGGTAACTGGAATGATTCCTATCATAAAGACTGTGGACTTATACACAGGGAGCTCTAGGCAGTTACCTTATTTATATGATAAAAGTGGTACCCACCAGTCCACGAGGTTAGATACTTCTGTTAGTAACTGTGAGATACCCCCGTGGGAATATTTTTCCACACAGTTAATAACGTGTTAATAACATAAATATGGGGTATCTAACATGTTAGAAACATGGTGTGTGTATGTCCATGGTTATTCAATAGGGGAGGAGGGAGCAAATTTATCGTTGTGTTGAGACTATGCTGCTAATATATGTTGAGAGTCAGAAGTTTTTTAGGGGCTGTGTGCACACCAGGCAAATTCTGTGGCCAAGCAGTGGTCAACCAGCTGCCAACCAGCACAAAAATCAAGCCAATAACCTGACTCTTTATCAGAATTCCCTCCCTTTTCAAAAAATCAGGCAAGCCTAACAGTGGACCCTCAAGGTGTGTCGCACAAAAACTACTATTGCCCCCCATACTGATATAGGGTATATCACAGTATATCACATCGCATTTTGGAGCCCCCCTTGTTAGATATGTTACTTACATGTTACTAACGTGTGATATACCCCCATGTTACTAACATCCAAGTAACAAACCCTGCACTATCTGGCAGTCTGCCTTCTGACACTCAGATATTGTCCAAATTCTTTCATGGAGACTCGCTTAGACTTTATTTCGCTTAGATGAGTTTTGACACATTTTCTTCGGCGGTTAGGATCTAAAGCATGTTTGGATTTTGCCATAGAATTAGCTACGCATTTTAGCTTGCGCCCGCAAGCAGATATGATAGTGGCCTGCACCATGTGGGAACCAGAAGGCCTGAACCATCAGAAGAGTTCATTCCGTTACATCCATCCACACTCAGAACATGTATAACAAACATCTCTCACATCACATCTCATCTTCTCATCGAACCACCCCCCTCTCAACAAAATCCAACAAACTCTCCAAAGGCTGCTTCTCCCCCTCCCCCTCCCCAACAAACTCCAAAAGACCTTCAAACACCTCCGTCCGCTGCGCGTACCTCTCCGCGCTCAGTTCTTCCCCTGCTAGACCCTCGATCGGGTCGGGGACGCCTCGGAGGGCTTGGACGCTCACACGGTCGCTAGAAGGTCTGATATCGATTTCTCGATTTCCAGCGTCGCCTTCATCATCGTCAAGACCTAGCTCGTTCGTCCATCCCCAATTCACGCTCCCGCTCCCTCGAGACCGTTTCCTAGGCCTCGTACTACTCGTACTCCGTTCACGCAATGAAGTAGTCGTCGACTCTGATCCCGTCGATTCCGAAGATTCCGACGATGGTCTTCTAACCATCCTTGGTGGTGGTGGTGCAGTCGCCTCAGGGGAGAGGGGAGGCGGGAGGGAAAGAAGGTGCGTAAGCAACGACCGAAATAGTTCCGTCTCTTTCGCGTTTTTGTGGTCCACTACGCTTGATACTTCCGTCTGGAGGAATTGGAGGGCTTTTACTGGGGCAGAGTCTTCGCACATTTCTCGGAATCTGCGCGTGTAGAGTATCAGCAAGTGTTTTGCCAAAATGAAACGAAAAAAACTCACTGTTGCCGTCGAATGAGGAATTTGGCTTTCCTGATGATCTCCTCTGGTCCAGGCCTACGTATGAGTTTTAGCAAAAAAAGAAAGAAGAGAACAAAAAAACAACCATACCTCCTCAACTCCATCCTCCAAAAATCATCCAACCTCTTCTCCTTCCCACCATCCCTCTCCCTCTCCTTCTCATCCCCATCCCCCCCATCCCCATCCGCACCCGCATTCCCACTCCCACCGCCAACAGCACTCAACCCACCCGCATTCCCCCCATGCAAAAAAACAGACCTCGTCGCAGGATCATACACCACCTGATGCGCGAACCGCGGCATCGGTATCTCACCCGCCGTCGTCTCAGGGTGCCGCATGATCTCTGCCCATTTACCTGGGTAGGTGTCGTAGCGGTAGACCCAATTTGATAGGTATGAGCGTAGAGTGGTGTTTTGTGTGCCTGAGGCGGAGTCTCTTGTTAGACCGCAGAACCTTTTTTTTTTGGTGTGTAAGCTCAAGTTCTAGAGGAAGAGGGGAAGGAAAGAAGGGAAAGGGATAACGTACACATAAATCTCCTTCAACACAGGATCAATCACCGCTCGTTGCGTGAAACACGCATCTGGGCCTCCAGCAGCCGTAAAATTCGAGAAAAGCTCGCTGGCGGTGTTGGTGTTGATATTATACGCGTACATATCTGAAAGGTATCGTTCTTCCCTCTGTCCCGCGAATATGAAGAGTGTTTTGGAGGTGGGTTCGAGGACCATGGAGTGGCCGAAACGAGAGGGGATGAGTACTTGCGAGCTTCCGCTTGTGGTATCTGCTTGTCTGGGTTTGGTTTGGGAGATGATGAGCGGGGGAAAGGAAGGAGAAGGAGAAGGAAGGGTTACTGTAGTAAACGCCATTTGCTAAGGCGGACGTTGTAGCTGTACAACCCAGAGTACTTTGACGTGTCCCAATCACCGTCGACGACACGTCCTCCAAAGACGTACATGATTTGGGCTTCGCAGTCCATGACCATTTGGTGGTCGAATATGAGTGGTGGTCCACCCGAACTCTTTGCGAGAAAAATCAGCAGAGGAATATGAAAGAAGGCAGAGGGCTTTACTAGTGTATCAAACGATAGAAAATCCCATTTCCCCTTATCAGCGCCTCGTGTATGATACCGATAAAACTCTGAACAATACGTCTTACCCGCCGCCGACGTACCATTGGAATCCCCCGCATTCACCAGCGTAGGTTGTCGTTGTTGTTGTTGTGGCGCAGCACCAGCAGCCGGCGGAACACTCTGCGCATGCACATGCGGAACAGTAACAGGCGCAACCGTAACACTCGCCCTCAACCCATCCGAATCATTCAACCTCCCCAACAAATAAATACTCCCCGCCTTCGTATCAAACACCATCTTATGACACGACCTCGCCCCAGGTGCATTCTGCTCATCCGACGTACTGTGACTCAACACGCGCCACTTGTCCTCGCGGACACTGTACGCCCAAAAATCATCCAGACTCTTCTCGCCGTCCCACCCCCCAAAGAGGTATATCATCTCGTTAACGGGGTCCATGCACATGGCGTGTCCGCCCCTTGGCGGAGGAACGTCCCCGTCTGCGTCTGTGCCGATCAAGCGCGTCCAGATGGCGTGGGGCTGGCAGGCGTATAGGTAGTTCTCGAAGAGTCCTGCGGAGGAGATGGAGGAGAGGAGGTCTTCTGCAGCGGACCAGTCGCCTTTGAGGACGATGGAGGAGTGGAGTTGGGTTATGAGGGGGTGTTCGAGGCGGAGGTTTGTTCGGGAGAGGATGGAGTGGAAGGGTGTGAGGAGGCGCCGTTGGCGGAGGTGTTTGAGGATGTGGCGGAGGACTGAGGTTTCTCGGTGCTGGGTGGGGTTACTTAGAAGGGATGAGGGGGGGTATGAGGGGGGGCACGTACTTCTGCGTAATCTACTCGGATCCGTTCGACGACTGGTGGGTTAGTTGTGCCTGTCATTGAGACATGCCATATTGAGACGTGGAAGCTCTGGCCGTGTGCACTGCGTTGAAGTCAGCAAGAGTTTGTGAACGCGAGCAGTGGGCTCACCATATCGGTACAATCTTGACATATCGTGTGGGGAATGCGACGCCAACACTATTAGTGTGCTTGATGGCAAAAGTTTCTGGGATGGCATCGTTCTTCAAGCCTGAATGAAGAACCTCCGTCATATTGTCTTCCGTCATTCCGACGAAAAGCTTGAACTCTTTCATGTTACATGGATGCTCTGTTCATAGAGATCAAGACGAGCTCTAACAAGAACCCTCGCGTTCTTACGTTTGGAGAACTAGAACTGATATATGAGTGATGTTCTTTCACACAGAAGGTGTATAACGCCAACCTTTCCGAACGTTATGCTCTCTATCGTCGTAGCATCAGTTCCCCATCGGTATAGAGCAAGCGGGGAAACACACTAAGAACAGCGAGCGACTCGAGGCGCAACAAGATCCACTGCTTCGCACTCCCTAGGAAAGCGCCACTCCATCTACTTGACTGATCCTGGGGCTTATCAACCAGAATGTTTTCTGGGACATATTTCCCGCTATGGGGCGTAGAATGTGCAATCGTGAACGTTAATGGCGTCGATGCTGGTCGTGACATGGATAAGCGAAATTTAACCGTCGAGGACGCGTCGAAGGATGTTGATAAGATGATCGACGTGATTACCGTTTTTGTACCTCGTGCTTGCTTTTCTCATGCCAGAAAGTCATGTTCCACTTAAGTATCTGCATACTTTCGCTGCCACCAGCGGACTAAAATATTTCGCTTTTTTTTTTCAACTTCAAACTCACTGCCTTGACTGCAATACCTCGCTTTTCATTTCAGCATTTCAACTTTGTGATTTCGGATTCAACTTGAACATTTCGATTTCGATTTCAACATTTCGCTTTCAACATTCCGCTTTCAACTTGAACATTTCGGTTTTGGAGTTTCAAGTTTCGAATTTCACTATTTCAACTTCAAGCTTTCAATTTTAACATTTTATTTTCATTCTTCGCACATGTACTAGTCTAGCTGTCTTCGGTGTGGTATATATTGCAGCAGCCAAGTATATTATTATTGTGCAATAGCAGTAGCTAGTTCTAGTGCATGAATCCAAGTTTGTCGATGTGAGTGCATATCTGTCGACAAAGTAGTGGGTAGGTTCTGGAGTTCTGCATTGAAAATGAGAAGGCGCTCGGCATCAAAGGGACATCGCAGATCTGGAACCTCGACATGAGAAAGGTGGTCAGGGTGGTTGACGACGAAGGGATTTTCATTTTCGGCATGATTCTCTGGATTGAACTCATCATGATGCTGGCGGATGCGGCGCCGATCAAGCTCTTCCCAGTCAATCCCATATTCTTCAGGATTGATTCCTTCATGTTCCACATGAACACCTCGAACTCCATTTGTCACCAATCCCTGAACATACATATCCTGGGGGGACTGGTGCGGCTGACCACGCCTTGAGAGTACATGGCTGTTCCAAGTAGATGTCCACACTGCTGCATCAGCATTGATTTTGTCAAGGAACAGGTGGTGAAGGAGCCAGATATGGGCATCGCTGTCGATGTTCAAACCGTCGTGAGCCTCTAAAGTCTCGAAAAAAGTCTTCCATTTGGCCCCAAAGCCCTTGGTCACATCCACCCACAGGCGCTCAATCCGTATATTGTGCACACTCCTGGAAACTAGATGTCAATGATTGATAGTAAATGGTACACGATGACCTACTTTCCCCAAATATACGAACCTATTCCTCGGACTTCTTCCATAAGTGCAGCAACGAGCAGATTCTCGGTACCATGATCCCCTCGAATACCACTTGGAAACCCAAATATCTCTGTAATATTTTCAAAAAGGTCGAGGACAGTTGTCGCGCGGTTGTTGTTGCTTGCCAGGATGCCAAGAAGAAATCGTGAAAAGCCATCAATGAATGCATGGATGACAATTTTCCAACGAATGAGGCCTAAAAACCTTGAGATTAAAAAGTACTATGAACATTAAGACTTACCATGCTGACCATCGTGGTGCCATAGGGCATTGGGACCAGGGACAGAATACACTCTGCGCTCGATACGGCGGTTGCCAAATTCATTGTTCGGAGGTCCGATAACCCTCAAATAAGACTCCTCAATTCGCCGGCGTGGGACGCGCTCACCCAAGGCCATGAGGTATCCATCAAGCATTCGTCTCCCAAATGAAGGAAATTGTTCGTAGATTGAGACAAGGATGGCATCAAGTTCTTCATCTGTTGCCTGAGAGAGATTGGCACAGCTACCTCTTGAATACACCCGTTCAATCGAGCCATCCTCTTGCTCTTGGTCAGCATAAACAGGGGGGCCGGGGTCAGACAGACCAAATTCTAACATGCGGCGACGAATTGTTCGGGCCCCACACTGGTACAAGTTCGCGATTTCTTGCAGAGTAGTTCGGCCACTCGCAAGCAGTGCAAGGTCCTCCTGCCTAATATCGACAGGTGGTCGGCCTCGCTGCCCAGAATGAAGAGTACCACCAAGGACAATCGGGGGAGCATCAACAGGATAGCGAGAAGAAGTTGCACTGGATTCTAATGCACTAATCATTTCCTCAACACTAGTTGTGATTATGTCGGCATCAGCTGGGTTCATATCTGGGATATGCTGGGACAAATATCAGCCAGTTAGGCATAGAAGTCGCTACCAGTGGGTGCGTACCTGTCGGATGTTCGCCAGGAACTGTAAACAGGCTCTTTTTTGGGCATTGATTCTTTCTGAATTGCCTAGCTGTGTGCGGAGCACCGATGTGACACTCGTGCCAAGTTCCTGAAAGGCAGCTGCAATGTGATGCTGGACGAGGGCCATGTCACGACTAGGTTAAACAATTCAGAAGCTAAGAGAGGAGAGCATAGGAGGATACAGCAGATGCAAGCAAGATACAAACAGATACGAAGTTCCATGCACCGGAGAAGCGTCGCCTGCAGGCATCCACAAAGGATAGTCAGCTTGTAGTCAGCCTCACCCAAATACTGCGGCCTTTGCGCGGCCTAGTCTACTGCGGATTCTCGCTATGTCGTTGAGCAGCATGACTTCATCATGACAACAATCATATGGTAAGTTACATGCAGCAGCCGATACTCATATATAATCTATAATGTAAAGGATCAATGAACAATGGTAATGAGGCACAGCAGGATGGGCAAGTTAATGAAAAGCAGAATAGGTGCGTCAAACTGCGTTGAATACCTGGTTGCTACCCCACAAAAGAGAGTGCATCCAGATATCGAAGGCAGAAAATGCAGCAAGAGGTGTCACTGGATCGGGCATGTGGGCTAGAGATGCAAAAGCATCGTCAATCTGAAATTCAACACTCCGGAAGCAGGTATGAAAATGTGCCCCTGAGGCTTGTGCTGTTCCCAGTGCAAGAAGTCGCTTAAACTGTATCTAAGGTCCAAATAAGCTCAGGTGATCTTTTGGTGAGAAATAGGCATACCATCAGTCTCTCGTGTGCGAGAGGGAGGAATCGCGATGAGGTGACGGCTTCTAAGAACAGTGTTGGACGAAGGGCAGCATCATCCCGCGACTCTTGGAATGCCTGAGAGCTCACTCCAACTGCACCCAATGGATGCCCTTTGCCTCGGAGATAGTGGCGCAAAAGCTCTAAAAATCGTGATCGCCGGGCGAAGTACTTGGTAAGATTCTCAGTGGGGGAATCGGGATTCGGTTCAACATCTGTCCAAGCGATATAGGGCAGCAAATCGATTGAGGTCGTAATGACGCGATCTTGGTACATGGTGCCCAGGAGAGCCAGAATGTCGAAATTGGTTCGAAGTATCTTTGAAAGGTTTGAGCAACACAGAGAAAGAAACGATAAGGTTATATCACATACATCCATCAATTTAGGGGGCTGAGATTCGCCAGTGACCTCAGTTACAGAAAAAAAGGGGTAGTTTATTCCGATCGCTACAGCCTCGAAGATTGGATGGTGATGCGAGAGGTAAGATCTTTCAATATCTTGTGTTTGGTGGGCGAACAGAAGGCCAGCCTTGATTGAAGGAAGAAGTTTCAATTGGTTTTCAAGGGACATGTCCCGAATATGGTCAGCCTGTAAAAACTTTGTATAAGCCCCAGGTACCATGAATGAATATATACAACACACTGTTACGTTCGGGACCCACTCAAATATCAGCGACATTGGATCCATGGTGCCATCAAGCACGAGTCGAGGAGGAGTTCCATCTTCGCTTGGTGGCCCAACAGCTTTTGGAGGCCAGGATGCGAGTCGCTTTGCAGCTTGGGGGGCGACAGCGTTCACAAACTCTGGGGTCGTTGCATGTTCAAAGTCCTTGAAGAGGAATGCTAAGAAGAATGGCGATATTGGGAGTGTATCGAACCCCCACACGAATGATTGTCGGATGATAAATCCGAAGAAAATGAAGATCTTCCTGTCGCGTTCGCTGACAGCTGGTGCAGGAACAAGGGAGGGTGTGTAGAAGTCATCCTCTGCCATTCTTACAAAGTGTTTCCAGTCGCCGAGGAGTCCAGACAAGATATGAGACCAAACTTGTCGCCTTGGACCATCCCCAGGGGCACCGTTGCTGCAACAGGCAGTCAGGCACATGTCAAGAATTCTCGAGATGGCTTACATGATCACTCTGAAATAAGGATGGCTCATTGCAGCCTCAGTAACATTGTCAATCGTCGTATCTGGGCAAAGATCCTCCGGTATTGGTGCCCCAGTGACAAGATTCTTGAGATGGTGCATCAGAGATTCAGCTGCAGCTTCTGCCGTAGGCGATCGAATGACCATGCAGGCATCGGTATCGTTGTGGATATCAGAAAGAGCAATGTTCCATAGAATTGCGACATCTCTAGCCATCCCATTCTGGAGGCGAGCAGTGCGATGGTGGACCTCTTGAATTTCCAATTCTTCTAAAGTCGGCATCGCCAGCGCTGGGGGAGGTGTGCTGCTGCTGAAGCTGGAATCTACCGATGTAGCTCTGGCGACACTTTCACCAGCAACAGGTTGGCCGAATGCACATGGGCCTGGGTGGTCGGTATCTGCAATCACATCCCTATTCACGGGGTCATCTGGCATATTCTACAGAAAGAAATCAATAAAAGGATTATAACAGTAAGTCGCTTCCATACCATTCCCTGCGCGGGGCGACCACAGCTTTCGTTGCATTCGATGTCAAAGTGATGCTCCAGTATCGTTTCCCACAATCTGATGGGAAGGCATGCATGGGGACCAGTCCCTTCAAAGTCTCCGACAATAATATTATGATTCGGCACTGGTTAAGAAAAGCGATTAATTTTATGAAAAGTGGGCAAAAGTATCAGACCAACCTATAATGACGATTCGCCATTCTGTTTGGTTGACATGGACGATAGGCATTTTGCTTTTGCTAGAGATGTCGGCATAAGTTATGTTCGTAACAGTTTTCGGGTGCCGGTGCAAAATTGAGGTAAGGCTGTCTGCAGCCTGGATCCGTGTAGTCGCCTTGATGTAGAGCGGGTGCCACTTTGCCTCTGGGTCAAGCACAAGGGGAGGTTGTGGTGCACGGGATGATCGAGCTGCAGGGCTAGGTGTTGGTGTGTTTAGTAGGTCAACGAAGGCAAGGTTATGTTGGCGCATGTGGCCGTCGATCACAAGATTGAAATCATTTGCAATGGGCGAATCAATGCTTCCTGTTTTTTCATGTCGAATCAGCAGGTTTAGTTTTTGTGCTTGTGCGAGAAAGTCCTGCAATCTATTCGTAGGAGGAATGCGCAAAGTCGCGAAGGAAGGGCCTGGGTAATCGTTGTTTGCAAATTGTCCCAACTAACAAAGTTATCAGTATGCATTGCATAAAATTTTCGAGAGCAATTACCTGCTGGGGGTGTATTACGATGAAATACCTCAAGTTGATAATCTTCTGCTTCCCAGTCACAGGCCTTTGGGTTGTAGAAACTCGTACATTTTTGCGCTTGGGCACGCGAACTGTTGGAAGGCTGATCAGGGGGAGATGGGCGACTCCCACAGGATGCGGCAACTGCGATGCAGGTAGTGCTTGGAAGTTAGGTTAATTAACTGGAAAATAACCGAGACCAGACCGGACCTAACCGCAAAAAAACCGGACCGCGGTTAGTGGTTAGTCAATTCTGGAAATGAAATAACCGGTTATTTTGCGGTTAACTAACCGTTAAAAAACCGGTTATGACCGGTTACAACCGACCCTATTTTACCCCTTCAAAACGCATCTAAAAGCATGAGAAACGCTAAAAATCTGACAGAGTTATGGTCAAATCTCTAAATTATTGGCTAAAATAGTAGGCTTTCAAGAATATTATTATAAAATTGTCAATTCTTCACCGAATTTAGCGTTCTTGGGCTTGTTTTAAAGCTACGACGCATGGCAATAATGTTTACTGCAAGGAATATGAGAAATATACGCCGTTTTAATCGATTTTCTATTTTTTCGGTCCTAACCGGTTAGTAACTGCAACTAACCGGTTTTCATCGGTTATCTTCGGTCCAGTTAGGTTATTTTGGGTCTGGGAACGAACCCTAACCGGTCTCGGTCTCGGTTAGAGCCCCTGGGCACCCAATAACCTAACCTAACCGGACTTTCAAACACTAGATGCAGGTGGTTGGTGCCTTGCCGCTGCTGAAATTCGGCGCAGGTTAACCTGGCTCCCACTATGGGTCGCTTGATTAGCATCTGCATCTGGTTGGCTCCAAGGTTGCAAGGTTGGTTGCTGGGAAAGAGGTGGTGCGAGGGGTCTCAAAGCGAAGATTGATGGCTGCGTAGCAGGGGGAGTTGGCTCTATCGAAGGAGGCGGCACCCCTGCACGAGCACTGCCAGGTGCAGATGGTAGGTGCAAGTAGTTTGCTTTATGGCAGCGAGAGCACACAAGCATTCCACATTCGCGCCGAGTCTGAAAAAAAGAAGAATGGGCTCATTAACAATGACTTGAATAAATCGATGAAGTTCGTACCCGGCAATGCGTGGTACGGTTGGAAAACATTTGCCTGTGGGCAGAATCTGGCAATTCGACTGGGCAATACCGAACAAGGACCTGCTGAACATTCCGATGCTCAGAAACAAAATGCCCACAGAGGCAAGAAAGGCCCGACTGGATCGTAATTGAGTATCGCACGAGGGGAAAGAGAGAATTTGGACAAACATCTTCAAAGAGATCAGGACATTGGCATAGGCTGCATGGACAGATTTCGGACATGGTCAGAATGTTGCTTTCCAGGTCTACAGGGAGGGGGTTCAGCAGTCAAGCAGGGCAGAGAGCGAAAGAAAGGCAGAAAGGGGGGAATACCTGGATGTTTTTGAGTGCTAATCACCTTCTGGAATAGTGCGCACAGATCTTCATTAAGATCTGATCAGCCCTTTCTAGGATAGTTGGTTGCACGTCGAAGAAGTAACGATGGAGAGGGCCTCCCGAAAACTAACAAATTAGTTTGAATTCTATATACAATGGACCTCCAGCATGCGGGAGGGTACCCATATCCCAAGGTATACCCTGTGAGATCTTCCAATCGGTACCCGCATCGCTGGTATACTTGCAATGTATTGCACAAGCGACCAACCAATCGAGTTTCTGAAGGGCAGAGGGAAAGATAAGACTAAACGATGCCTTGAACACCCGCTGCCCCCTCCCTTGGTTTAACAGTTTCGGTAAATAATCCTCTTTGGCTCCCGCCAGGTCCTCGTCACCTATTCATTGGGAATCTAACCTGGCATCGTCCGCGCTTCCAGAAGAATATGCGGGCGATGATATGCTGGCGGTTCGAGCATTTTGAGGGGAAGGCTGCTGCTCTTTTTTTTTTTTTTTTTTTTTTTTTAATGTCAAATTTATAGTCCATCGGGGCGAAGCCCCACGTCAGACTTTACAACTTCGTAGACTACCTAAGGCCCCTAGTGCCTATGATTCCTGACCCCCTGAGGATCACCTCTTGCACTGGAGAGGGCACGCCCATGGCGATCATTCCCCTTCCTAGTCCGGCACGGAAACGCCGTTTAGAGGTGCATCCTATAGGCGAGCGGGGTAGTCCTGTCTTCTGCTTAACTTTGCAGTCTGGCTGGTTGGTGTTTCGTCTTCTAAGTACCCTGGCTGCTGCTCTACCCCCATGCCTGGCAATCGCTTTGGATTCTAGGATTCGGGTAGGGGGTTCATACATTCAGAGGTGCAGGGTGTTGATAGTTGGCCAAAAGAGGCTCGCAACAGCCACCGCTTTGAGAGGCAGATTGGCGGATGGTGCTGCCTTCACTACCGTTGCTTCGCCAATCGTATTAGGCACCTATGCGGAAGGATGGTTCCCGCGAAGTCGTTACGAGGAAGTGCTCCAGCTCGTGGCCCGAAAACTGTGCCAAATGATGGGGAGAGGAGGAAGCTGGAGAACGAGTTGTTGAACCTTTCGCATGAGCGTGTGCCGGAGATTGGGAGGAAGGTCAAGGCTAGGGATGGGAGGAAGGAGAGGGAGAAGAGAGAGCGGGCGAGGGATCGGATAGGGTGGGAGGACTGGGAAGTACGATGGTAAACATAGGGATAGGAATTACGCAACGAAGTGTTGCCGGCTGAGGGGTGGAAGGAATGGTCGTTGATGTTGGTCAAAGGGGATGGTGGCGAAGTGGCGGTCCATTGGCAGACTGGTTGAGATCGCAGAGGCAGAGCCTCTTCCGCTGGCACCCAAAGAGCGCAGACGTGCAGTTGGAGCTCCTGGGGCGTTCCCACCCCCTGCTGATCCCGCGCTCGTGGTACAGCCGTGATATAGAAAGTCGAAATAGGAATCGAGAAGGGCGGGAAAGCCGTGATAGGGCCAGGGAATATGGTCCTCGTGAACGCGAGTGGGATCGAAGGGATACCTACGACCGCCCTCGTTCTGCTGAACCCCGCTCTCCCCCCTCCTGCGTCCCCTTCAACTACGCTAAATGCGAACCCAGCAGGCGCTCTTCCTCCTCCCAAACCCGCTTCTTCCCCTGCCCAACTCAAAAACATGGCTGCCGAAGTGCGCAACGCCTGTGTGCACGGGCAAGAGAGTGGAGAGCGAGCGCGCTGCTAGAGAACCTGTTGTTCCAAAATTACGCTACCATCGTATTGCATAGAAAGGCAGGTAGGGCCGCCGTTGGGTGTCCGGGAAGGAAGAGCATGAAAGTCAAAAGGGGACAAAGTTGGTGTCGTTCAGGCAAGCGTTCAAGCCCCACTTCGAGATCAGGGTCGCCGTTTTTATGATCATAATCGTATTGATGGATGAATGCCGCAGTAGCTGCAAAATCGAAATCGGTGGTCCTGGCGTTCTCGCCGCAATGTGCCAATTTGCCTGGAAAGGCATAGCTTGAGGCATTTGGATCACGAGTCCATCTACGGGGGCCGTGTCATAGTGCTCCGGCGAAATGCAAATAACCAGGTCTGCATTGATGTGAACTGAACCTGATGAAGAGGGACTGGACTGGAAACCAAGGGATGATGGGGGAGCAGGGCGCGATAAATTGTTTGGTCACTAAAATGATTGAAGAGGATGCTGAGCGGGATCAATCTGCTGTGGTGGGCGATGTGAGCTCAGAGACCGACACTCAAAGCCGGGCAGAGATTGGGATGCAGAAATTCATGGGTGGCAGATTTCGAATTTCCTCAATTGCTGCAGGCCACCAAACATGTCTGCACGATGGGAATGGTCTCCACAACGGCCTCGGGACTTGTGTTCTGAGTAAACAATGAGCAATGAAAAAATGCAGAATGGATGGAAAAGAGGCTGTTTACCCTGTACTTCCAGCTCTTCGTCCATCGAGGAATTAGACAAGAAAAAAAATGCCCCCTTCCTAATCACCCTCTTTCAACCTCAAAAAGGTCTTCCCCTCTATCTGTTTCGAGAAGGGGGAAGGGGGAGCAGGGGAGGCTGGAGGAGGAGAGCTATCGCGCTAGGGTTGAGGCTTTGAAGGTTGCGATTGGGCGGCGGAGCGTTCAGCGACGTTGCCAGTAAAACATGCCGGCTACAGGTAGGTCAGAATAGGTCCGTGTGCACAAAGCGAAGTGGGCGTACCAATGGTGTGCGCATGGTCTCTGCCCGCCCAACTGGATTTTGATTAGCGCGGGGGCTGGGTGAACTTGGGTGAACTAACAAACAGCGACCCTCAAGCAGCTGGAAGGCAAAGCAGGCGGGGACTGCGCCCTCGAGGTCACACGGTAATACCAGAGTAACACAAGCGGCGCGCGGCATGCCGATCCACTCAATAGCCTGGCAGTAACATGTGGGCCACCATCGGTTCTGTGGAGGAAGAACAAAAGCAAAAGGCAGTTTTGGACTGCTGGCGAAGGTCACGTGACACATGCGGGCTCGGTCTCAGCGCGCACATTTATCACCAGCTCTCAGCGCGTACATTTAGCACCAGCTCTCAACGCGCACATTTATGGCTCACTTACGCAAATCTGCACGACACCCTGGTGTCAAGAAAGTTACCGACCACCTCATTGCCTTTGTGGCAGCCAACCCTCACGCACTGCGCCTCTTCGCACAAGCCTTTGACGAACCTGGCCGCAAAGCCTTCATTGACCATATCAAGCCGGTGATTGCCAACTCCGGCCTATGCACCGAAAAGGAACTGGACAATACGGATTGGTTCTCTACTTTTACTGGTGGATGCAAAACACAAGGAAAAAACATTATTGAATGTGTTGCAGAAGCTAACCACATCATGAGTTGGACTTGATGGCATGCACTATTGATCAGAGAGGTATGAGAGGAGGATGGCTGAAATCCGCATACCTTATCTTTCCCAACCTCGGCATGATGCTTCATAGACTAGAAAACAGATGAGACAACACTGCGCTAGCTGCATAGACAATTTTACCTCTAAGAGTTGGCCAAATAACTTCAGAGTGCCCAGTTGAAATGAATTGTCGCCCTTTTTCTTCTCCAGCTGCCCCACCTGCGAAAGACATCAGGCAACGAAACGATGCAGCAAGACCCACATTCACAGGGATGCATGCATATCCCACAAAGTCGCCAAAGAGATGCAACAAGCACCTCCGCAGGTCTAGAAGCAGTGTGCAAATAGGTGCCCTTTGCGAGCGCAGGTACAATTGGGCAGGGTATGCTTCCGGCTCGATTGAAAAAACCCGTGTCGAAACTGAAAGCCTCAAGTTGAAATCTTGAAGTTGAGACGAAGGGCCGAGACCTTGAAAATAAAAATGAGATTTGGAAATGAGAGCTGAAATCTCCAAAGCGAAGTTCAAATACCGAAGGTGATGTTGAAATCCTGAAGTGGGATATGATCTTAATTTGAAATTTTGAATACACAAGCGAACACGCATGGAAGAGCCGGAAATTCTGAAATGTTTGGTGAATTGAAGCTGAAATCTTGAAACTCAGATGGAAACAGCTTTGCGAAACTTTTTGTCCGCTGGGGCCCTTCATAGCATACGACAAAATTCCTGCTTGCTCAATTCTTGACATAACCACTCGACTGGATTTCTTTCACAGATGTCTTTTACCCGTTATTCAATGGCCCTAGTCAACCTTCACGACGGAGGGTTGTGTTGTCAACCTCTCGAATGAGCATGGGAGCCACATCTTGGCAAAGCGTGCTTCCCCAACCTCATGATATTCTTCCTTTATGGCGCACTATTGCACTTCATCTCCATCCAACACCCGGCCCCGCGAATTTATGAAACGATCCATCAAGAAACCACATTGATTCCTGGGGAACGCGTGCTCACCAAGTACGTGTCCACGTCTATACCGACGATCTTGCTTTTCCATAAAGAACTAGCGCAATTGATCACGGCAACCTCGACAATATGGGCTTCCGAACACGCCACATGCATTGTGGTGCCTGTACGAAGCCTATAGTATATATACACAATTTTACTGGTGCAGAAAACCCCAGCTTAGTCGGTTGCTGCCTGCTTTGACTTTGTCCCTCCTATGGTCTCCCCTTTCCTAACCATGAAGTCCGCTTCGTTATGGGCTGTCCTTCCTTCGTTACTCGCAAGCTCTGCATGGGCTACGTTCCCTATATCCAGCGTCAAGCGGGAATCCAACCTTCCCGTTGTGCCGAACAAGTTTATCGTCGAGGTAGACGTGCTTTCCAACATACCCAATAAACGCTCTTTTACTCGTGTATGTTTCGTTCGGATTATATATCCTGTTCCTTGGTTGACGATAATCCGCTACAGTCTCTCGACGCAGTGTACGATTTACTCAAGTCGCGTGATGTCTCTTTCCAAGTCGACAAAGAATACGATTCACCAGACCTCTTCGTCGGAGCTGCTTTGACTGTCACAGTACGTCTTCTCTCATCTTTATCACGGTTCATCAGTAACGCATACATTCACAGAGCGCTACCGTACGTCCTTCAACCAACTCACCTCCACATCATTAACACAAAACAGGATGCAATCGCCCTCCAAAACAGCCCAGGCATCAAAGCCATCCGCCCCGTAACGACCTTCCAAAGGCCCAAACCCGTCAGCGTACACGTCGTTTCCGGTCCCTACGATCCAGCCATCCCACCAGACTCGGAATCGACCCATATCCTCACCGTACGTCCTTTCTCTCCCTTCTTCCTTCTTCCAAGTCTTCTAAGCATGCGATAATAGGGCGTCGATAAGCTGCACGCAAAAGGTATCACCGGAAAGGGCATCAAGATCGGGATGTACGCACTCCTTCTCTTCTCTTCTCTTCCATCTCTCTTGGGTCGAATCCTTACGTAACGTTACCCAGCATCGACACTGGTATTGACTATACCCATCCTTTACTTGGTGGAAATTTTGGCCCAGGGAATAAGGTCATTGGGGGATATGATTTCGTTGGAGATAAGTATGATGGTAAGTACCCCTCTTTTCTTCAAGTCGTCTTCATCTAATTATAATTATCTTCTACTAGGTACCAATACCCCTGTCCCAGATAACGACCCCCTCGATCAATGTGCGGGCCATGGAACCCACGTAGCTGTGAGCTTCTTTTTTAAGTAAATCATCCTTTTTACCGACCGACGATCGATGATAAGGGCATTATTGGTGCTAACCCCGGAAACCAGTTCAATATTAGCGGTGTGGCGTACGACTCGTCTCTCTCTGCTTATAGAGTGTTTGGGTGCACTGGGTCGGTGACTGATGATAGTAAGTTCCTTGCCTTCATCCATGGTTATCTACAATTCACCTTTTTCTGCTTAGTCATCGTCGAAGCTCTGCTAAGGGGTGTCAAAGACGGCCAAGATATATTGACACTCTCGTTGGGCGGTCCAGACGGATGGACTGAATCGTCAAGTAGTGTAGTGGCGAGCAGGATCGCTGCGTCCGGAAAGGTCGTCACTATCGCTGCTGGAAACGACGTACGTCTGTCTCTCAAAGTTTTTGCAAGTTGCATAGATCATTGATGCTATGTAATTAATGGTGAAGGGTGCCTCTGGGTCTTGGTACAGCTCCAGTCCAGGGAACGGCGTCGACGTGATTTCCGTATCTAGCGTGGACAAGTAAGTCTTGTTCTTCCTCTTTCCTTTCCCTCACACCTATTACTTGAAAAGCACCGTCGTTCCTCTACAAAAACTCAACGTCAACGGCGTCCCACACGACCAAATTATCTATTTTGCCACTTTCCCCTTGCCTACGCCTGGGGATTTACCTATTTATGCTACGTCAAAGGATACGACTATCGTTGATGATGCTTGCGAGCCTCTTCCGGATAGTACCCCTGATTTGTCCAAGTTTGTGGTGATTGTCAGGCGTGGGACGTGTTCTTTCGTGAGTTTTACACTTTGCGTTATGGGCCGTGGACGTAGCTGAGGTTGGTGTAGGTTACAAAGTTGACAAATGTTGCTGCAAAGGGGGCGAAGACTACTTTGATCTATGAGTATGTTTCTTTCTTTGCATAGATGGCTTCCACTACTAATGTGTTGTCTTTAGTAATGGAAATGGCTTCGCTGGCATTTCAGTTGGTACCTTCAACGCTGCTCTTATCCAAGCTGCCGATGGAGAATTCGCAAGTTATCTTCATATCGTCCATTTGCGTTTGAACTGATCATATGGATGAAATGCACAGCTGGTTCAACAATTTGCTGCTAATGCCCCTATCACCATTTCCTTCCCTCAAACAGGAGGATCGGTCAACTTCCCAGATCCCAAGGGAGGCTTGATCTCCTCATTCACCAGGTACGCGATCTTCTTTCTTTCTGTCTTCTATATCGACAACGAAAATCTGATTATTTTTTTTGCCAAAAGCTACGGCCCATCCAACGATTTTTACTTCAAACCCGCTCTAGCCGCTCCAGGCGGAAACATCCTCTCCACCCTACCAACCACCCAAGGCTCCTTCGGAGTCGAATCCGGCACGTCCATGGCAACGCCCTTCGTAGCAGGCAGCGCCGCCCTCCTCTTCTCCGTCAAAGGCAAATCGGCGTCCGTGGGCAAGAGTGCTCGGACGTTGTTTGAGACGACTGCGAAGAGGGTGCCGTCTAGCCATACGGATGGTGATCCGTTGCAGACGGTTTCGCAGCAGGGGGCGGGGCTGATTAATGTTTTTGATGCTGTTTATGCGACGACGGTTGTTGAGCCTGGTGAACTTGTGTTGAATGATACGGCGCATTTTAAAGGAGTGTGAGTTGCTCTTCTTTTGGTAGTTTTGGGGTGTTGATGATTTTGGGGATGGAAGGCAAACGTTCAGTGTGAAGAATACTGGTAATGCTTCGAAGAAATATAAGCTTACTCATTTCCCTGCTGGGACTGCTTTGACTGTTAACGCGGTAAGATCATCTTCCATACACCCAGAACGATAGCGCATAAGCTCACGTCCTCATTCTCATTTGCAGACAACCCAATTCGCCTCCTTAGGACCCGTCCCACTCACCAAAACTTCCGCCTCCGTCACCCTCGTCCCCAACACATTCACCCTCCGCCCCGGATCATCCCAAATCGTCGCAGCCATCTTCTCCCCACCAAAAGGCCTCAACGCCGCCACCTATCCCCTATACTCTGGGTTCATCGAAATCGCGGCTCCTTCGGAGAACTTGCACGTCACGTATATAGGGCTGGCAGCATCGTTGAAGGATAAACAGGTTGTGGATAATAGTGACATTTTCTTTGGGGAGAAGATACCTGCTTTGATTGATTCGAAGGGTGATGTACAGAAGTCTCCGACGAATTATACGTTTGTTGGTACGGATGTGCCTACTTTGCTTTGGAGGTACGTCACGGTTTTTTTCTTCCCCCACGAATTGAAGGTGTTGATGTTTGTTGGGATGAAGGTTGACGTTTGGAACGCCTTCGTTCCGTGCTGACCTTGTAGACCCCAATATCAAGATCGCCACGACGCTTAGCAGCCGTGGACTGTTTGGCAGCCTACCCTTTTTCACGTTCCCGCATCCGCAGAAGGGGGGCTCGTTTGCTCAGGTCAAGGTTGTTGGCACGCTGGCCGAGTTGAATTATATTCCTCGGAATAGTGAGGTGCGTCTTCTCTCCCTCTCTCTCTCTGTCTACCCTGTTCTTATTACCTTGACGTTTAACAGAACCCGAGTGACAACGGATACAGCAGCTTTGCGCTCAACTCGCCCACATTCGCGAATGGGACTGCTATTCCGAGTGGGTCGTATCGCGTGTTGATTAGGGCTTTGAGGGTTACGGGGAATCCTGCTAGGGAGGAGGACTATGATTCGTGGTTGAGTCCTGTTTTGGGGGTTTATCCGAAGTAGTTACCGCTCGTTTTCTTGAAGCCGCTGTCACTCAGCTGTGAGAAGTAAAACCATTTTGATTGAGTGAAAACACCTCAGACACATACGCTCAAAATGAGTGTTTTCACTCAGACTGAGGACTCTGTCGATATGCAAGATACCCTATCACCAATTGTTTTCAATCGGGAACTCCTCCCCAGGAATTCGACGACGTCGACCTTCGATTCCACTTTCCAGATACTACACCACCGTGAACATGGCCAATACGCCCAAAGGGTCCTATATCTTCATGATCTGGGTCTCGTCATCAAGCATGGTCCTCGCACAACCATCAGCGAAGGCCAAACGCTCTGGGTTTTGGCGAAATATTGCCCTCAGGTGCGAATACCGACGGTATATGGGTGCCAACAACTTGTTACGAAGAACATGATAATATATAAGGAAATGTGAACAGCATAACGAGAAGATTATGGCGATCGCTCGCTTGAAGTCTGGAGCCGTAAGTTGACAACGCAGCGCAAGAGCAGCTTCAGTATCGAAGGCCTGCGAATCGACCAAGAATCGACGAATGCAGTGATAATGATAGTTGATTTTGTAATACTTATTCGTCGCCCCGTTTCCGGAGCTGGCGCTCAACCAGTTCTTCATCAACCACGACAACTCGACCTTTCCGAACTCAACCCTCTCGTATTGAAACACATTGTTTCATGGCGTCCAACACAATCCTCGAAAACTCTATTGGAGCAACCATTTCAGGGAATGCACAGGTCGTTAACGCCCGCGATGTCACTATTGTCCACGGCCCTTCTGCAGGTACGTCAAGTCTGTTTATACATCGCTTCAGTGTAATTCACTGTATTTAGGTCTCTCGCAATTGCTTAGGCCTGTCAGTAACGCGACACACATCCGCTCAGGTCCAGTCGCGAAGTGTGATCCTGGCACTCGCCTGAAAGTGATTGAAACGATCAAGAAATGGCTCAACAGGCGTGATAAGCAATCAGTCTGCTGGCTTAACGGGCCAGCTGGTTATGGCAAATCTGCATTATCGCAAACCATTGCGGAGTGCTATGCCAACAAGGGCAGGCTTTTAGGAAGCTTTTTCTTTCTTCGGGGTGCTGGGGGTCGCAGTCACATTGCCCGCCTAATTCCCACCCTTGCGCACCAGATCTCCATCTCGGTGCCCGCCACAAAACCGCTGATTGACCGGGCACTTGAAGAAGATTACACTATGCTTGACTCTTCGGTCTCTTTTGTCCATCAGTTCCAAAGACTCATCACAAACCCACTGTCTTCCCTGCCCACCCTGTTTTCTTTTTTCGCCAAGTCAAAGATCCTTGTCATTGACGGTCTTGATGAGTGTGATGACAAGGTTCAAATGGCGGAATTTATTGAAATGCTGCTTGACATGTCTCAAAGGGACCAGCTTCCATTTCGCATCTTTCTTACTAGCAGAGTGGAAGAACATATCCGGAAGAAGTTTGGCGATGCCAGGGCTCAGTCAGTCTTGTACTGCATAAACTTGGATGCTTTTGATGCTCGCCATGACATCTGTCTGTATTTTAAACAGGAATTTGGTTGTATTTATGACCAGAACCTTCCAATCATGCGGAGGATCCCACAGCCCTGGCCATCTGATCAAGCTCTCTCTGTACTTCTTGATAAAGCTGGCAGTTCATTCATGTTTGCTGCCACACTGGTTCGATTGGTTGGAGAAGATCCCATGCCATACAAAGTCTTGCAAGAAGTTCTGGACTCTGGGTCCAATGGTCTGGATCCACTCTACAAACAAGTTCTTTCTTTTGCTTCTCAAACACCAGCCTTTCATCAACTTATTGGAACTATCATGATTCTGCAGACCAGTCTGTCTATCAATTCTCTTAGCTTACTCCTTGACATCCAAGCTGGGGAGATTGTCCTTGAGCTTTTGAAAGTTCAATCAATTGTCAAAATTCCTGGAGATGATAATGAGCTAATCATGCTCTATCACACTTCGCTTCGAGACTTTCTGTCCATCAAATCACGATCAGGCCATTACTTCATTGAACCTTCTTTGCAACATATTCATACGGCACTGGACTGTCTGAAATGTTTGGCGAAAGATTCCTCACAATATTTCTTTGAGAATAGCCCAGGCTATGCTATAATTGAATGGCCACATCATATTATTTTGGGATTACAAGAACAAGAAACAATTTGGGATGAAGCAATCATGAATACTCTGGTATACTCTATTGAAAATTTTCTTACTCTTCAGGGAGGGAAATGGTATAATACCATATTGAGCATCATATATTCCAATAAGAAAGAGATACCAGTATGGCTATATACTGGACTAAAGTTGTGTCAGGTGAGTTATAACAATTCATCTACTTATCTTACTGTTAATATTTGAAGCAAGGCAGGAAGAACATCAACAATTAAGAAGGCATTATTCAGAATGTTACAAAAAATTCTTGATTTCTGTCTGGTAAGAATAATTTGGCTAAATGCATGTATTTATTGATAAAAAATCTGTGACAGGAAGTAAGTGAAAAGAACATAATGCAATACTTTGAATTAACTTGTAGAGCTGCTAGGAGGTATGTGGTACAACACTCTAAAGAAAAGCCTCAGATTTAAATATCTGTCTTGACTGGAAGGAAGTAAGTTTGAATATAATTATTCTTTGTTATTACTAATGGGAAGGTTCAGAAAGTAAGGACTGGGCCAATATTACTTTGAATCAAATTCATTTATTTTTTACAGGATGTGGGTCCTAAAAGGTTCATAAACAATATAGATGTTGATATTGATCTATCAATGTCATATAGTTTGTGAGCACACTACTGAATATTTGATGATGTTCAGATTTCATTGTTATTAGACAGTAAGTCTGAATGTTTATCTCAGACAGTCTGGTATCTAATTCTCATTATTTTTTTACAATAAGAGGGTATGTTATATTGCATGTTCAACATCTCTAGAGTTGCATTTCAGGTCTTCATCAGTGGGTAAGTAAAGATAAACTACCAATTTTTTTTTGTTACTTATCTACTGTCTACATTAGTTTTCTCAACATGTGAGTTACCCTACTTTTCACTGTGCACTCTTTTGGTGACCCATTTTTGAGTCTTCACTGCCTGTGAGTATTCCTGTCTTTTATTGTGCACTCTTTGATAACACATTCTCTCTATTTCGTTTTCTTAGTTTGTGAGTTGCCTTGCTTTTTACTATGCAGTCTTTTAGTCTTTTACACCCTGCATTTGGTTTTCTCAGGATGTAAGCTACTCTGCCTTTCACTGTACACTCTTCTTGTGGCCTATCATCTTCATTTGGTTTTCTTAGCTTGTGAGTTGCCCTGCTTTTTACTATGCAGTCTTCTAGTGATTAACTCCCCACATTTGATTTTCTCAGTATGTGAGCTGCTCTTCCTTTCACTGTCACTCTTCTTTTGGCCCATTATCTTTGTTTGGTTTCTTAGCCTGTGAGTTGCCCTGCTTTTTACTGTGCAGTCTTCTGGCAACCCATTGTCTGTGTTTGGTTTTATTAGCTTGTAAGTGGCTCTGCTTCTCACTGTGCAGTCTTCTAGTAACTCATTTTCACCATGGCCATTTGGTTTTTCTCAGTCTGTGAGTTACCCTGCTTTTTACTGTGCACTCTTCCAGTAATTCACACTCTGTATTTGGTTTTGTTAGCATGCAAGTTGCCATGCTTTTCACTTTTCACTCTTTCAATAATCCATTCTCTGCATTTGCTTTTTCCAGGCGGTGTGTTGCTCTGCTTTTAGGATGACTCTTAAGTGACTTATTCTTTAAATCTGTTTTTTTCTCCAGTTTGTGAGTTGCCCTCTTTTTCACCATTTATTTTTTGCCAACTTATTTATCTGATTTTCCTTTTTCTCAGGAAGTAAGTCATTCTATTTTTTAAGAAGCATACTGCTAGAAAATTATTCTTAATTCTTATCTTTTTTTAGAAAGTATGTGGCCCACATCCTTATTGGCCACCCTTTTGGGAGTTGGCTATCTGTATCTTTCTTTCACAGCTTGTAAGTTTTTAAGTTGTAAACCCCCTTATTAAAGCTAACACTTGTTTTCACTCATTGTCCAGTAATTGACCTATGTCTACATATATTTTTAGGAGGTTTGTTCACCCCTTATTTTTGATATATACCATCTAATTAACCTATTTCTCTTGCATCACCTTCCTAGACGGTATGGTTTTAAATATGTTCCTATTTCAATATGTCTAGAGAGTAACTTTTTATCCCAGACTGTATGTTTTGATTTTATTTTATGCTGAAGTCCACTTATTTCCCATAGCTTGTATGTCACCAACTTGCTGACCTACAAACACTAATTCCTCCATTTCAGTATGTATGTATTATTCTGTTCCTTTGATTTCTTTATTGTGACATTTATTTATATGAACAGTGGGTCAGTCAACTTTCGTATTAGCAATTCAATTCCATAAATTCTGAATCATATTTTCTAGAGGGTATGTTTCCTTAATTTTCAACTGCCTCCAGTTAAAGTAATGTTCACTAGAATTGTCAGAAAGCAGTAGAGCAAGGCATTTTGTTTCAAGATCCCAACCTGCCTGAGGATTATCATTGCCATCATTGCCCATATTGATGAAGCTAGTGGATGTTGCATATACATGATGCAGAAACCAGTTACAAGATCATAATAGAGTGTACTATGTCCATCACAGCCTCATACCCTTCATAAGAGACAAATCCATCCTCACAATCCAAGTCCTTGTTCAGTGCATCAACCACCCTTGATCAAATGATACTTTGAAAACCACTGATATTCTCGTGTTGTTGTACCTTGGCCTCAGCAAACACCACAAGATACAGCACACCCTCTCGAGCCACACTATCCCAGTTTTCTTAAAGCTCCAAGAGAGTCTGTCAGGGAAATACATATCTGTCCATGACTGCCCAACCTCATATGGCAAATTCCCCAGATGAGATAGAAAGGGCTGCATAGATGCCTTGCACTTTCCATGTGAAGACCCAAAAATCAGCAGTTTTTCTTAGGGCCTCTGACAAAAGAAGAGCTCCAGCCCCCATTTGTACACCTCTTGCTCCTCTTGTGTAAAGTCAGACCTGAGATTAGAAAGCTCCAGCATGATGGGGAGGGATGCTATTGTACTGAAGGTGGACTTGTGTGGAATAAGGTGTGGCAATGGCATGTTGCCAATTGATCAGGCCAACAAGTGGGCAAGGAGATTCCTCAGACTGATATCATGGAGCCAGTGGGTAGGCATGCCTAGGCCAGTGGGTGGTTTGATGTCAGAAATCACTTTAGAATATAATATACCAGGAGCTTTTAATCCTCTTCTGTGTTATATAAAGGTTGACGTTGGTGGCAAGCTGATTGCCTTGCAGGTGCACATTTCATGATCCAAGAACACTCCAATTCTGTGCCTGCCAGCAGATAGGACTTTATGTCAGGCTCTACAGAGAGGGGATATGAGATGCACATAAAAATTAGACTGCTGAATCATAAAAGGACAGGGACCCTGGTCAGCATTGATCATCTCCCTTCCATCTTGCAGCTCAGACTGAATGACAATGGAACTGATTCTATATTTCTTGCTAGCTGCATTCAATCTCTGCAATATAATTCTCAGTGGGCAGCCAGACATCAAGGAACAGAGGCCCTTGTCGCAGCTCAGGGCTCTTGCCCTTCTTGAAGTACAGACTCCCAATCTGGGAAAATGAGGCACACTCAAACATGTTTTCGATGGCAAACAGATCCTTGAAACCAGTGTTGGCGTTGACCAGGGTCAGACCCAGTCAGTCAAAGGGTCAGTCAATCAAGGGGGGGGTTAGTCAATATCTTTGACTGACTGGGTCAATGTGTTTCGTGGGATATCGGATATCATGGCTATCTGACGCCGATGTGTGATATCGATTAGTAATGTACTTATCTACCCATGTACTGTATCAACAGGATCCATATTCACCCCTTCTCCACCCATTGCCTGCTCTGCATCATAGCTTGCAAGCTCAGCTTCGAGATTCTTCATGCCGCCCTTCCAGTAAAAAGCAAGTCCTCTCTCCAATTCCCCTTCCGTCGTACTTGGATACAGAAATAGGTCAGATAATGGGATTTTTCGGTGGGCTTGTCGTTGGGGTGGGTTGGAGGAGGTGGAGGGTGTTGGGGCAGGCATACAAACAGGGAAACTTGGCTGGATTGATTCCAGCAGTTCCTCAACATTTGGTAAGTCATCATTGTCGTCTTGATCTGCCTCGTTGATCAATAATTGAATGGAATCTATAGGATCAGCTTCAGGATCAACACTGACAGGTGTTGTCACTGAGGTGGGTTGATCCAGCGTTGAGAACTGCTGCTTTTTCCATGTGGGAACTCAGCCTTCTTCGACGTGGCAACGCCAAATGTCCATCTTCAGAACACCTGTCTTGTGCACTGTTTCCATCCCAAGTTTGTTGCAAGTTTTTGTATGAATGTTGCCGAAGATACTGAAGGATCGCTCACAGCCTGCCGAGTTTGCGACAACACTAAGCAGCCGGATTGCAAGTCTGGTGAGTGCATTACGGCCTGCTGGTAACTCGTCATCAGGTTGCGTATCAATGTGTTTCCAGATGAATACAAGATCTAGGGGCTTCTTCTTCAAGTGCACAGTCAGTGGTCTGGGACGCACAAACACGAATGATTGGCCTCACCTCCTGTAAGTGCATAGCTGTCATCTGATTCAGGTTCATCTCCTCATCCGAGAACTTGCCAGCTCCCTTTGCATAGTCTGTGAATGCCCTCAACAATGCTAGGTCACCCTTTTTTCGAACAGCCGCTCGATGAGGTTATACAAAGAAGATTCGGTGAGTACAGCTGGATTGAAGCATGCTTTTCGGATATATGGGTTGAGAAAGGTGGCGGCGATGAAGACATCTTGGTCTGCCTTTGCCCACCTCTTCTCGATACTTCCCAGTATTTTCGCACATGATGGACCATCAATTTCGGCTTTGCTGTAGATGCGGAAGAGGTTTGCGAGAGTGAGAAGAACATGATCTAGGCGGGTGTGGGACGCTTGCATAATGTTTGATGTGATGGCAAGGGGCTCGAGGAGTGCTTTGACTCTAGACAGCTGGTGAGTTGAAGCAACCAATGTTGAAGCATATTGACTAACTTTGCTAGGTTTGCCCAGAACACATCGTTGGCAACCGTGTCCAGGATAGCACAGGCTGCAAGTTTTAGTTTAGCCTCCTTTCCGGCGCAGTTGTGAAGGGTCTCCTCGTGGCGAAGGCTGCAGGATCGTATTGCGGATTTGACTTTGAGAAGCCGAGAAACAGATAGATAATGGGCAGTCCATCGCGTGATGACAGGGAGTATCAGGGCCCACCACTTCCCTTTGTACATAAATCTCTGTTCATCGTTCAACAGTGCTAATGCTGCACTGTGCGCGTTGAACCACTTTATGATCTCTAGGCCCTCCTTGATACACTTCAAGTATGGTTCCTTTGATCCCAAGAAATCCCCGACAATGAGATTGATCTGGTGGGCCCAACAGACAATAATGATCATCCACAGAAGCATCACACCCAGTAGCCGCCACATCTTTTTGCCATCAGGGCCATCATTGGTACACCAGGCAATGAGGTCCATGCCATACTTTGTTTTCATATAGTTGATATCGTCCAGTACCAGCTCAAGGAGACGAACCCCCGTTTTTGGTTCACCAGTCATGTCGTGTGTACGGACGAGATAAGGCTATGACGGGAGTAACTACTAGCCAGGTGAGAAGTTCAATGAACTTACCTCATTCTCGACACTCATCACCGTCGTAACCACAGATGTTTTTGCAATGTTCTTCCACCCATCGCACTGCCCCGTGGCCAACTTCCCCTTCACCTTCTCCCGGATGTGATCCTCAACTTTAGCAACCTGTGAGGTCAAGACGCGCCCACTAAGTACATGTCGATCTGGAACAACAACATCATCCGGAAGCCATTTCGTGGCGAAATCACGAGTTTGTGGGTTATTTGCGGCATTCCACAGGATGCCACATGCGACGAACCAATTAACCAAGTCACTCTCGAAAACATCCCGCTCCCCACTCGCCTTCCTTTGCTTGGGACCTCGGCCATTCTCTGTGTCTGCTGGTTGGGTGGGCACAGCCTTGGAGAAGCTTGCATTCGGCGTGACTGTTGGGGTAGGTCGTTTAAGGCTTCGATCCAGCTCAGCTCTAACTTCTGCAGGTATGTGCTCGCAGCCCTTTAACAGGTGGGACTTGAGGGTGTCAATCTTCCCCACTTTGGGGTACACAGCTAGATACACAGAACCTGATGGCATGATGTAAATAGAAAGGCCAAGCAGTTGACAGGATATATCTACTGACCATCCTCTAAAAAGTCCTTTTCTGAGCGCACAAAGCGACACTCTCCCCTTTCAACTGCTTTGTGGTCTGCCTCCTGCTTTGCGCAGATATGTGCCTGGACACAATACTTGCACCATGTGTTGTTGTGAGTACTGTTGCCCTTGTATTTTGTCTGATTGGCATAGAAATGCTCCCAGAGAGGTGATTTGGGTGGCATGTAGATACAGCGGTCAGACAGAAAATGTCAATGTCAAGTTTAAAATTCTACATCTGCTGCTACAGGTACAGTGGTGTCGCATAGGACCTCTTTCAAGCCTCCGAGGTACATTATAAATTCAATCAATCAATTTTGAACCGCATGACATTGACCCCTTTGACCTTTTTTTGACTGACCGGTCAATCATTGACTGACCATTGACTTGACCCTGGTTATTGACCAAGTCAAAGGGGTCAAGCCAACACTGCTTGAAACATGCTGTGACTTGGCTGTTCTGAATCTCATGCCAGTGATCAAGAGCTTGATGCCCAACTGACGCCACCTATTTTTTCCACTATGAGCCAACAGGGTTGTTATTGTCTGTATGACCATTCCAGGAGAAAACATGTGAAGCAGGAAGTTTGAGCACTTTGCAAGCAAACGTGAGGGAGGTGACCTTGCTGGCTGTGATAAGGAAGGGTTGTGGCAGCATGTTTGAATGGAATTTTGGTGGTTGCTTCTGAAATGTTGTTGAAATGGAGGCTAAAGACTCTGTTGTATGACCCTGTGATGCCTTGATTTTGAGGCTGTGACTAAGTAATGTAACATGTTTGTGTACATGGCATGGACCTTTGCCTATTTTCATGAATTCAGTACAGCTGTGTGTGCCTATGATAGTATACATAGTTTGGAGATGTTGAGTGTATTTTCTGGCAGTGCCCCCTTTTCCTTTTTCTTTCACAGTTTCTTCTTCAGTTTCCTTCTCCTGTAATTCAAGTTCAGTTATCCGTTTCAGAAGCAACTGAAGCTGTGCATCGTGTTTTTGCTCGAGTGCTGCAACACTGTTATCAACCCTATCTGCCCTTTCCACCAGTGCAGTCAACATCTGGCTCAGGTGCGTCACTTGCCCACTAATATTGTAAATCCCCATGTTACTCTGTTTGAAGGACCCAAACATGTTCGGGTCACCGTTGTACATAGCCACGGTCCCCTCGCTGTCAATGCAGCTGCGCTTGTAGGTGTGTGGGCCATGTGGCATAAACATTTCCACCGCTGCATCATCCTGATGTTGTGCAGGGTAAAACATGTTCGGGGACATGCCTATCATTCCTTGTGGGTTTGGACTGGCGGTGAATAAGGAGGTCAGCTCTGACAATCATGATGAACATTGCTTGTTAACTGACACCATGCATAGAGGGGTTGACATTCCAAAGTGTCCTGAGGCAGGGTTTGGTTGGTCACGATCAAAGGATATAGGCTGAGTCGTCGCGTTGGATTGGTCCATGCTTGGGTGGTGGTAGAGACCTGCAAGCTGCAGCTTTTCTTGGACCGTTCTTTTTTTCAATCGTTGTGAAAATTGTTATGCTATATAATTGCACACTGTCATGAAAAAAAAAGATTGAAAAACTGATTCTGTTTCACAAAAGTAATAAGATAACATCCCCACTACTTGACAGAAAAAGCTGAGGCATTCTACTTGAGATTAGATGAGAAAGTGGTGTAATATCTGCCAAAAGCAACATGTGGATGCCCGGAAGAGTCCATGCAAAACAAGACTTGAAATTGTCGTGTTTACTCATGTTACCCTCCAAAAACAAATCGGGGCGGAACGCAGTCACCTCGCTTTAGCTAGGTCTCCCAGCTTCATATTTCTAAGCAAACCAAACATGTCACTCTTCCGCAAACATGGCGCAAATAATAGGACTTTCTGGAGGTCATATTGTTCAAGATTGGAACAAACATGTCACTCTTCCGCAAACATGGCGCAAATAATAGGACTTGCTGGAGGTCATATTGTTCAAGATTGGAACAAACATCTCACTCTTCCACAAACATGGTGCAAATAATATGACTTCACTATATGCTTACAGTTGATAACACTGCTCGTTGCCGCTGCGAGGAGTCGGCCGAAGGCCGGACGACGAGCAGTGGCCTCCATCGACAACCTAGATATTCAACTTCAATGCTCCAACGGAGTTCTCATGAAGAAACAAAAAATAAAAGGATAAGATTAAAAATGAGGTTTATGTTAAGGAAAATGGTCGAGTTCAATTCAAACATTTTGGAAATTTTTTCGCTGGGTGAAGCTGAGGGACTAAGAACTCTTACTAATGTATTTACAATACAGAAGCGAGGTTTTGTTGACGAAGTCAACCTCTAGTGCTAGTGATTGATCTTATCACGCAACGTGATTCATTATAACGTGACTACAATAGCTCCCGCCAGCCTTGTAATCCATTGCTATTATAAGGCATCACGGATTTTTCCGACATAAGACCCTTCATTAGAGCAGTGAAAGAGCAAAAGAATTCGGATGACATACTCACTCAGTGCCAACTCAATTTGTGCGCCTTGAAATTATCACAATCTTGCTATATCTGCTGTTTCACCGACCCAACAAGAAAAATTGGAAGATATCATGTTAACGGTACGCCCTCATGGCGTTCAGTTGAAAAGCAACTGAGAGCCGAAGATAAAGTGACCAACAATGGCAATGAGGTGATCTGAGAGGGCCGAGCTCTCAAAACAAGTGGAATACTATCATCTCATACTTAGATCATTTACAAGATAGTAGCGAAAGAGTCCATGATAGGAGGGCTAATGGCACGCCATGCCCTTGCCTCCCTGGGTATCAACAAGAATTGCATCAACGTTCATGGTTGCGCCGAAAATATAATGACCAAGGGCAGCGCCGACGACGACGGCTATGATCAAATATGCCTACGCCCACCAAACATTAGCTGAGAGACATAGGGAAGAAAGAAAGAAGAACGACCCACATTGTACGTCATGAACACCAGCATGAGGAAGAAGGATAGGAACACGGTGGCGCCATACAAGGCCGCACGGAGGGCCCTTGACACAGGAGCCACCGGAGTTCTGTGTAAAAACGTATTATCAGTCCGCTCTCTGGGAGTGGGAGTCTGCTCAAACCCAACTTACCCATTCAAAGCCGACTTAACCGCGCGTCCATTCCGTCCCCCAAGCAACGAGTCCTCCAACCCCTCAGCGCCCTCCGCACCAGGGCTGCTCCCCCTACTCGGGACTCTGATCTTCCCCTTGGCTGCATTGAGACCCAGCGCGATACGGCGATCCAAGCTGCGCTGCACAACACGGAGGTACTCATAGAAAACCCCCAGCAAGACGATGGCGAGGAGTGAGAGGACGAATTGAGTATGCGTGTGGATGTGCCAGGAGCGGAAGACGATGCATGTGTTGATTATGTCTGTGTTCCTGTAGTTGGGGAGGAAGAAGGGGTCAGTAAGGAGGGGAGATATACAGCCTGAGAGACTGACTGACCACAACATGTTCATTGAACAGCGAGGGCCGCCGCCGCCTGTGGGCATATTGTGCCCTGCGTGTGCAGTGTCGTGGTTCATTACGGACAGCGGTGGTGGTGGTGAAGAGGTGGTGATAGTTATGTATGGTGCGACGTGATCTTTGTCCAAATCAAGCTTTGGCAATCACACATACAACATCATCTTGCAATCCAAAGACTCACTAGTACTCACTAGTCACTGACCACAATGGACTCTGAACACCTTCCCAAGTCCCCGGTCTTTCCAACAGAGATCATTGAATTGATAATTGACCATCTTCAGGATGATATCGTCGCTCTAACACGCATTTCCGGAACATCTCATGCAATTCATCACTCATGCCACCGACGTCTTTTCCGATCTGTGAAACTCGTTATTTCACCAACCCCAAAAATGTTTATAAGAGTCTTTCGGCACAATCCAAGCATTGGACAACATGTTCGGAAGCTGGTGTTACACATTCACCCCAGGCTTTCTGAGTGGGTCCCCGGAAAACAGAACACTCAGGATCTGGCTGCTGTGCATGAAAACATCCAAACTCTGACACAAACACCATTCGTGGAGAAGCTGTCCATCCGCGGAAGCATAACATCGTGGAACTCCCTCCATGCCACCCTTCAACAGCCGATTCTGAATTGCATCCATTCCGCCTCCTTGACAGAATTATCCATTGAGGCTTTTGTGATTCCCGTCACAATATTTCGATCCTGCGTCAATCTTTCGGCTTTGATGATCAACTACGTGGAGGACTCTGGAAAGCCAGAGCCCAACGATCAAGCGAGGATGTCACCACATTCGCCCCAACCCATGAACATTCCCCAACTGCGCTCATTCGAAGTTGTATCCTCTACCGCGTTTGCATTGGCACTTCTCCGTTATCGTGACAGCGATGGCCATCCGTTGATCAGATTCGACAGACTCGAGACGCTCATCGTCCCTTACTATCATCCCAAACAGGAGATGCAGGTCATAGAGGATATCTGCAAAGAAGCAACTGGATTGGAGACGTTCGCGTGTGGAGGAATTATGGCGGGTACCGAGTCTACCGACTGGCCTGATTTCAGCCACTTTTTGATGCTGAAGAACTGGAGAGGACAGGGCAAACTATTCAGTGAATCCCTTCTGCAAGGCCTATGTGAGAAACTCCAGATGTTCCCTCAACCCAACGTTCTGGAAACTTTGGACCTTGAGATCTCACTGCCCGAAGGCTGGCACTACTTGCCGATTTCCATTCAAAATGAATGGGGACAGCTGGATGTCGTGTTATCTCGTGGCTTTCCTCGACTGCACACAGTTTCAATCAATGTTGTTTTGTTCTACTCCCCTCCGGCAGATCCGGACTCTGAGAGCGCCGAGTTACGCGAATCGGAGAGGCTGTTCCGAGAGAAGTTTCCTTGTTTGAACGGAAACCCAGCTGTGAACTTCAATTTCTCGACGAGTTTTTGGGATTAGACTTGCGTGGGGGTTCAAGGTTTCCATTCAATATTATGTGATTAAATTCAATATACTGGAATTCTGGCATGAGAGTGTGTTGAACGTGCAACTGAAGGACAGCTTGAACGTCGGACGGTTAAGTTCAAGCACCAGATACCCAAAGGTCATTGCACTGATAATCATAATCTCCATGACGATATCCTCGCTCTGGGAGCCCGTATCAGCTTCAGGTAGCTCTGGCTCATCTAAAAATCATGTTAACAAGGCGTTAGATTGCAAAGTCCCGCAGAAAATCAAAATGGTACAAAAGATACAACTACTCATCCAACACCCAAGCATTCTCCTTGACCAATTTCTCCCTCTCAAGGAGGTATTTCCCTACATCAAGTTTGATAAGTGCCACTTCGATACCAACGACATGATACGACTCACCTTCCTTATACTTCTGCATATGATCAGCAGCTTTATGATAATACCATCCCAACCGTTCATTACATCCTAGGCAAAACACGTCAGCTACCGTGTGCACGCCCGTCCTACGTTGTATAAGGATATCAGCGGATGAATTACAGTGAAGGGGAATGGAAGGGGGGACGTACAACAACGACCGGTCCTCCCTTCGTCCAAGCTTGACGTTCACCGCTGATTGCATTAAACTAGCCCACCCTCTCCGTCAGCAGACCACAGAGTTTACGAATGGCGGCAAGACGCACAACCCCCGTCCATCCCGACCTGAAAAGGCTTTACTTATAAGTTCATCTTGTAGTGTCTATGCAATTTCACATAAACATGAGCAGACGCTGTAAAAGGGAGGTATGAAACGCGTACGATAACAGCAGCGCACTTCAAACAAGAGTAGGTTGGGTGCCCTTCGTATGTTTGGATGACCTGGGTCTTGGTGTCGGCCATTGTGGAGGATGTCATACCCTTTGGATTCAAAGGAGAACGTTATCTGATTGGACCTTTGTAGGTTGGAGTGCTTTGATCATTCGGGGTGGGTCTGGCGTTGTGCCGTGGTGTGGTGGTGAAAGTGTGGCCCGCCGCGAGGGGTCAATACATGAATGACTCAGGTTGTTTGTGCTGAAGCTCGTGCCTCTACATAACTAGGGCTGGTTAAATCATCGTCAGAGGAGTGGGTGATGAACGGTTCGGAAGAAAAGATGTGTGTAGAAGATGGTGATTCTCAATTTCGAGGCGGGGAGGTATGATCAGAGTTTGACCCTCAGGACTTCCCGCCGTGTTGAATTACTCATGGCTCTTAACCAAATGGTATCCCATGCAACGATGAATTGAGCATAAGTAGCTCGTAGAAATACAAAAAATCCCCATTCAAGCTTTCATCTCCAACCCCTCCGCAAGCAACAGCGCATTGATCTCCGCAGGCTTGTATATCTTCGCCTTGGGCTGCTTCGTCACCTCATCCAACGTCAACACTGCAAACTCCACTACGCCATCGTCAGTCATCAACTCATGTCCAAAGCCAAAACCAACAAAAAAAAAAGACACTCACACTTCTCGCTGCCCAGCGTCGTACTATCCATCGTTTTGCTCATCGTCCTTAACACCAGGCCAATGGCGTCCTTCACCTCAATGTCGTCTTTATACTCCTGCTTGAGCAGGCTCTGCGCCGTGCCGTTGTTCGCGCCGATGCAGGTTGCTTTCCAGCCTGAGTAGTTACCCGACGGGTCGGAGTGGTAGAGCTGGAAGTGGTAATGCGGATCATAGCCTGCGTAGAGCAGGGAGACGCCGAATGGGCGGAGACCTATAAATGGGTGGGTGGTTGGGCATTTCGATAGAAAGACAAGGAGGAATGGGAGGGGACAAGATGCCAGGAAAGGAAAAAGGAAGGAAGGAGAGACGTGCGTACCACCGAACTGAGTATACCCCTGCTTCATATCACATAGCCTTTGCGCGAGCAACTCAACTGGGATGTCCTCATTGTACGTCAACAAATGACTCTGCGCCGCCGTCCTCGCGAAATTGATGAGTGAGTTCGCATCAGCCGTTAGGCCTGCTACACCGCCTATCACGTTCCTATAAACAGTTCGTCCAATTGAATGACAAAGAAGACGAGAAAGGCAGAACACACGAATTGAGCAAATAAATCTTCTCTCCACTCCCACCGTACCCCCCATCTTTCGCACTAGACAGATCAAGCAGTTTTCCTGTTACTTTCTTCTCAGCTGCGAGAACTACCCCGTCTTTTGCTAGGACACCGAGGACGGTACCGGCGTGCGAGATGGCTTCCATTGCATATTCGACTTTTGCGCAAGAATGTGTTAGCTCATGAGTAGGCAGGGTAATGGGGGATGCGTACTTTGGTATAGCCGACCTGTGGGGTGATTAGAATGTGGATTAATGGTCGAAGAGAGAAAGAGAGATGGAAGGGGACACACCTTCTGGTGAGAAGATGGTTGTTCGGCCTTATATGATTTTGATTAGGTGGTTGGTTGGTTGGATATAGGGTGATAGTAGAGCTTACTATCATATCGCCTGGCCTAATCGGTAGTCAGATTCATGATAAACCAGCAGCAATTTCCTATACACACCATCTTGAAATGAAGAGATTTGAAGAGTGACGAACTGACGCGTCGTCTCAAAGCTAAGCACACGCGTCGCCCACTCGGCAATTCCCGTTATCTTATCTCTACCAAAGCCACTTAAACTACAACTCGTAATTTCACGTCAAACGTACTCAACTTTGATTTTTTTACAGACACCCATCACCTTTAATACGTATGACATATAATGGTAAGTGCCATGCTTCCTTCCCTGTTCCTACAGCTCAACAATAATCAAAGTCACTAAATTAATACAAAAAGCACAGTTATGAAAGTTCGACGACATCCCAGCCCATAGTCCGTTGGTATTTATACATACTAATACAATTTTAGCAATAGTGGGCGTATAAACCTTCACATTCAATGCGTGAAAAGACATCGAGAATTCTTGGATTACAGCAAGCACATAAGGACAGCCATCATTGCGGTGGTCATCATGGCAGGCAAAGTAATTATGGTTGATGATCTGCCATCTGCAGCGAATTGAAACGTCAGAAAAAGATACGCAGATAGTAGGGGGAAACGCACTGCTGCTTCCAAAGCCCGTGGTTGTCGTTGAGGAACCATTACCGCTTGGAGCGCCTGGAAGGGGAAGAGTAAAGACGAGGTCACAGAGAAGGCTCGACTACACTCTCTCACCTGATCCGCCAGCCAAACTAGAAAGCTGCGCGAACCCAATAGAAGGAGGGTCAGCACGGAAGACAGAATACACATTCTTCTGCAAGGCGAAAATCAGCATACGATCTGCCATGCGAAAGGAATCAACAAACCAAAAAGGTATCCCCAATAAGCCAGGAGGGATTACCCGAGCCAGAAGGAATGTCGCTGCCGAGGCCGAGGTCAAAGATGGCTCCAAGGCATTGTGAGCTTCCAATCGAAATCTGGCCAAGGCTCATGTCGGTCGCATTTATCGGCCACGCCTTGCCCCCGAAGGAAAGGGTCACTTGAACCGAGGTAGAGCACGCTGGGGATAGTAGGAATTACAGACTTTTTCAAAAAGAAGAAAGAATTGTCACTCACGGAAAGTGAAGAATCCTTGCTGTTTCGCATAAGGGGCTGAGCCCGGAACGGCTGCCCAAATAGCATCGACATCAGCAGTTGGACCACCGATAAGGCTGGTGCCAGTGTCAATGGACGCTACAGCAGCCCGGCCTGTCGTGATTTGAACAGATTGTCCTTGCACGGTGATCGCTACACGGGTCAGACGACGTTAGCTCGGTTTGCTTGTTTTCCTAAGACACTAACCAGACACGGTGAGAAGCCAAAAGGTTGGTGTACCCGAAGGCATATCGAGGAACTCAATATCACCAGTAAAGAGCGTTGAATTTATTCCTCCGAGGGTAAACACACCTCCTGGTTCTTCGTCCTTGGCATTGATATCATCGTTGAACCGTGTAAGATAGAAGGCCATCTCAGAGGCAGACAGCTGGCTTCCTAAAGCCTGCCAGAACGGAGTTGAGGCCGTGCTAGCAAGGGCAGGAAATGCGAGACCCATGAGTCCTGATGCTGAACCCGCGAGAAGGCCATCCGTGAGGCGGTCAACGGCCACTGGTCAACATAAGAGAATAAGCATCTAACAAATTGAGATCATAGAGAAAGTTAACATGCAAATTGTTTGCTTTTGGACGCTAAACTTGCCCATGGAGACCACATCTTGCGCTATTATTCCACCCACAGTCCCAGATCCATAACGGATCCTGAGACCGACATTCGCTGAAGTGATTGATTTGGATTTTGAGGGGTCGAATAACGGTGCCCCAGAACTGCAGGAGGTGCATAACGTGTCTGCAACCCAAAGGTCGGATGATCCTGTGTCGAGGATAACGTTGAATGATTGTGGTCTGTTGAACAGGACAACATTCGTCAACAACTTTGCACTTAGTCTCGTACTCCCAAGTCCCAACGCGATCTGTAGAACCTCAAACGACGGCGAAGATATGATTTTAATTTTTTGACGCCCAAGAGGTCTACTAGAAGTCCCCGAGAGTACCCTACAAATATTCCACGTGCATCAATTGACTTACGGTGTTCCTATGCTCACGGGTGCAAGATAAATCAAATCTCCTTGCTTGAAAGACGGTAAATTCGCTGGGATATGTGGCAACGGATTGAGGTTTATACCAGGTTGAGGATCGGTATTGATGCAGAACTTGGCGCCCTCTTTCCGTGAGGTGAGGAGGATTTCCCCGTAATGTTGTACTTGGCCTGCAGATGCTTCGCTGCAGAAATATAATAGTTGATATCACGGTTGCCTGAGGAGCGACGAGTGAGTGGAACGTGGATGGGGTCTGCGAGGGCAGTGGGAGAGAAGACCAGGACGGCGAGTATGAATTGAGGGAGGGAAAACATGGTGGTGAAGAGGGGAGCGGCCGCCGAGGTGAATGAGAAGATGAGAATGGAGTTGTCAGCGGAAAGAAAGGCGAGGAGCCCTACGCCAGGAACCAAAAAGACGCCCAATTAAAACTAAAGCCTGTACGGCATTCCAGCATGAGCCATAATCTACCATTTATCATATGTATGCAAGCATCTAGCCGACAAGCGATATAAGTAATATTGTCAATAATGGTTGAATTATGAATCCACAAAACCGCAGTTATCGACCATAGTCCACTTGTATGAATAAATACTGATACAATGTCAGCAGCAATGAGTTCATAACACCCTCACATTGAATGTGTGCGAGGACATCGAGAATTTATGAATTACAGCAAGCACATGAGGACAGCCATCGTTGCCGTGGTCATCAAGACAGGCAATGTGATTTTGGCTGATGATCCGCCATCTGTAGTGAAACGACACGTCAGAAATAGATAGACAGAGATTAGGAGGGAAAGTACTTTTGCCAAGACTTTTGCTTCCGGTGGTTGTCGGTGAGGGTATGCTGCTGCTTCTAGAGCCCGTGGTTGGGGGTGAGGACGTACTGCCGTTTGGAGCGCCTGGGAGGGGGAGGAGTAACAATGAGGTCACCGGGAAGGCCAGACTGCAGTCTCTCTCACCTGATCCACCCGCCACACTAGAAAGTTGCGCGAACCCAATTGAAGGAGGATCAGCACGGAAGACAGAATACACGTTCTTCTGCAAGGCGACAAGGAGGGAATTCAGCCTCATACGTTGTGCCATTCGAAAGGAGTCAACAAACCAAAAAAGTATCCCCAACAACCCAGTAATGACTCGAGCTAGAAGAAATGTTACTAGCGAGGTTGAGATCGATGATGGCTCCGACGCATCGCGTGCTTCCATTCGAAATCTGGCCAAGGTTCATGTCGGCCTCACTTATCGGCCAAGCCTTGCCCCCGAAGGAAAGTGTCACTTGAAGCGAGGTAGAGCACGCTGGGCATAGTAGGATTACAAAATTGAAAAGCGAAGAAAGAATTGTCACTGACGGAAAGTGAAGAATCCTGGGTAGCTCACGAAAGGGGCTGAGCCCGGAACGGCGGCCCAAATGGCATTGACGTCAGCGGTTGGACCACCGATAACAGTAGTGCCAGTGTCAATGACCACTGGAGCGGCGTTGCCTGTCGTGATTTGAACGGACCGACCTTGCACGGTGATGGCTACACGGATTAAACGACGTTAGCTCAAATTGGATGTTTTCCTATGACACTGACCAGGCATGGTGAGAAGCCAAAAGGTTGGTGTACCAAAAATCAAAGTCATATTGAGGAATTCAATATCACCAGTATAGAGCGTCGAATTTGTTCCTCCGAGGGTGAACACACCTCCTGGTTCCTCATCCTTGGCATTCACATCATCCTGGAATCGAGTAAGATAGAAAGCCATCTCAGGGGCAGCCAGTTGACTTCCTAACGCCTGCCAAAATGGAGTCGAGTTCGTGGCAGCAATGGCGGAAAACGCAAGACCCATGATTCCCGATACTGAAAGGCCAAGTGGGGAAAAGTCATCCGGGACGCGGTCAACGGTCACTGGTCAACGTAAGAAAGTAAGCATTTGACAAATTGAACTCATAGAGGGAGTGAACATGCAAAGTGTTTGGTTTTGAACGCTGAAATTGCCCATGGAGACCACATCTTGTGCTAGTGTTCCAGACACGTTGCTCGATGTATAAGAGATAGTGACATTGGTATACGATGAAGTGATTGACGAGGATTTCGAGGGGTTGAATAGCGGTGTCGTAGAATTGCATGCGTTGCATGATGTGTCTGCGACCCAAAGGTCGGATGATCCTGTGTCGAGGATGACATTGAATGTCTGTGGTCTGTTGAACAGGATAACAATTGAGTACTTATTCGACCTGAACTATGACATAGAAAAAAATTGGCCGTAGCGTACTCCCAGCTCTATCTGAAGAATGAGGGGGAAAACGTGATTTATATTCTTTGGCGCCCAAGAGGGCCACTAGAGGCACCCGGGCCGCCTGACAGGTGCGCGCGACGTTATCAGATTGACTTACGGTGTTCCTACGCTCACAGGTGCAAGATAAACCGAATCTGATAGCTGGAAAAACGGTAAATTCGCTAAGATATATGGAAACGGAACAAGATTCTTACGAGGTTGATGGTCTGTATTGATTCAGAGCTCGCCCTCTTTCCGTGAGCTGAGGAGAAGCTCCCCGGTATGTTGTACTTGGCCTGCAGATGCTTCGCTGCAGAGGCATAATAGTTGATATCACGATTCCCTGAGGAGCGACGAGTGAGTGGAATGTGGATAGGGTCTGCGAGGGCTGTAAGAGGGAAGAAGAGGAGGGCGAGTGCGAATTGAGGCAGAGGAAACATGGTGGTGGTGAAGGGGGAAGCCGTCGAGGTGAATGAGAAGATGAAAGTGGAGTTGTTGGAAAGAAAGGCGAGGAGGCCTCAAGGCCCCAAGCTCAGCGCTCAATCTTGAAGTCTGGCATGAACCATGACGACGTTGTTTCCGTCACTTGCATAGCTTCAAAGTTGTCGACCTTTTGCTTGGCACACGTGTATGTGAGCAAATTCGAGACTCGATACGTTGTCCGCCTGCGGCGCCGTTGACGCATCCCTCCGGTTCTCCGTCAAGAAAACTGAACACTCTGCAGACGTGAGTGGAATTTACATTGCGTTGCGAGCAGGACAATACAAACCGAAGGTGGCATTTGGGTGGTGTCTAGTTTTTCCACTTGAACGTATTGGACTTTGCCAGTGCTCTGGGACTCGCCCGGCTCTAGCACTCCAGTCTCCACGAATAACCTGTTCACACAAGATGAAAAGGTAGACGGTAAGCCTATTTCTCTTCTGTTAGAGGGGAACGGGGCAGACCTTCTGGAAAGATGCTTGTGATGGTTCTGAATACCTGTTGGCTATGTATAAGATAGTCGTGATGATATAGATATTCAACAACCGACCTGTTGACGTGTCTTTTATCGGCGAACTACAATCTACAATTTAGGAACGCCAACTACATTCCTCAACGCCTCACTCGCCTGCCTAACCTGCTCCTCCGTGCTATCCTCCACAGAAACGACGACCACCCCATCCTCGCCCTCCGGGCTCTCCAACGTCCCAAGTTGGCTGTCCAGCATTCCAGCTTTCATGAAATGCCCTGGTCGTTTTTCCATACGTTCGAGGAGGATGGAGCGAGAGCCGTTGATGAATACGAAGTACGTCGATAGCGTATCGGCATTGGAAGTGGAGAGTTTGCGTTCCGAAGGAGAAGAAGGAGATGGGTTCCCCCTCAATATTTCCCGATAGTACTTCTTCAAGGCTGAACAGCTGATCACGACCCCCGTTTTCCCGCTTGTTTCCTCCACCTTCTGTCCGTCCTTCTTCTCCACTCCGTTCTGCTTCTGCGCCGTCATATCCTCTGCCGTCCTTCTAACCAAAGCCAACCACGGCTCCCGATCCGCATCAGTTAACGGCGTCCCACTTGCCATCTTCTCGACATTGCTTTGTGGGTGCAGGTCATCTCCTTCGACGTATGGGAACCCTAGCGATTTGGCAAGTGCGGATCCGAGTGTAGATTTTCCCGTGCCGCATACGCCCTGTGTAGGTATGCATATGTTAGTTAGGGGTATGTAGTGAGTTGGGATAATGTGAAGTCTGAGCAAAAACGAACCATGACAACAATGAATACCCTCTGTGGGGTCCCATTCTCAGCAATTGGGCTCATGATGGGTGGATATTATGGGAGAAAAGGAGGGCAAGTAAAGAGGGAAGAACATTTTGGACGTCGTGCTCATTTATTGAGCGTCGTTGAAGTTCCGGCCCGATCTTCCGATCATCTGCTATCTCAGCCTTTTCCACGGTCGCCTCCAAAAAACCAACTCCAAGCGGCGCCAAAGGCAGCGCGCAGATTCTACTTATGCACGGGAAGAACTCGCCCGAAAAGGTTCCAATACGTCGCGGGACACGACGAAAACATATGGAAGAGGCAAGCTGAACGACGTCTAGGAGATCTACAAGTCCTCGCGGTCACGGTTGGCAAAAGTCGCACCTCAAGTACCGAAGGTCTCATTCAAACGCCACGATGGGTCACCGCGCTTGCGAGTCTGCGATATTCGGACTTCATAGCGTCCGGTAGTATTATTTCGAAATACGCCCATCTTCCAGTCTAACCTTCAATTTTCAACAGGTTCATGAAATGGCGATGTGCGATTAGGGAACCTCGACGCAAGTCTCGAATCATTCTGGCTTGTCAGGACGCCTTCGGCCTAGGCGTCGTCAACTATTTGCAGGTCATCGCGGTGCCAGTGACCATTGAGGCTGCCTCATAAACGGGTGGGTCAATTGGCTGGCTATGGTGTTTATGAGCCTGGAAGAGAACACAAAAATATCTATCAGGAGGCTTCGAAGGACGTTGATTACGCTTGGGGAGAGCTTTACAGTCGTAAGTCTTGATCCATGGCAAAAACGAAGGCAAAAAAGATCATGAGGCGATTAGATACTCGTGAAAGTCCCGAAAACTGAGGCTGCACGTCTCCCCAATAAGACGTACCCCAACAAACACGAGCCCGGCTACTAATTCGCTGGACTTGATGTCTTTACCCGCTTTACTGCCCAGTACGCCAACAGATCTATTCTTTTGTATCAGCCTCTAATTCACTTTTTCTCTTTGTTCGTTGAATAGAGAATAACATCCAGCGACTACTACGCTAATGACACTGATCTACACGAAGAGCCATATATCACACTGCGTTGATTCTATTCGGCAGTGTCTAAGCCAGTCGAAAACTTGGTACACACTCATAGTTCAGATGTTCAAGTCTTCAACGATCATGCATTCATGCGTACATGTGCATATGTCCTACGTGTTTGAGTTAAAGGAAGGTTGTACGTCATGGTATAATGTAAGTGAACGCGGTTCTTGACAACGTACAAAGTCTTTAAAGGGAGTAAAAATGCAAGGATAAACTATGTAGGATGAATGAATAAAAAGAAAAGTTCAACTTGTAGAGAATAAGAGATTGCACGATTAACCTAGTGATACATTTATTTGAATATGCTGCGATCCAATCGCCTGTGAACCGAGAAAGATGAAAAAACGAAAAGGATCATGCAAGAGAAACTTCACTTCTGCGCGGTCAGAAAAGGCGCGTACAGATGGGTATCAGCCCAACACCCCTACCCCCCACCTGCACTCCTCCTTCTATCAAACGCAATGCTATCATACGCCGGAGGGGGCACATCAAACACCGCCGTCTGGGGCAACGGCTCAGGCGGCAAGTCCCTTGCATTGCTGCTCGTAAGGAGGTGCACCCACCGCGTCAAATCCTCCGCAGAGCCTTTAGTAAGTGGCGGCCGTTGGCGATGCGAGTCTTGTGTAATGGGTGTGTGCGGGGCTGGCGTCAAGTGGGTTTGGGTAGAGGGTGTGGAAGGAGAAAGCGGGGAAGGGGAGAGTGAGCCGGGGGTGGGTGGTAATGAGCGTTGTGTGCGTGTGGTCGTTGTCGTTCTGTGTACGGCTATGGCTGGAGAGAGCATATCCGCATGACTTTGCGCGCGCTTCAGGGTCATCGCACGAATGTCAACGTCATTTTCATCGATCGTGTCAGGATTCGCCGCCCGTCGGGGAGGTCGGGGAAGTGGTCTCGCGCCTATTGTTGTTGTTGTTTGACTTGGCGCGTGTGGGTAAAGCGGCGAGGCCTCAGCTGGGAGCGTCTGGGTAGTAGCGGACGCAGGATCTTCGTTTGTATGTTGAATGGCGCCTTTGTTTGGGAAGAGGGATGGGCTCGTATAAGTACTCTGCCCAGTGGAGAGTGGTAGTAGCCGAGAGCTGGAAGGAGATGAGGGCGTGGATGGCCTCGAAGTAGGAACATGTCTAGCATTATGAAAAGACTGGGTATGTTGGAGAGGAATTGTGGGTATAGGTGGGCGGTTTTTGGAATAAAATAGTGGGTCGATGTATGTGTGCGACGGGGCCGAGGGGTCTGATAATGGTGAATACATCGACTCTGCCGAAGGACTTGGGGGGCGGGTGGGACCTTCCGAGTCGTCGTCGTCTTCGTCCGAGAGAGATAGCTCTGATCTCAAGTGACTGTGGTTGTCCTTCGAAACTGGTGTGGGAGGGACCTCAGCATCGTCCGTCAATGTGGGGTACAAAGGCACCCCAAACATGACCTTCCGCCACTGTGAGTCGCTCAGTCCTGTCTCCAAACCTGCACGTCCATTATCTTTATCAGTGGGCAGCTCTTCATCGTACTTTCGCACCACCATCCACTCCTGGACGTCTGTCACCAATAAAAGTGCCGAGGTTATTATATAGTCTAGCAAGACGATGGAGACGCCCTGGTGGATGTGGACGGAACGTGAGTCATGTTTGTCGTGTAATGTTTCGAATATGGTGATCTTTGGGGGAGAGGAAGGGGAGGCAGCGTCTAGGGTTGCGATGGGACCTTTTACGGAGGGGGTGGTGCACTGTAAAAATAAATTAGTGAGCGCCAGTATGAGGATGGGGGTATAAGACGAACCCAGTACGAGCCGTTACGCCGTCGTTTCCATTGCATGTGGTGTGAGTAGTTGGGGATATTGAACTTGCGGCCGGAGCTGTTAGAGAGGGATAGTGAGAGCCTCGTCAACAAGAAAAGAGTGTTAGTGACCTCAGTTGTGTTGGCGGCCTCAAAAAGTTGTCTCCATCATTCCACCACGTACCCTTCATCTGTAACAGCACACCGCTCGTCGCTTCCTTCCCTTTGACTCTCGTCGGGAGCGTTTTCGGCCACTTTATACACGCAACATTGACTGAAGCATTATGTGCGTCCGTTCGAATGACAGAAGTAGTGCACTCGGATGTCTGAATGGTGTACACTGGTTTGTCCGAGCGATTGTCCTTGACGACGGACTCTAGGAAAGACGGCGAAGAGAGAGAGAGAGATAGTAAGGAGAGCTTTTCGTGTCCTGGGTGATTGTCATCTACAACTCCTCCCCGTCGGCGGCGATATGGAAGCCGAACCGATGCAGAGAAACGAGAGGAGAGCGACGATGAGAGAGTGGACGTGGATGGCTCCGAACCACGGCGGTCATAAGTGAAGTCCTTCTTCACAGTCTCGAGCATTTCGGAAAAGAGGGAAGAAGAACAATCATAATCAGGAACTGGCGCTTCTCTTTCAAATGAAATGCGATGTCAGCCATGCGTTGAAACTTGAAAGTGTCAGTGGCAATCGGGAGGTTGCCCGAGCGTGCCAGATTGATGCTAGCGCCAATGCCATGTGTCCTAATCTCCGGACATCAGAAATATATCCCACTGTGGTTTTGTCAGATCTAACTCGGCGGTATCGTCTCCGTTTCACTGGAATTTTAGTTACGACAACTCACTGGATTTATTGAAGAACTGCAACATGGGGAAAGGGTTGGAATGTAGCGATTAAGTATTCAAAACAGGGGTCGAGGCAGAGCACAAATGATTGAGTGAACGTGACGTGACAAATTAAACGTGACGACTCTTCTGTACAACAACCTCAAACAACACCATTCATCGCGCTCTTGAACCAAAACCACATCGTCGCCATGTCGTCCAATGTAACAAGCCCGTCTGGCAACAAGTAAAGTCTTGTTCCTATGCACCACACTCTGTGCTGACGCGTTGGGCGTTGCCAGGAATAAATCTAGCCACGCCAACGCGTCACCATCGAGCAAAGGCAAAGCAAAGGCGAAAGTTGATCATCCCATGGACGAAGACGAAGAGGAGGAAGAGGAAGAAGAGCAAGGCGGCTCGGACGAAGAAGAGGATGATGATGAGGTACATAACACGTCGCGCGTTCTTTTCTCGCGCCTCCCTCCCTGATCTAGATCAATGCTAATACATATTCAGGACGAAGACGCTCTCGAAGAGATAGACCCATCGGTCATCCTTCCGCAGGGCCGGCGCACTCGTGGTGTTAGGGTCGACTACACCTCCAAAGAGGCCCTCGCCAAAGCCGGGTTCAAGGGAAAAGAGGAGCTCGAGGAAGATGATACTGAAGACGATCACGATGTTCAGATGAAAGATTAACAGAGCCAACGTGGCTTGCTAACTGTGAGAGAGAAGGTTGTATAAAATCGCTTATGTATGTCTCTTGCCTTACATCAATCTGGCTGGTCGCTTATCAGATCTTTGTACCCCACAGTATCCCCCCGTGTTTTCTTTAGTGTTGTGTGTTGCTGCGAATTCTTGTATCGATGCGATGGCCTTGCCGTTACTGAATTTCATTATGAACTGGGATACTATCCGCGACCCTCACAACGGTGATAACTGGGTGATAATCGCCTCAGTGTTGAACGATTCATTTACCCTATACTGACAATTATCTTCATTCATGTCGTTCGTTTGGCACCCTGCACAGGCTTCCGACCTTCCCGGATTCTTACCACCAAGCATGAAAGCTGTCAACCGCAGACCATTTTGTAAGAAATATCCTTTTACGCATCTCCGGGATGACTCACGACGGGGTTTTGTTTCCGTCGCTTGCATAGCTTCAGCCTTCGAAGCTGTAGATGTTTCGCTTATGGCACCTTCTAGCGCCCACGCGTCTCACCCCTTGGATGATCAATGGCGAAGTGATCTGCACGTTCAAAATGTATTGCCCTAGCAATTGCATCGTGCGTTTTTCCTCCGCCTGCAGCGGACGCATATCTCCATCTCTCCATCAAGTAACTGAACAACTCGGCAGACATAAGCAAGGGGCTGCGAGCGGAAGATCCCGAGAAAACGACTCCCTTCGTCTTGTCCCATCAAAGTCCCAAAGGAGTTGAATCCAGGGTCCAATATATCAGGCAGGTAAGACTAAATCAAGCCAGCTTCACTTCAATATCACTCGCCGCAAAACCTGGTTGATTGCTCATTGCTCCTCGCGTTCCTACCCACTGTAGCATACCACTGTGAGTCAAAACAAGTAGGACTAGTAACTTGCTGCGCTTCGTAGTAGCTGCGCCGTAGTCAAAACATGTAGAATCAATAACGGGCGCAGCATTGAGAAGAATCCGTATAAATACCACGCAAGACAGCATTCCCTGCTGCAGACACCCCAGAACAAAAGGTTTATCAAATATATCGACACCATGAGCCGCCGAGAAACAAAGATTTATACCGCTTTACCCAAAACTCCCTCTGAGACGGTGCAATTCCAGATGCCGTCAGGTGCTTCCGTCAACTACGCTATCTTCCAAGAAATCGGAACCAGCACATTACTTGTACAATGCGATCTTTGCAACAGATACCTCCCGCTTACAAAACATAAATCTACAATTCACTATCAAAGACACCGGGGGAGTGTGATTTGCAGGGATGTTCAAGATCAAAACAATGCTGCTCGTCTCGACATTGCTACTCCCATTCAATCACAACCTGGAACGACATTCATCAACTCTTTCCAAGAACCGAGATTCAGTAGAAGTAACTCGCCACTTACCAATTCAGCTTCCCCTTCCGCTACACCGACACAAACCTCATTTTCATTTGATTATCCATCCCACAATGTGCCTGCGCTGCGGACATCTACGTGGAAGAAGAGGTTGCGATGGTGGAGTCATCCACAAGAGAATCCCGAAAAAGATCGATATCGATCCAATCAGCTTCTCGAGATGAATCCCCCACAAAACGGCATCAAGGCTTATAATAAAATAGTGTTTCTACAAATAATTGGACAGTTTCTATTAGTTACGCTGTATATTTAGTGTTACCGTGAATACTGGGTGACTTCCCGTAACATAAATCTATATAAACGAATAAATCTGACCCTTATCGGAGTTTGAAATGGGTACCCTGGCTTGCGATTTAATCAAGCAAATAAACCGTAACGCCAACTGATTAGATTTATTCACCTGACATGAATAAACTTACTTCCCTCTCATCTGAGCTGTTTTGAGGACACACAGGCCCATGGATGGGTGTATTATAGTTAATGCTCAATCATATCAGCCAGAAAGTAGGACACACAATGAATGAAGCCGAGAAAATGTCAACTTGAGCTGAACATGCTGTGGTTCTGTGAGTTATGTGCTGAGAAGATTGTTTGTGGAAGGAAAAACAGCTTCGGAGAGGAAATTTTGGAACCAGAGGACGTTGGCACTACTAATAAACTCTGTAATGGCTTCAAATTATAACGAGAGAGCAGACTGCCCTCAGCCGTAGGAGAGTAGAGAGGATGAGGTAGAGCTGACTAAGCTAGGTGGGAAGAAAACGTACCCAGGAAGGAAAGGTGTCATGATGGCAGGGTTGATTCCAGTGTTTGAAATCTATTCGAGGGGTCTGTACCCTCTGAATAGATTAAGGTTTATAACTGGGTGCCAACCAGGGCCTCCATCAAAGTCGAACCCTTACAAGACTCGGCATCCCGGCAAAAGACCCTAGATCTCGTCGATTTATTTAAATCTGGCGAATTTATGTTACGGGAAGTCACCCACTACAAGTCTATCGCATTGTGTACGGCGTTATCTTCACGCTGATTTAGTCTTTGAGTATCACTGTGTGTTTGCACAGAGATTGAGCCTAAATGGAGATGCAGGAATGACACTTAAAATCGATTGATTAGAGGTAGTATTTGTAATGAGCGATAATAGCGAATGAATAAATATGTAGATAAAGGCAAGCAAGTGGGCGAAAGCGCGAAGCGCTTTCCGATCTGGCAAAGAGTCTCCCGGAGGGTCCGAGGCGATCTGCGACGGGCGGGTGGGCCCGTCTTGCGGATGCACTCGGGCCATCCGAAAGACTATGTTGCCAGTCAAAATGCTAAAGTTTTGGGAGTGGAGGGTGGGTGAAAAATGAGGAAGGAGCTAATGAACTCCTTCTGTGTGGCGAACGAGGTGGTGGTAAGAAGAGAAAACGGCACGTGCCGCACCACTCGTTCGCTCAAAGACCCTATTCTAACGCTACACTCGTTCCTCGCTTCGCTAGCGAATCTCAATCTTTGAGTATCACTGTGTGTTTGCACAGAGATTGAGCCTAAATGGAGATGCAGGAATGACACTTAAAATCGATTGATTAGAGGTAGTATTTGTAATGAGCGATAATAGCGAATGAATAAATATGTAGATAAAGGCAAGCAAGTGGGCGAAAGCGCGAAGCGCTTTCCGATCTGGCAAAGAGTCTCCCGGAGGGTCCGAGGCGATCTGCGACACCCATGGCATCTGGAGTCTTCGACGCGGCGAGTGAGTCTCGGACCCAACCCATTAGGAGAAGCTCGGATGCTTACCTTGTTAGCGCACTGCTGGCATGGTCAAACGGACGAACGTGTCGTGTACGGCTGGCGCTGCTTGTATGTATGGGGCGAGAATTT
>NW_001889876.1:1871203-1872208 GCF_000143565.1 Laccaria bicolor S238N-H82
TTCAACAGCCGGCGATGCGTCCTGAAATTTGTTTAAAGCCCTTCGTCATAGTGGGACCAAAAAAGACGAACCTCGCAGAGTTCAATGACTTTCGGCGCAACTCCGATAGTTTCTTGTACCAATGGTACGGGTATAACATTGGATGCAACGTGTAGCAGCGTTAGAACTTGTTTCTCGCTGACAGCGATGTGCTCGGTAGTTGTAGGAACAAATGCTCGATTGTTTCCGGACGATGTCTACGAACAATAAATTGTTCGTTAGAGCTCATACTAAGGCACAAATGAACCAATCAACCCACTAGATTTCGTCACCGCGCATCGTGTCTCTCAGCTACTCCCTCCGGCGAGTTTTCAGAACCTCCGGAGTCCGGGCAGTGGTCCGCACAGTCCACAATCTTATTTTTCCAATCCCGTCGCGTGAGCCAAGGGTAACATACGGCACTGAGTATGGTCCAGAACCGGTGCACAGAGAAAGGCGACAGCGTAGAGCGCTTCTAACGCGGGGACCGACCGAGTACGGGCAACTGCACGCAACAAGCAGTAAACTGCAATTTGTCAAACTAAAGATATTCACTGAGGACGAGATAAGCGTGTTGGATGAGAAACTCACTCTGATTCTGGGAGCTTGACCTTGGTCCTTGTAAGCACCATGTTTCAATATTTCAATGCTGATCGTCGTGGTCATCGTCTGAAGACGTGACCAACGACGACCAAACACATCGTCAACATAGACCACCATCATCGAAAGCCGCTACAAAGATTTTTTCTGATCCTGGCTGTCTGTCGGCCACTTTCATTTCCCTACACGTCGTCCAAATGACCCAGTTAATGCAGGGGACTCTGACATATCTGGTTTCTGAGCCAACCAGCTGAAGTTTTTGGCGCAGCTATGCCACACACACAATGCAATGAGCAGTTCGGGTTCATTGGGTTAGCCAGACGTCCGACCCAGTGCCATTCTTCATGCTCATCCGAAGGATTATGATGCTGCTCGTCTTCCGTTCCG
>NW_001889876.1:1872258-2034894 GCF_000143565.1 Laccaria bicolor S238N-H82
AATGACGAGGGAAGCGTGCAACAACTTACCATATAGCTTTTGTACTTCTGCCAGTGCATGTGTTGGCTTTTTCCCCCATTCCTCAATCGTGTTGAGGTATTTGCGCCTCTTCTCCACTGGGATGGCCACAGTGCGCACCTCGAGGTCCCATACAAAGCCGAGGTATGGGACCACTGAGCCAAAGGGGATGGTCTTGGAGCTCTCCCACGGAATGCCCAATTCATCTGAAAGAAGATCAATATCTTCGTCAGCGTATGTAAAAAGAGCATCATTGGCAGAACGTGCGGATACGCTTGAGAGATCGCGTATGGGGCTGGCCATGTCCTCGTCAAACTCCTCTGGGCACCCATCAGGCATGGTGTCGCCTCTGTACCAAATACGACTACCTTCGTGTAGGCGTCCTCCATTGGTTTTGACCAGTTGATGCCAGGATTGGCGCTGGGCATTGTACACGCTGAGGCAGGAGCGGGGAATTCGAAAGAAAATGTGGTCATCGACCCATTTTGATAAGGGACCAATTCCGTTCGCACGGAAGATGTCCGTTCCTGCATCCGCAAGAAGTCCATGGGCCCCACCTGCAGAGGTGAGGCCAAAGTTGTTGCATGTGTTGGCGGCGAAGGTGTCTGCACCTCGTAGTTGCACGACCAAACCTGGCCACTGACTGTGATGTACAGGTATGGTCCTGTAAGCCTCAGCGACATCTCGAATGGAGGCCTGGGAGCCGGGTGGTAGTCGGAAAATGATGAGGCATATCGTGGAAAAGGTCCCCCATGTGCAGGGGAAATCATGTGCATTGATGGCAGAATTGATAGATGAGATTGGATTTGTCGATGGCTGACGCGGGTGGGAGAAGTCATGCACCCCGCGATATTTTCCCGGTTTTCCAGGTTTGGGAACAAGGGAGAGGGGGGATGACTGGAAGGGTCCAATGACAGATTCCAGTTCTGCCCTGGAGAAGGGGCCAATGTATCTGCCCTTCCGGAATTCTTTCTCCACAATTTCCTCATATTCTTCAAGAAACTTATTAATAGACGGGTTATTAGCTGGAACATATGATTGAGATATATTAGGAATCCCGAGATCAAAGCCGTGCGTAAGGCTGTGGTATAATGTTGGATAACGGGAGTCGAGACTGTGTCTGTCGAGTTGACTACGCCATGCCTCTGGCTTGTAAGGGGTGCGGGGGTTAGTTCTTCTGGACCTGAGGGCATTGCTGAGCGCCGTGCCCTGACTTCCCACACCCTGAGCAGGTGTGCCGAGAGGGGTGTACAGTGTCTGAACATCCTGCTGAGGTCTGGAAGCTGAAACAAATGGGGAGCCCGTCGATGGAGACGAGTCGCCCATTGTCGGCTCTTCGTACCCAGACCTTCCCCCCGTTCCATAGCTTGGTGGCGGAGCATTTGGCATAATCGTGCTCGTGGCGTCCCAGGCATACGACACAGGCGGAGGAGCCACGTCCCGCTGTGCCCCCTTGAAAAAACGAAGCATTGCCGCTTCTGTTTCTGCCTCTGCCGTTTGTGGCCTGACGGTTGCGCCTGCCCTGTGAACCAGCATCTCTGGAGGAGCGCTCTGGCGAGGCGTAACGACGACGGCGCTGGCGGGGAGGGGAATGCGAACGCGAGCGAGAGCGCGAGCGTGAGGGGGATTGCGCGCGACCTCGTTTGGATGGAGACGAGGATGAGCCCATCCTGGAGCTTCTCCTGTCCCGGTCCCGTGCTGGGGACATGGCTATGGCATCATGCTGCAATGGCAATGTCGTTAGTGGCATGGCGTGGCATGGTTGTCAGTGGTGTGGAGTGACGAGGCATGGTTGTTGTCGATAGTGGCATCGCGAGGCGTCGGATTCAGGTGTTATAGTGTTGTTTTGTGGGCATTTGGCGTGATGGCAAGGCATGGCAGATGGCAATAAGGTGGCGGGATGGCATGGTATGGCAGACGTGGAGGAAAAAGGGTGGGGGGGAAGGGTGGGTAGAAGCAGTCAGCGTATGTTGGAAATTCGGGGGGGAAGGAGGGGAATAACTGACCTTTTTGACGGAATCCATCCTGACCATGTCCCACACCTCCTCAGCCACGGTGCTGAGGAGCGTCTTATTTATAGGCGCGATGTTAAAGCCTGTGCCTCTCGACAGCTCGTCGTGCCACAGTCTCCTGGCCTTGGCTTGGTATACAATGAGCACCTTTTCACCGTGGGGCCGTGAGCGTATCGGTTCAAGCTCGAGGTTGAAGTAGAAATGCGCGAATGACTGGATATGCTTCTGGGGCCAGTCGCAGAAGCCCATGTACTGAATTAGCATGTTCTTCGCGATGTTCATCTGCGTCCAGGTGAGGTTAGCGTCTGGGACAACGTTCCGGGATGCTTTGAAGGATCCAACGGGCTTGAACGCGACTAGGTCGTCGACCTTGGTGATGCCATATGCGTCATCTGATTGGGCCTTGCTGGCGTCCTGTGCCTCAGCACATCCTTCGTCAGTAAAGTACCATAACTCGACATAGCTGAATGACTTCAACTTTCCGATGGCAAACTGTGACGGACGAGCCATGACGTGGTCGGCGATTATCTTGCCCTCGTCGAAGTCGTTGATTTTGGGCCGTTTCTTCTCTTGCTCTTTCCTTTCCTCGTCCTTTAGGCGTCGGTCTTCCTCTTGGCGTCTCGTCTCTTCTTCTGCCACCAGCCTGGCCTGCTCCTGGTGCTCTTCTAGCTCTGTCTGCACTTGCTGGTTCCAAGCTTCGACTTCGAGCTCGTGCGTTTGGTTCCAAGCAGTGGTTAGTTGTTGTATAGCCTGGTCGTTGGTTACCTGGCCGTTGTTGGACAGGACTTGCCTGACAGCGGCGTGTCCTGCTCCTGCGAAATCCGGGCATGGGACATTGGTCGGGTCCTGAAGAATTCGCGGCATGGGGATGTGTAGTAGGGAATGTTACTGTGTGTAGTTCTAAAGAGTGTAGTAGGCAATGAAAAATGAGGAAGGAGCTAATGAACTCCTTCTGTGTGGCGAACGAGGTGGTGGTAAGAAGAGAAAACGGCACGTGCCGCACCACTCGTTCGCTCAAAGACCCTATTCTAACGCTACACTCGTTCCTCGCTTCGCTAGCGAATCTCAATCTCCCATATCCGACCCTGGATTCAACTCCTTTGGGACTTTGATGGGACAAGACGAAGGGAGTCGTTTTCTCGGGATCTTCCGCTCGCAGCCCCTTGGACATAAGTGTCAAGTGAGATCTGTGTTGCGTTGCGACGATGACATTTTGCTCGCCCCTATCATACCTACTCATAACGATGGCCCACAAGAGGAAATTGGAAAGTGGGTAATTTGTTGACAATTCCGTCAAGGCTCAAGTTGGGCTCAAGGTATCACCTGGAGTAACCTCGGGATTTCCAACTTGAACGCCGCCCGCAAAACCCTAATTAAGTCAATTCGTTCACAACTGCAAGCGGGACGCGTCAGCGGAAATCCCTTGTTTATTTTCATTTCCGGATTTCGAGGGAGGGTTGCGACTTGCTTGTAGGTCCGTGGCCGGCCTGCAACGGTCATTGACCTGAGTAGGTGCATGCATACATACGCTTGCGGCGAAAGGTACCGACCGTGATGAGCAACGGAATAATAGTGTAGGCGTAGGGATTGAAGGGGTCGTTGAATGTTAGAATGGTGCGGGAGCGTTCTTGTCACCAAGATTCCGAGTAGTACGGGGGGCAGCAAGGTCAATAAACAAGGGTATGTGGAATCTGGATGGATATTTCTCTACCCTTACGGTACAGGGGGTATACACTAAAAGTCCAGCATTAGGCTACAACAGAATGAGAGGCCTCGATGATCATCATACATGATATTCAGGTACGAAAGATATCAACAGGTTTTGAAAACCCAAAATAGAACCATGCACAATAACGAAGAAGAAAGAAACAAAGACGACCTGCGGAAAAATGAAAGGTCAGATAATTGACAACATCGACGAAACCACACAGTGACTCACATAGACCAAACTTTAACCAGGAAGCCGCCCATAATCCTCCTCCTCATCCTCAAACGAGTTCGACCTCCCATGCATCAACCCTTCATTCCTCAACGCGCTCGAAGTCGGCGGGTACCCCATCCCACTCCCACTCCCCCCAGTACCAGGTCTCATCCCACCCCCACCCCCACTGCCCCCCGTACCAGGTCTCGGCACAAGCCCACCAGGAACAGGGGAATACCTCAGCGTCGCACTCTGATGATCAATCGACAAGCTCCTCGCGTCGAAATCCGGTAAACTCCCCTTTTGATCTGGGTCCTCGATGATCCGATTAGGTAGGTGTCCATATTTACTACTTGGGTACGTGGTGTTTTGGTTTGGCGAGGAGGGCGAGTCGGCGAGTTCAACTTGGGCTGGGCCGATGACCATTGCTGGGCGGGTGAGGAAGAAGAGGAGGAGGTTGAAGAGGCCGGAGAGCGCGTAGAGCGCTGATGCGAAGAGGGTGAATTGGTAGGGGATTGTGTACCCGCTAAAGTAGAACCATCGGGAGAAGGTGTTGGGGAGGACACAGCCGACGTATACTGCTGGGTAGCTGTTGTTTGATGTTAGAAGTATTCTATGAGGAGTGTGAAAGAAAAAAAAAGACGGACAAAAGCATCATTCTTGCAATCTTTTTGTTATCCCTCTCTTCCTCGGTGTCGCCCCCGGAGAGATCCAAATGAGCGCGAGCCTTGCCATGCCAGTGGAGTCCATCGTCGTCAATGATAACATAACCCTGTATGACCAGAAACATGAAGCCATACAGGATTATGAGGGCCACCGCCGTGGACCAGACCCACAAATATTCGGAGACGATCTGCTCCGCTTTGTATTTATTAACGATCCAACACCAATACGAGCCCGGGTCGGCTCCGTAGTATACGTCGTGGCGGAAGACTGCATTGGGTATGCCGACGACGAGAGCTGTGAATATCCAGATGCCTAGGACGACGAATCTTGAAAAGTTTTGAGGAGTACGCCATCGTAGGATTAGGATGGCGAAGGTGTGCAGGGCGATGGCCTGGAAGTGACGTGTTAGTTAGACTGCAGGATTTGATAGGGCTGGTATGCGGAGACGTACCATCGTCCTGAAAGAAAACGAAATGAGTTGGGTTTGGGGTAATGAAGAATTGAAATTACTTACGTGAGGGCCACGCCGTTGATGCCCACCTGCTTCAGAGCAGCCTGGGCCGTGCAAAGGTGTCCTTCAGTGATTTTCTGTCATTCGCGGTCATTTTGCGTCCTCGTAAACGGGACAAAACTCACGGCGTCTGCAATCCATCTGATGCTGGGAAGGTTTCCTAGGAACGGGAGGGCGTGTGAGATTAGAAAGGAGCGTTCATTCATCAAAGAAGAAAACCTACCGAGGGCTTGAATGAGGTCCGCAACCATGAGATTTAAGAAGAGACCGGAGTCTGAGACTGATGCTTCGTTTTTGCTGCTCAAAGTTCGTCTCGACCATTTGACCTTTTAGATGGATGAGTCAGGTTCGGCTGGGAAGCAAAAAAAAGGAAAGTCGCGACGCACAAGGATGTAGGTCATAATGACCGTTACAGATAGTGCGGAGAGGCTGTGGGGGGGGATTATCTGGTGAGTTGTGGGGATGAGACGCGCTTGGAAGGGTACTCACATTGAGGACTGGACGGAGAAGGTGACGCCCAGCCGCTCACCGAAGGAAAATTGTTTGGGCGTCAACGTCGACATGGTGGTGGTCGGGTGATGGTCCTAAGAAGATCGCCTGCATTAACGGGACGCCTTTATGTATGAACTATATCATTGACAGCGGGCAGACCCATGATCAAGTATTGCTGTGCCCTGTCTTTAGAATGCACAGCACCCGTCCTGAAAGAAAAAGATTCAAACTGCCCAGGTACATGTCGTTGATTTGAAATTGTTGGTGAAGTTGAAAATCACTTGGTGGCGCCGCGAAAGCAAATAGTTAGTCTTCATTTTGTAGGCTGGATAGATTATTGGCTGAGCGTACACGTAGTCGCAAAGTTACTTGCTCAAGGACTGCTGAAAGAAAGTGAATCGAAGGCTGTTGAACGTTACCAAGGAAAGGGCCCTGATCGGGTGTTACTGATGACACATTCCGTGGTCTGATCGGAACTGGTAGCAATTGGATATTTAAATCCTGTACTTACTAATAATAGTTCCTTACCATCTTCAGCCCGTTTAATAACAAGTAAATTCTTGTTCATACACACCACGCTTTGAGCTTACGCGTTGGGGCTGTTCAGGAATAGAAGTAGCCAACGCGTCACCGTCCAGCAAAGGCAAATAAGAGGGACGCGGCTCGGAAGAAGTCGAGGAGGTATATAACGCGTTTTTCTCGCGCCTTCCTTCGTGCTCACCGATGACTTGGAAAAAACCGGTTACATTCCCCTACTCACAAATTTTTCACTCCAGTCCTGCGTCGTACTTCCACGACGATGGCCCCTCGAGCTCGTTTCCTTCCTTCATGCCTTGACGGGATCGAGGATGTCGAAGATTACCAACCCGGTGGATACCACCCAATATCCATTGGCGACGCCTTCGACAATGGACGTTTCAGGGTCCTTCATAAACTCGGATCTGGAGGCTCCTCTGTTGTTTGGCTGGCTCGCGACCAGCGGGGAGACGGAGGTAAACTCGTCACACTCAAAGCAATGCGCGCCGACATCTCCTCATCCTTCAAAGACCCAAGCGAAATCCCCGAACTGGATATATCCCAAAAATTGAGAGCGTCTCTACCTCCTTCCGAGAGTGTCGCCTTCCAGACTGTTGACCACCATTTCTTCGTACAAAGTCCGAATGGCTCCCATCTATTTCTTATATTCCCTCTTGCTGGCCCCAGCGTCCTTGCTGTCTCAGAATCACCCGGAAGGATTACTGGTAGTCGACGATCAAGTGCAGATTTGGCTAGGAAGGTCGCGAAACAGACGGCGATGATGTTATACCACATGCACTGCGCCGGCGTCGTTCATGGAGGTAAGCAAGCAGTTCTTCCTCAACGATGTCAGTTGATTCCTTCTATGTAGACCTGACCACATCGAACATCTTGTTTCGCCTATCACCCCACGTCACCAACTGGTCAGACGCCGAGGTATACGCCCATCTGGGACATCCAGAGACAGAGGACGTCGAAACCTGTGATGGACAACCGTCAGGCCCACACGCACCACCCGTGCTCGTCGCACCCATCGACAACTCCAAGATATCCCACGCAAACCTTCTTCAAGAAAACATCATCGTCAGTGATTTCGGGCAATCTTACCTCACCACCTCCCCACCACCGTCCTACGAGCCACGTACAATACTGAATTACCAGTCGCCCGAAGCACGGTTTGAAGATCTCGCAGGGCTAGAGGCAGACATCTGGTCTCTCGGATGTGCGATCTTCGAAATCCGCGCGGGGTTTGCTCTATTCGAACCGTTTTTTGCAAGTGACGTTGATATTCTCAGACAAACAGTTGAGACGCTGGGACGGCTCCCTGACCCTTGGTGGGCTGATTTCGAACAGCGCTCGCTATGGTTTGATGAGGACGGACAGCCGAAGAGCGAGGAGGATCAGGAACCTTATGTGAAAGCTTGCAGGAGCTCTATTAGGGACAAGTTGTGTGAGATTGGCGAGGGGGATGATGAGCTGCCGCCTTTTGGAGATGAGGGTCTGATGATTGAGAAGATTGGGGTGAGGCTGTGTGAGGAGGAAGTTGGATTGTTGGAGGATCTTTTGGAGAAGATGTTGAGGTATCGCCCGAAGGAGAGGATTGGTATACGTGATGTCGTCCGGCATCCGTGGTTTGGTCCTTGAGGGATTTTACTGGATCACGACAGTCGCTCTAGCGGTTTTTGACACTGGCACTACCTTCATCGGTGGTCGACAAAATGAACCTCCTGCGGCATGGTCCGAAATTCGAATCGCCATTTTATCTTATCTTCAGTGCCTGGTCAGCTAGTGGGAACTAATACTGTTGCCTACTATTGCCGAACACCGAATTCAATTTTTGACGAGGAAGCTTACGGTGGCCATGTAAGAGTCTGCATCAACGATATTGCCACCTTCAGCCATGTCGTCCAACGTTTAACAACAAGTAGGTAATTCTTGTGCATAGACACCGCATTGTGTGCTGACGCGTTGGGCGTTGCCAGTGATAGTACTAGCCACGCCATCCAGCAAAGGCAAATAAGAGGGAGGTGGCTCGGACGAAGAAGAGGAGGAGGATATGGTATAGAACTCTCGCGTCTCCCTTCTTGATCCAGACCAAAGCTAACCGACCATGCATATGCAGGACGAAAACCCTCGACAAGATCGACCCTCGCCAAAGCCGGGTTCCATGGAAATGAGGAGCGATGATACTGAAGACAATTGCGATTTGAGATGAAAGATTAACGCGGCCAACGTGCCTTGCTAACTGGTCGTAAAAAATCGCTTATGTATGTCTCTTACTCTACCCCAATCTTGCCGGTCGCTTATCAGATCTTTGCACACCCTACCCCACAGTATCCCCCCGTGTTTTCTCTAGTGTTGTGTTGCTGCGAATTTCTATCTTGATGCGATGGCCTTACTGTTATAACCCCCGCCTGGATTTCATTGTGACTGGGATACTGAATGCGACCCTCAACGGTGGTGACTGGTGATAATCGCCTCTGCTGCTTCGCGAACCCAGAAGCTACGGACCAGTGTTGAACTTTCCTGTGCATGAAAGTTTATTGAAACAGTGTTTCCGTTGCAGACTTACGGAATTTAGGAACAAGTTGCAACCCCCGAGCTGCGTAATCAAAGATAAACAAGGATTCCGCTGAACTTCCGTCGCCCGCGTCCTGTCTGTGATTATGTTTCTTGTATAGGGGGCATGGGGGCGCTCGCATGTCCTCGTGGTAACTGATTGACATGCATAGCCTTTCTACTTATAATTACAACTTATAATCAAGCCTCAGGTTCATGCTGGACTCAAGGTCTCACGAACCTTCCCGCTGTCAACTATGTATCGAGATAGGGCGCCTATAGGAGACCTAGGTTTCCAACACCCTTCTCGCTCTTTCATCTGCTCATTCACGTCGGCGCTCCCCCTTCACCGCAATGTTTTTCCTCCCTCAATACGCACTCGCCCTCTTCCTCTTCCCCCCTGTTGCCCTTGCAGACCCCATCCACATTCCACTCACTCGTCGCTCGTCAGGTAATCGTGACATCAACTATTATGTTTCTGCAGCGAAGCATCTGCAGGCCAAGTACAACATAATGGGGAACTCCTCACCTCACGGAAAGAGGGCGAGCTCTGATTCAATACAAACCATTGGCATCGACCTGGTATACAATCCGTTGCCACATATCTCAACAAACTCATCGTCTTTCCAGTTCTCAGATGCGGCTTATGCTGCACTCATAAAGATCGGAACCCCGTAAGTCAATCTGATGATGTCTCTCCCAGCAACTATGCTTGCTGCATTTTGTGGGGTATCATCTCGATTGATGATGCCGCCACGCCTCACAAGTGGTTTCCCAGGTCCTCCGCAACCTGGCCATGTAAAAGAAATCGGCCCAGCGTCTTCACCAGTCATATGCACACCTCAGGACTTAATTGTTGACGAATGTTATCCTGTTTAACAGACCACAATCACTCAAGGTCATCCTCGCCACAGGAGCGTCTGACTTTTTGGTTTTAGACACCTTATGCACCTCCTGCAATTCTACGATCCCGTTATTCGACCCCTCAAAATCCTCATCAATCACTTCAGCATATGCCAATGGCACGATCTCTTTCAATGCATCCAGCAGCGCGAGTGGAATAATCGCACAAGATGTGGTTTCCATGGGCAATTTCATCGTTCAAAATCAAACATTTTGTATGTTAACTCCCACTATGAGTTCAGTTTGCCAGATGCCTACTCCTTACGTTGACCAGTGGCCGTTGACAAGATCGTGGGTGGCTTTTTTGGAGGTACAGTATCAGGGGTTATGGGTCTTGCGTTCTCTGCTGTTTCTGTCACGCGCTCGACTCCATTTTGGCAGGCGTTAGGAAACCAATTGGCTGTCCCTGAGATGGCCTTCTATCTTGCTCGATTCAAGGATGATTCCAGTGCCCAGGTAGATGAACCAGGAGGTGTGTTTACCCTCGGAGGAACAAACTCGACGCTATTCACTGGTGATATTGAATTTTTGGCAATGCCTTCGGGTACCCCAACCTATTGGATTCTCGCCATGTCCGGTAAGTGTAGTAGGAAACATGCAAACTGAGCTAACATCGTTTGATCCATGTAGCAATCACTGTGCAAGGACAGTCTGTTCAAATCATGACAGGCACTAATGTTTTCTTTGACACTAGCACTACCTTTATCGGTGGTCCAACTGCTGATGTCAATGCCATTTGGGCAGCCGTTCCGGGCTCAGCCGTTGCTGTGAATTACACAGGATTCTTCTCTTTCCGTGACTGACAATCTTTCCTCCTTTCAAAAAGTTTATGATCCCTAATACGCCTCATCCATGTCGCAGCCTGCTTTACCTCGGTTCAAGTGACACTTTCCTTCGGGGGCAAGGCGTGGCCGATAAAGGTGACCGACATCAACCTTGGCCAGATTTCGCATGGGAGTTCGCAATGCCTTGGAGCCATTGCCGATATAAACATCGCCACTAACTATTCTGGTCCTCCTGCCTGGGTTGTTGGGAATTCCTTCTTGGTTTGTTGACTCCTTTCGAATGGCATATCATATGCTGATTTCCCTCCTTTGCACCTTGCAGAAGAACGTGTATTCTGTCTTCCGTGCCAGCCCTCCTTCAATTGGGTTCGCACAGCTTTCCAGTGTGGCTGGCGGAATAGGTGAGAGAGAGAACAGTCTGGTCTTCCCAGTGACTTCATCTTCACTTCTCCTTCCAGGCGCTCCAAACAGCAATGATTCCTCGACAACCAATGGCGCTGGTGGCTCTGGTGGCTCTGGAAAGAGCAGTATGTTTCCCCTTAGTATCCGCCTATCTATATCTGACGTCTCGCTTCACTGCAGATGGCGGATCATCAATCAGAATTACATTGCCTGCCATGCTGACCACCGCAACCATTGCCAGTGTTGTCCTCATGTCCTTGTTGTAATTCAAAATTTCTCGATCTTCTTCTGCGCATTAAATGTGGAGGTGTTGTACACTCACGTGTATTAGTAGTTATTCATACCAAGGGACTATTGGTCGGGACGTTGTGGAACCTTCATAACTGTGCTGAGAAATGCGTTTATATCGTAGCGACGCAAACCTTTCATTCATATAATGAGACTCAAATTCATATCGAGTATACAAGACTCGACATGCATAGTGCTAGGAGATGCAAGGGAAGCGTAACGCCGTTAAGGCTCACAGTTTCCATCTCGATCTCAAGAATCCCGGAAGATAGCAAGCCTGCTGGCCCTTGGGCGACATCATGACATAGAGATCAATCCAATGATGAAGTCATTGGTGGGTAGCTGTGTGTGCGTAAAATTTGAAGTATTTAACAGAAAAGAGTTGACCAACGAGGTATATGGATGGATATTGCTTACACTAAGAGTCCAAAGTGAAGCTACAACAGAGTGAGAGGCCTCGATGATAGTCGTGCTTACAAGGCACGATATTCGGGTGTCAAAGATATCGACAACTCTGGAAAACCCAAATAAGAAGCTTGCGAATTGAAAGAGAAAAAGATGACTTGCGAAAAAGTCAAAGGTCAGATAAGTGACTACATGACAAAACCAACAGTAGTAACTCACACAGAGCAAACTTCAAAAAGTCTTAACCAGGAAGCCGCCCATAATCTTCCTCATCCTCAAACGAGTTCGACCCACCATGCATCAACCCTTCATTCGTCAACGGTCTCGAAGTCGGTGGGTACCCCATCCCACCCCCACTACCCCCAGTACCAGGCCTTGGTACAAGCCCACCAGGAACAGGGGAATACCTCAGTGTCGTACTCTGATGATCAATCAACAAACTATTCGCGTCGAAATCAGGTAAAGTCCCCTTCTGGTCCGAGTCCTCGACGATCCGGTTAGGTAGGTGCCCATACTTGATGGTGTTTTGGTTCGGTGAGGAGGGCGTTTCGGCGAGTTCGACGTGGGCTGGGCCGATGACCATTTCTGGGCGGGTGAAGAAGAAGAGGAAGAGGTTGAAGACGCCGGAGAGGGCGTAGAGTGCTTGTGCGAAGAGGGTCAATGCAGGGGGAACCGTGTACCCGCTGAAGTAGAACCACCTGGAGAAGGTGTTGGGGAGGACGTAGCCGATGTATACCGCTGGATAGCTGTGTTTGATGTTAGAAGCGGCCAATAAGAAGTAGAAAAAAACCGACAGAAGCATCATTTTTGCAATGACTTTATTCTCTCTGTCTTCCTCAGTGTCACCCCCGGAGAGATCCAAATGAGCGCGAACCTTGGAATGCCAGTGGACTCCCTCATCATCAATGATAACATAACCCCGAATGACCAAAAACATAAACCCATACAGGAGTATGAGGGCTCCCATTGTGGACCAAACCCATAGATATTCAGAGACGACTTGCTCCGCTCTGTACTTTTTAAGAATCCAACACCAGTACGAACCCGGGTCGGCGCCATAGTATACGTCATGTCGGAAAACTGCGTTGGGTATGCCGACGACGAGGGCTGTGAATACCCAAATGCCTAGGACGACGAACTTTGAAGAGTTTTTGGGAATGCGCCATCGTAGGATGAGGATGGCGAAGGTGTGCAGGGCGATGGCCTGAAAGGGAAGTGTTAGATTTCAGGATTTGATAAGGCTGGTATGCAGAGACGTACCATCGTCCTGAAAACAAAATGAGTTGGGATTGGGGTAATGAAGGATGAAATAACTTACGTGAGGGCCACGCCGTTTATGCCCACCTGCTTCAGAGCAGCCTGGGCCGTGCAAAGGTGTCCTTCAGTGATTTTCTGTTGTTCGCGGTTATTAGTGTTCTCGTAAACGGCGACTCTGGGCAAAACTCACGGCATCTGCAATCCATTTGATGATGGGAAATTCACCTAGGAAAGGGGGTGCGAGATTAGAAAAGAGTGTTGTTGTGCGTTCATTCGTCAAGAAAGACGTACCGAGGGCTTGAATGAGGTCTGCAACCATGAGATTTAAGAAGAGACTGGAATCTGAGACTGATGCTTCGCTTTTGCCGCTCAGGGTTCGTCTCGACCATTTGACCTAGATGAACGAGTCAGGTTCGGTTGGGTAGCAAAAAAGAAAGTGGCGACGCACGAAGATGTAGATCATGATGACCGTGACGGATAACACGGAGAGACTGGGGAGATTTTCTGGTGAGCATTTTGTGGGGTGGGCGCTGGTAAAGGTGCTCACATTGAGGACTGAACGGAGAAGAACATGCCCAGCCGCTCGCCGAAGGAAAACTGTTGAGAATCGGACGTCGACGTCGACATCGTGGTGGTCGGGTGGTGGTCCAAAGAGATTAGGGACACCTTGAGATATCTGCCATTGACGGAACGCTCTTATGCATGCAAAGTATCATTGACAGCGGCTGTGGGCCCATGATCAAGTATTGCTGTGCCATGTCCTAAGAATAAGCACCTTCCACCGATGCTGAAAGGAGAAGCCTCAAACTGCTAAAGATAGCTAAGGTGCATGTCGTGTATTTGAAACTGAACTTGAGAATCGTTTGGTGGCACTGCGAGAGCAAATGGTCAGTTTTTACTGGCTATGGGCTGAGTGTAATTACGTAGTCCCAAAGTTACTTGCTCAAGGACAGCTGAAAGAAATGAATCGAAGGATGTTATTGAGGAAAGGGCCAAGCTGATTGGGTGTTATTTATATTGAACCGTCCTTGAACAGATTCATCGCTTTTTTGTGGTCAAACGTCAAACGTGTTCGTCCCATTTAAATGGTGGTCGTACGTGGTAGTTGCGGACAAGATTTAAAGCTGCAATTGAGTTGCATACAGGAGTAAATTGCTCCGAAGCACAGCCGATGGGGGAATTTGTCAGCACCGTTCCCACGATCGCACTCCGCTCGAGCTCATCGTTTGTGCCAACAACAAAGGGGAAACGACGACCATAACGACATCCACAACACACCTTGACAACGTACAACATACCGCGCTCATCGTCTCCATCGTCAACTGCGTATCCCTCACTCATTCCACAGCCACTTAATCCGACTGTGCATAACTAGCAGCCACTGCTGCGAGTCATCTTGGGGCCTCGAGCTCAACACACACCCCGTAGACGCCTTGTGGTGACGCCGTGCTTGCAAATGCGATGTACTATCCTCAGCAATCACCCGGAATCGCTCACAAGCTTGCGTCGCATCATGACCAGACAGCTTGGAGCAGACAACACCATCCAATTCTTGTCCCTCAGGGCTCTCAGACAGCCGTCGGCCCACCTCCGCCCTCCCCTGGATATGCCCTTTACACCAACGGCGCAGTTGGCACTCTCCAGCATCATCCAGGTCACCACCCCCTCACACACCAAGCTATGCACCACCACCAGAACTCACTCTCACATTACCCCTCTCCACCGAACGGACACACCCACCAGCAGCATCTTCTTGCACAAGGATCGCCGGCAGGGCAGGTCATTTCACCTCACTGGCAGCAGCAGTTGTTGAAGTGCGAAGTATGTGCGCTCTATCTCCTTAATTACTTTTGTTCTCATCAATCTACAGATGATACGCTCGGCACGCTCACCACACCACCGCGCTCGAACAAGCGCTATGGCCTCACGCACAGTGGCGAAATCTGCTATTCCCATCACAAATCCCAACCTCGTCAAACCCCCTCTACCAGCTGAACTCAATGGTACTGCTTCGGAGGTATCCTCGCCCACAACGTCCGATAGACCCGCTTCCAGCCCGCCCATCAATGGAAACGCAGTTAATCGGCCTTCATCCACTGTGGCAGCTCCAGCGGAGGCTTTCCGTCCAACATCAATCATGAAGCCTCCCGAAAACACATGGAGTTCGCTAGACATGGGTGGATTGAATATTAAGAACCTTCCTGCAACTTCAGGCCTCTTTACCTTTACTTTCCTCATCAACCTCTACCTCAATCACAACGCCCTCTCATCCGTTCCTCCAGAGATATCCAAGCTCCGGCACCTGGAGCTCCTTGACATCTCCGGCAACAATCTCTCCACACTCCCTCCCGAAATGGGTATGCTTACCCAGCTGAAGGAGTTGTACGTATTCGACAACCACCTGACCGTGATCCCTTTTGAATTGGGGAGCCTGCATCAACTGCAGACACTGGGCGTAGAAGGCAATCCGCTGGACGCAACCCTGAAGGCAATAATTCAGAAGGACGGTACACCAACCCTCATTTCCTACTTGCGCGATAATTGTCCGACACCTCCAGCGCCTCCGCTCCGAGAGCTGAAGGTGCTTCTCACTGAACCGGAACTGGAGGCCCTGGCCGCCGACCCCAACGCGGAGACGTTCCGCGTTTTATGTTACAACATCCTATGTGAGAGGTGTGCAACGGAGCGGCTGTATGGGTACACACCTTCGTGGGCGTTGGCATGGGAGTACCGGAAAGACCTGATACTAACGGAGATCATCAACTCCGGCGCGGACTTTTTATGCCTGCAAGAGGTCGATATAGCTGCGTATGAGGATTATTTCACCAAGAATCTAGCGGAGCACGGATATGAAGGGGTGTATTGGCCCAAGTCGCGGTCGAGGACGATGAATGAGGCGGACCGGAGGCAGGTGGACGGGTGTGCGACGTTTTACAAGGCGGACAGGTGAGTCGCGATTTTTACTTTTGGTTTGGACAACACTGAATGTGGTGGCTGTGATATTAGATACCAGCTGGTGGAAAAGCATCTGGTAGAGTTCAGCGCAGTCGCCATGCAACGACAAGACTTCAAGAAGACAGACGACATGTTCAACCGGGTGCTAGGGAAAGAGCATCTCGCCATCGTCTCACTCATGGAGGACAAAGTCACTGGGACACGGTTTGTCATCGCCAATGCGCACATTCATTGGGACCCAGCGTACTGTGACGTCAAGTTGGTGCAGGCTGCATTGTTGGTTGACGAGATTGAGAAAATGGCCAGTCACTTTGCCAAGTACCCTCCTCGACCTCCACCATCAGCATCAACGTCGTCTATCGTGCAAGCAGTCGAAGGAGAGGAGCCCGCAGAGACAGGCGCAGAGCCACCCTCCTCTGCTGCATCATCACCTGCAGTACCTCAACATCCCCAGCAGTACCGTACACCACCAGTGTATACAGACGGCACGAAGATCCCGCTGATAATCTGTGGCGACTTCAACTCCATTCCATCATCAGGCGTATACGACTTCCTGTCAAACGGAACCCTACCTGCTGACCACGTGGATTTCAAGTCTCACAAATATGGCCGGTACACATCTGAAGGCTTGCGTCACCGTTTTGGCTTGAAGAGCGCGTACGCGGCGCCTGGGGCTGGCGAACCTCCCGTGACGAACTATGTGCCCACGTTCCAAGGGCACATTGATTATCTGTGGTACTCGGCTGCAAATTTGGGGGTGAACGCTATTCTGAGCGGGGTTGATAAGGATTATTTGGAGAAGGTCGTTGGGTTCCCTAATGCTCATTTCCCTTCAGAGTGCGTTTTTTGTGTTCCTATCTTATTTTATTTTTCAGTTTGTTGACCTGGTGCCCTTTCTATACAGCCACGTATGCATCGTCGCCGAATTCCGTGTGAAACCTCCGAGAGAAAACCCACCACGACCACCACCGCCTGTATTCTCATAATTTCCTGGCGCTCAATCCACTCATCTACTACTCTTGATTGGGTTTGTTCGTCGTCCTCGTTGTCGTCGCTGTCGTTTGGACATTGGCCATTTAGTTGCTTTTGGGTCTTCTGTCTTACCTCCCCCTCTTCTTTCTTCCTTCTCTTTACATTCCCCTATCTACCTAACTCGGCCTAGTCAAACCAAACCATACATAATGGAGTCTAAACCTCTTATTAATGACTTTGGTGTCTAGCTGGTGTTTCGTACCTCTTACTTTTTCCTTTCTCTCTTTCTGTTGTCGCATCAAATATCATTTATTCATCCATTTTCACACTTTTTCTTTTGTGCTCGCTTCAACCTGTCAAACCGGTGTTTTCCGCCTCCCTCTCTCCTCGCCTAGTCATGCTGTGTCTCCTCTGTCCTTGCATATATTCGCCCGTCGCGTCCTTTGATTGATTTACTAGTAGTACTATACACAGCATCATCCCCACCACCCTCATCTTTGTGTAGCATGTGCGTTGTATGATTGGTATGAAAGCAAAAACATCTCTTAATCCTCTCATGCCCTTGTGTGCTTGTGGTTTGGGCACCTCGATCTTCCGGGCAACATGAAACGAACTAGAAACAGGCCTTACGTTCGAGCCAGCTAGATTATCGCCTGGTAGAAACTTGGAAAGCTTCGCCTGACAATGGTCCTTGAAGAGCAACTGGGTGTTATCTATACGTCAATTGGATACTTGGAATCGAAACCCACCTTCAACTAAACCCTCTCGACCCCGGTGATCATGCTTTCATCGACCATTCGTAGTTGGATCGGCTCACACATGACTCGTTCAAACGCGTCACCATTGGGACCATTACCGGCGATATCATAGAATGTGACAAACGCGTTCCTTTCCTTCCACCTCGCACAATGAGCCACGACGACCACCGGCCACGTACCTCTGGGCGGCAATCATTCCAAAGCCCACTCAACGCTTGGGAGCCTTGATGGGGTAGTCAAGAACCCAGGGCCCCACGGGTACTCGTGTTTGACCCATGAGAGTGCTCGCTTATCGTGTAACAGCTGAGGGGAAAGCTTCTCGTGACAACGTCTGTTGTGGTCCTTCGGAGGTAAAAAGGACAGTGAATTTGACAATGACTCTCAAAACGTACGATTGGGGCTTACCCTTAACCATGCCTTTTCCGCTTTAGTGAGCATGCCTTCCTTGACCATTCGTAATTGAATTGGCACACATGTGAGTCGTTCAAAAGCAAGAAAGGTATTGTCGTCAGATTCGTCCTGCGTCTCGAAGGATTGTTGGTTACGTACAGATACACCAAAATAAAACTCACCTTGACACGACGAACAACGTAGGAAGATTGAATCCGAATGCTCCAACTACCCTCGTAATCTTAAAATCCGACGTCAACGTCACATTTTTGCGAGTCAATATCGGTCACCGACATAGAGTGGGCTCAATGGAAACGATATGGCCTGCCATCAAAGGAACGTTTCCCGAGAAACACTGTGGGCTATCGAGCACACTCAAGAATGACCCAGCGTATCCACATCGACGCTAGAGTCGGCTTAAGCCCAAAAGACTATGTGAATGGAGGGATTAGCACAAACCATAAAGTCAAGATCTTCCTGCGAGAGTGCTTTATGAGATAACGCGACCAGCTGGTGACTGGGAGTTCCTTCTACGAAGACAGCACTGGCCATCGCAATCTGTTGATAGAAAGAAGTGTAAGACTGAATTTGAAAGCATTGACAACAGTTGACATACGTGAGCTTGGAGTACCCGGGTGTACGCATCAGATTGCTCCACAGTTGGACGACTGAAGATTACAGTCCTAGCTGTTTCACATACTCCATCTCGATAGTGGATACCCGCTCCGCTAAAATCAAGTAAGACAAGAATGACAGCGAAGGTTGGGATGCATACATGAGGTATGGTCCATCTAACCCGATCATTCGCGCTAATGATTTCTTCGAAGAGTGGCGGGACAGCGCGGGATTGGGACCAGAAGCCGAAATGTGCTTGTGGCTGAAGCAGATGAAATTATTTTCCAACCTTGCGAACCCTGTCAACCGTGCGGATGCTTCGTACTCCGGGACTTCATGTCCCTTGGATAGGTTGTCCTCAAGCCAAGCTAGGAACCTGACCTGATGTGCAGCAAGCATAAGGGTAGATAAAAAGAAACAAAGGATAGACCCCACAAATGAAATTCCGCCTTGAAGGTGTGCGCGTTTCATACTGTCAACCTCGGTCGCATTCTTGACCGCCATCATATGTTCAACTTGGCAAGGTGCAATAGTGTACCGGTAGGGGGTCAGCTTCAAGGAAAATTCGTAACCCGTTTGCGGTGCCATGAGAAGCTAGCACAAGCAAGCGTGGTGAGATGTGGAAAGATGACTGATAATTTACTCACTTTGCCTTCGCCCCATTCTCTAAGACGCAAGAACGACCAAACATCGTCATAGTCCCTTCGTTCAACGCCAATGGACTTGAGATAATCAACAACCCGCTCGTTCATCTTGGAGCCATCGAGGAAGATGATTGCGGCTTCAAGCCCAACAAACAAGTAGGCATGGAAAAGTGTGCTGTAGGCTGTGTCTGATCCACGCATATTCAATATGTACCCTACAAAAGTGAAACCTAAGTTGAGAGAGAAAACGCACACAACAAAAGTATTCACCAACGCAGGGCAACGACGTAATGAGAGTCCCAACGGGGACTTGTGGTTCGGTTGTCAGGTTCGACGGGGTAAACACAGGCTGCCGCTTTATCCATCCTCTCAATTTATCAAGTTTATAAAGTGCATCCTTTCCTATTGAGGTGATATGTGAGACTACTTGTTGAGAATTGGTCGACATACCGGTAAATTCTATCCCTTGAACATACACTGGCTCCTGTGAACGAGGGGGCTTATCTTGCCAGGCGAGATCGATAAGGTTATGGAGTGGGAAAAACAGTGTAGAATCGAGAGGGCCGAGCTTCGCTTTCAGCCGCATAGCCTTCTCGTGTGACACCATGAGCGCATCGATACCTATCCTAGCCCCCCTTACTCGTTCCTAATAAAGATTTCAGTGGGATCTTTGGGGTTGTGAAACACAAAACTCACTCCCAGCCACACTATCCAATCTTTGGGTCCTTCAACTGGATCAATGTCAACAATCTTCCAATTCCGGTCGACTTGCTCTCGAACTTGATACCAGTACCGTGCATCGGTAAGTAGATACGCGCAGGATTTTGATATGATAGCCTGTCCCAATCCCGAAAAGCTGGGCCGAAGAATAGGCGAATGCCCTTCAGGTGCTAGGATGTGTCACTCACCCTGAAATGAGTTCCAGTCGTTTATCGCTCTCAGCAATAACAGATCCTGACTGACACGGGTCTTCGCTCGGAACAATGCTATAGCCACATTTTAGAATTTGAACAAGGGTCGAAGGTGGACGCACTAATAATCCAACGCCTCTTCAGCCATTAATTTTCGAAGCTCTTGCAGTCGAGCGCTTATCGGTTTCGCCTTTATAGAGTCGGCCCTGATAAGGTCGCGTTCGTAGGCAAGCGCGTTGGTTGAATCTTGCAGCCAGGATGGTGGAGGCGGCAGCGGTTTTAATGTCGAGACTGTCGATTTGTCGATGTTACTCCTACTCCGGGGGAGCTCCGAGGTCGTCCAGGTATGCGAACTGCTCTGCGTGGATTTGACAACCTCTAGAGACTCACGCTTGTGGTCCTCTTTGGCAGCATATCGTCCATACGATTCAATGGTTTTCATTTTTAGCTCGTCGATAATCTCTTTTGGGACTCCAGGACGCAAACTCTTGACAGCCTCCTCGAACTCTGCCAAGTGGAGAGTGATATTTCCCGGGGCCGCTGGGATGAAAGGTGTAGATGACGACGGTGGTTGGGGTCTGTCAGAGGTGGACCAAGAGAGGCGCCGTTCGAGCTTCGAACTGGAGGAGAGTGGTGGGACTCTCGAACTCAACGGTAATGGAGGCAGCGCAGGCAGAGGGCGAGGGGCCATGATAAGCGAGGGGAGGAAAGTCCTGTCCAAAGATTGACGCCATACGCGCTTGTATATACGTGTGCTCGCTGAGTGGCTTTGTCAGAGTCAAAGGAAATCGGAGGACCCACCGCCTTTTGATCCCCACCGTCATCAGGACCCCTGAAAATACTGCCAAATGATAGATACTAAAATCAACGTTTTTCAGATTCTTGTCCGTAAGGTAGAGGAACTCCACACTCATCCAATGTCAGCTGACGTGACCTTGGTGTGACGGCTAAGTTTTGGCACACAATGTGACCAGTAGTCCCTGCCATAGATCACATGTCTGCAATTGACTCCAATGTCTTTTAACTATACTGTAACTAGCACTGCCCATATATTAAAATTCTGCTTCCGACATAATTTAACAGCTGCAGATTGGAAGATTTTCTTGGAGCCACATTTTGAAAAAGAGTGTTTTTGGAAATGTAGTATAGATTTCTTTCATTTGTCACACTTTGTCATGTGATGTTAGATGAATATGGAGTTCCTATACCTTACCAATTTTGGCGAAGTCTGTCCGGATTTTATCTGGCCTAGACCAAATTTGAAAAATTTGTCTGGACTTCGTATCTAGCCCATTCAGGGCCAAAATTTTCTCTGCAGCGCAAGGTTCGAACCACCGACCACACAGCTGACTGCAAACATTTTTCTGTTGCACTATGCAACCATATGTGTCCAATTAGTATCTAGCCTCTCATTATCCTTGAGAACCTGTCCAGATTTTGTATCTAGCATTTTGCTGATTTTTTCGAAAACTTGTCTGGTTTGTCTCTAGCCTAGCACCCCCATTTCGATTTTTTTTGTCCGGATCGGTATCTACCATTTAGCAGCATTTTCAGGGGTCCTCCATCATCTGAGTTCTTTTTTCCCATGCTTCATTCGGCTCTTGGAGGTCGTTGACCAGCTTGCACAGGCAGCGCTCCTGCTTCACTTGGGTCTGACGATCATGGAATTCGGCACGATTTCCTGCTGGAGAGGAGTGCCCCTTTGGTGAAGGGACTTCGAACTGGCACTAGCTGGGCTTGCTTCAAGTCCTGGTTCATTAGCACGCTGGAGAGGATGGAGGTGGATAGTCCACGAGGGTACCATTGTAATGTTGATGTTACAATAGTTACAATAGGAAATCCGTCTACATCTACTAAAGACTAAGGGTGACCCAAGAGCCAGCCTCGACCAAATCAACAAGCAGTATACTACCATTGCCTTGTACATTTGTTCATAGTGTTTGAAAGTCTGGTTCGGTCCAGTTTTTTGATGCCCAGGGGCATTAACCATAACCGTAACCAGTCTGCCTTTTCCCCAGAAGTCAAAAGACCAGACCAGACTGCAAAAAGACCGCAGACCACAGTTTTTTGCAGTCTATAGACTGGCTTTGGTCTGCATCGGTTTTAACCGGTTTATGACCGGTCTTTAGGCTAATATTTTAAAATTATGAATCGGTAAATTTATTAACATCTTTATTAGCTTCAAAACGAGCCCAAGAACGTCAAATTCCGTTAGGAATTGGTGCTTGTATAAAATAAGTCTGGTACATCTATTATTCCCAAAAGTAATTTACATTTTAATTCATATCTCTCTCGTTTTTTTACCAAATCGTACGTTCTTGGGTGCGTTTTAAAGGGTATTTAAGGGGTTACAAAAGACCGGTCCAAACCGGTCAAGAGCGGTTCACGTTAACCGGTTTTTTTGCGGTCTTTACATCTCAAAAATAAAAGACCGTAACCGCAGGTCTGGTCTTTTGCGGTCTTGGTCCGGTCTGGTTATGGTCTTTTTCCAGTCACGAGACCGGACTTCCAAACACTAATTGTTCAATACAGCCATCTTCCATTGATAGTCTCCAAATATCCTCCCAGCGAGCCTGATGGATGCTGTGTGCCAATCTGAGGATAAGTGTGACCTCAGTCTTCGATACTCCATTTCACCAATACCAGCCTCTCTTGACATCAACAGATCGAGGTTGGGTATTTGCCCTAGGTAAAAGAGGGAGCGATGAAGAGGCCAAACTACAACACTATCAGAGAAGAGCAACTTAGCTGTGGGCCATGATGGGCAGGGGTCAGGCTGGGGTTTGGTGGGTTTATAGGCATGTAGAGGGACATTTCGTGTAAATTTAGCAATTCTTTTCAAGGAAATCGGAGCAGAAATGAGGTATCTACACTATTGCCAAGTTTGAAGTCCATAGCTTGAATTTTAATGTCACAATGTGACAAACAATTGCCCAATCACTGTGTTACACCTTGTTTTTTGTTTCTAGACTATGTAGGTAAAGTTCAACTTTTCCGACATTGCCATCGCTGTGCAAAATAAATGTTCCGGCATGTAGTTTTGTCCCAGAAAACCACACTTTACTTTGATATCATCCATTCAGTCAATTGAGTTGAATGGGTGATGAATATCCCTAGATACCCAACTTGCCCATATTTACCCAAGTGGACAAATCATATCCTGAATACCCGTTTACATGAGAAAAGTTACAATTCACTCATTTCATACTGCCAAATATCTCATGTTGTCCCAGAGAAAATGGGTAATGTATATGTTACAAATGCATTGATAGCGGCAAAAGAAACATCAGAAAATCTTCACAAAAGTTGCCTCTTTCCCCACCACAACAATGAACTTCCTGCCCAATGCAATGTACGGAATGGCAATGACACCTGGTCATAGTGGGATTGCATCAGCACAGTCACAGAATGGAAACAGACAAGTTAGTCCCTTACAATTCAATTTTCCACCTCAAACCCCGAGTAGTGACATGGCAATGGCAAATGTTAACACATACAAGAACCTGAGCATCGGCCAGAAGAGGCCTCGCATGGATGTTGATCCTGCTTCTCAGGAGATGTGGCAGCCATGTCATGTTCCCCTTGTCAATGTAGATGGTTCCAGGGTGACTGACTTGAGTGACCTCCTTGCCGTTGTGTTCAGGAGGATGAAGAAAGCCGAAGCTGAATTGGCAGATCAAAGTGGGGTATATCAGCAGGTCTTGGCCCAAATAGATGTTCTTGAAAAGCAGATTGGAGAATTAGGGGCTGTAAAAGACTCTGAACCAAGTGGTGAACCTACCAAGAAGCAAAAAGAACCTCAGGACAGAGGGATCAGGGTGTGTTCTTCTCATGGTTTTGGTGTACACATCCTGACAATGTTGCCTTGTGAAATAGAATGATGTGCAATCTGTAATGAAGGGCTTGATTGGGGCCACAGAAATACACGTGGATTCAAAAAAATGCCTACCTCTACCCACTCCTTTACAACCGGGTGATCAGCCACACATTAGTGCAAATGGAGACCATTTGTTCAACCCAAATTGGTTGGTATCATCACCCCTCAAAAATGAATATAACAGTATCTTTATTGATGCTGTCGTGTCTACAGTGGTTGCAAATGAATTGGTGAGTAGATTGTTTGCACGCCTTGACAAGACATTCAACTCATGCAAACAAGGGCCAAGGTGCTCATAGCAAGATTGCTCCACAACATTTAGAAGGGGACTTCACCAAAATCAGGCTGGCAGCACATTCATATTTTGATACACTCATCAGAACCTACAAGAAGCAAGTTAATCCTGAGGCAATGGCTAAGGGAGAACAGAGAAAAGAGAAGGTCAAGATCATGGGACAAAAGAAAACAAAGTATACTCGATGATCAGGAGCAGTCCCCCTGTTTGAGGCACAACACAGGATTGAAGGGGTTGGTGTTCTGGTGGTGCAGGATTACATGCTGTCAGAAGATGAAAATTCCAGCAAGATTGAACTGTCAATTTGGCAGGAGAAGGCAGATTGTTATGTCCGACCAGGCCAAACCGCTGTTGAAGTTCATCGGGTTAGTTGGAGGAGTCCTCAGGTAAAATAAACACATTTGGATCTCACTAATTACTAATACTGAGGCTGCTTTCCTTCCAGGTTAATCGGATATACTATGCATTGGACAAGATCAGCTATGAAAACAAAGCAAAATCAGTACACACACGCTTTCATGGATTCAAAGGAAATGTGAATAATGACAAGCCTAAGAAATTGGTACCATCAGTGATGATCGATGCAGATTGGAAACGACGGACTGGTAATGAGAAAATGGTTATGCAGAATATGCAACTTTGTTTTGATCTCGACACCTTGTCATTCAGGACAGTGAGCTAGATGCTGATGATATTGCAGCATTGGAGGAGTGGGAGGCTGATGATGAAGCTGCAGATGATCAGGCAGAGGAAGCGGAAGCGGAAACAGGAGCATAGATCTACAGTATGTAAGATACAGAAGAGGCCCTAATCCTGAACAAATAATTGTTATTGGCTATTGATCTTGGAGTGGAGGCAGGACTGACCCGAACTCTAATTGTGGCTGTAGCCAGACATTCATTTATCTCAATGCTGTAGCAGGCTACATGGCCTTTGATATATTGAAGAGGCAGTAGAGGCAGCGGCCCTGGTTCAGAATTCAGCAAAAAGCTGTTATCATGCCAGATCTGAACCCCAAGACATGCACTACATTGAGAGAATGAGTATAAATGTGGTGAGAGAAATGATGTAAAAAAATACAATGAGTTCCAGATCGTGTTTCGTAAATCCATGTTGAGAGGCTGAAACCACTGGAAATAACCAATCATGAAGATGAACTGATCATCTTGGTTGATGTAAATGAGGTCCATAAGTTCGCCCACCCAACTGTCTCCACTAGGGAACTCTTCTTGTTTGCTGCTTGGTTAGAGGCATAATAATGGCGCTGGTTTACAATAGCATAATCAAAAAATGATGCTTTGTTTAGTAGTGGTATTGATGGTGCTGGGGCTGGAGTGAGGTATGACCACAGATGAAGGTTGGGAAACCACATTGAAAGGTACCTGAGAACAAGTGAGTAAAGATTGGGATCCAAAAATTTCTGTTCAAATCGAGGACTGAGTGAGTACGTGATTCCCTCTAAAAAGGTCTTGTTAGCTATGACCAATGGCATCTCATACTAATGTACCATCAAGACAAGTCCGATCAAGGTCATGTGTGAGTGCCTGCAAGGTACTGCGATCATCTGTGGTTGCAGTAAACATGACATCAACAGCATCACAAAAAATCTCAGGCTGGCCAGGTCGGGCAGAGCAGGCTACCTATGATGAATCTTATCAGAATGCAAACATGCAAGAAGGGATCAGAAGAAACCATTCGAGAAGTGTGGACCATTCTATGAAATTCTTGAAAGAATGTAACTTCAAGTTCACCCCCACTGTGGTTATTTGTTTTGTAGCTCTTGAGAATCTTGTTGAGCTGCTCGAAGAGGAAGGTCCAAAACCCATGCATGGGACCAAAATCACGGACACATTCCGCAGTGTGCATGGCGTAATGGTGGTTGGGCCACATTACATCAGGGCCATAAAGCTACAATGAAGAGAGGTGAGTAGAGTATAAGTGATCAAAAAATTGAACACTCACAGTGATTAGTTCCTGGCAGTAATCCTGTAGTAGGCTATCAGCCTCTTGTATTTGTTCTTCTGTTATCGCTCAGCCCATGAGAAGACAGAGTGCGAGGCATAGTTTCAGAAAGTTCGATGGATCATCAGGATGCAAACATGAAGGCAAATCTTCATCATCATCGTCTGACTCGACGTTGACACTGTCACCTACTGTTTGATGTTTCCGTTTGTTTGGTTTATCAACAGGTGGTCGGGATGGCATGTCAACAGGCTCTAGAGAGGCAGTTGCGTGTTGTATGGGCGATGAGACAGGTATGGTCACATTGGGCCTTGGGTTTCGTTCATGTTGCACCACTTCCTGGTGATGCTTCTTTTTCTCAGTGTTCGCCTTCTTTTTCGCAGCAGCCTTTTGCTTCTTCAGCTCTACTGTGTGGTTCTTCTTGTTGATTCAAGCCTTATTTGATGCTGCCTGTTGTTGCTGAGCAGTGTCAGGCTCTTGCATGTAATCGTGCCATATCTGAGGAATCTGGAACCAGTCAAGGTAAGACCTTGAGAAGTGCAGTCAATTACTCATGGCAATTGGGGCAACAATGGTAGCCATGAGCAGCCATGGTCAGCAGTCAAAGATCCACCAGCGGGAACACCCATAAGCGACGGCAAACAACCGAGATGTGCCGGCATGCTAAACTGAACTCATGCTGAGCCCCACATGCAACAACATATGGAAAAAACACACACTTCACTAAGGATATGGTGCAGCGCATGCAGCTCTTTCATCTTCCAGAGAATTTTGGCTTGTACCCAGATGTGATAGAAGTGAGTCTTGACGAGGCCTGTAGGAAATTTTAGCCTGACTGAAGGAACACGCAATGCATGAGTATCTATACCGAGAAGCAGGTTATGCATTGGATCAATAATGATCATGTGCACAGTGTCAAAATAAGGTAACTGCACAAACTTGCACCAACAAGCTGCCCAAACTTTTACAAATTCTTCGCAAGCAGTTTCCGTCTCTAGACCTGCATATTTCTCACCAGCCGCTCGATGCTCTTCATTGGTTCATGCTTGGAAACCTGTTTAACAATGTTATGATAAGCAAATTGTGTGTTCAAAGGTCTTGAGGACATACCATTTTTTACAAAAGCCTCAGGGGTTGATTTATCCTTCTGTTGTATCCAACAGTGTGTACAAAAAAATGTATGTGAGTGCACTCCAAAGCCTCCCAGCTTGTGCACTGCAGGTTTGTTACAGCAAATACAAATCAAAATAAGTTGAATTAATCGACCTTCAGGTGATGATGGCGTAACAATGTGGACACCATCTGTCCATAAGCGCAATAGCTCATTTATGATAATGTGTAAAAATTGCTGGCATTGATCTGGTGTCTGCTCCTTTGGCCCTGGCATAATGCTGCCTAAGAGCAAATTAGATGTGCGGTATCTAGTTGGTACTCAAATCAGTGTAGCTCATAGGGTGGGAAATCACATACTTCAAGTGAGGTTTTAGATTGGCAATGCTAAAGGAAAGGGGCCCTGATGTGTGACTAGGCGAGATTTGGCTATGTAGATAAGAGAACCTGTGAGATTGTTAGTAGGACAAATGAATGGTGAAGTAACTGACATATCAATCCACCCCAAGGCTCACTCTGATGTGAAGTTCACCATTTGGGCCCTTCTCATCACCTGGTTGATTTCGAAAGAAAGGACTTCCATCAGGTGCTGGTAAGCTTTTAGTTACTTCACCATCAAAGATGTCTCCCATCTTTCCTGGGGTACGAGGAAGTGCACCCCATGCATCTAGCTCTTCCTCCAGACCTGCAACAGAGAGAAGACTAACTAGTTGTGATTCTAAACTCTTGTACGGAAAGCGAAGAAGGGGAACACAGGGTCGTGTCTGAGTTCGAGTGTTTGGCAAAGCTGGTTTGAACAAAAATGCATTGCACGCGTGGCAATTTGAGGAGGTATTTGCATCAATGCTAATGGGATGAACCTTGAGGCACTCTGGGCATAAAGGAACTTGGAAGGATGTCAAAGACAGGCTCGACATCCAACTTTGACATGATGTGATTGAGAGTGGTGATCAGAGGTGGGTTGATGGTGTGGCCAAAGGCCCTGATGATAAGACCGACAACGTGAATAATCACTGTGCAGGCATGGACTGGGACATGAAACTGGAGGTGGAGCCATGTCACAAGCATGTAAAGCAGATAAACATCACCTTCTGGGTGAACATCAGATGGTTTCTGGCATAGCTGATCATGAGCGTCCTCCTGCACACAGAAGAACAGATCTGGGTTGTTCTCTGCAGCTTTCACCGCAGGAACATGAGTGGCAATCGGGATTGAAGGGAAGAGTTCGGCAGCTGGGAGGGACACTTGGGGATTATATGGGGAGTTGGTGCCAGGGTTGGTGTCAGCCTCAGGTTCTTCTCCTTCCTCCCAATTGTCATCAATGAAAGGCTCATACAGATGGTCTGGTTCCTCTGCTAATGCCTCGGAAATCAAAATGGCAGCGTGCTCCTCGACTGCATGGATTGCAGCACTCCTCCGAGCACTCAACAGAGTGCCAGGGGGTTGAGCTGTCAATTGTGGACTTAGACAATTGTGAGTGGGTGTGGCTGGCAGATCCAAAAGTATTTGAGGAGGTGTCAACACCCCATGAGTGTTTCCCATAGAGCTGTCGGCTATGGGAGGTTGTGGCGCAGCTGATGAGGTGCCTGACATAAGAGCACCCAACATCACTGACATCACAATCTTATCTCACACCAAATGGGCATGCCGTTCTTCTTGCAAGACATGCTTAATGCCACCACATTGAGTGCATTCACAAGGGACAGGACACTGTTTGGGAGCCTACAAATTTTCATCACTAAGCTTTGCAGAAAATCAAAAATGAAGAGACTTGCCAGTGGGAACCAGACGTTTATGATCAAAAGGGCTTGAAGTATTTAGATGGCAACAGCAATCTTCCACCACTGTTGCACTGTAGAACTTGAGCAACCTAGTTGTTGGGAGGACAAGACAGGAGTGGACAAGCAGTCGGTTATGACAGAATAAACAGTAGATGATGAGGATAGCTTTTATGCAAGCGGTCCTACCCTCCGAATCCTAGTACTCACTGGTGTTGCTCACAGCCAGATAAGTAATGGTAAACGGCCGGGTGCCTCAGGCAGACTGGAGAGGGTGGTGGAGAGCATGAATAAATATTCGTTTGTAATGAGTATGATGCTTATGCATTGAGCTCATCACACATGGTCACACAGTAAACAAAGTCCCCCAAAAGCTGTATGAAATAGGCTCAACCCACTTGTGAGATATTGACTGAGAAAGCACAGGGCAATTTGTATAGTAATTGAGTAGATGGTACATATTAATCTACATTTGGCGAAGACGAGGAGCACTAGTCTGGCTGGGTGACTGATTCAACAGCAATCAACGTTCTTGAGACTGCTCATAGGTGAATGCTGATGCCTGTGTCTTGTGTGAACATAAATTGCGCAGGGAAGTGGACCAGCTTGAAGTAAGTGAGGGTGACCTCCAGAGATGAGTATAGGATGGTCGCTGGTGCCAGAAACAAAAAGATTAATAACAGGCGACACCACGCAAACTACGACCATGACTCACCGACACAGCAAAGCACCAAGCAAGAATCCATTGTGACGACCTTTCATTCTCAGGTTGAGCTGCCAATATCATGAAAACTTCGACAATGTGTGTCCGTGGCTGCCTAAATGAACAAGGGTTGCTGATGAGGGTTACCCAATCTGGTGCATTGAGTTCGTCGCTGGTGCCTGTGTAGGAAGCAAGAATAATGGTTGGGCTTGTCCAGTGATAGGCTAGAAAACCTGAGGATGGACGCAGCTGCACAGTGAGGTACAGTGTGAATGTGCACAGGTCTTGAAATGGCTCTTCGATTTCACCCTATCAAATATGAAGTTAAACAGTCCTGCACCAGAAAATTACCCGCAAGTGGCCTGCCTGCACAGAACCCATCACCTGCAAGTGGCCTGCCTGCACAGAACCCATCACCCGCAAGTGGCTCAGATGCAAAGTCGAGCGAAGAGGCGATCCAGTTGTCCAGCGGGGATGGCAGGCCATAAGTGACTCGCCGATATTCAGCCTTCTGGGCAGGTGTGAGGCTGGTTCATTGATGAGGCTTTGCTGGCTCACGAACCTGCGATAATAGCAAGTTACGGCGACACTGGCAAATGCAAGTCAGTCTAACTGTCATGACTGTTATACGAAACTTATGTTGGACATTTGAGTTGAGGGTTGTTGAAACTAGTATATATGCTAGTGTCCTTCACACATGGAGAGGATGTCAAAAACTTATTTAAATATCCATATACCAGACAGTGGCTGGTTGGGGATGAAATCTGGCATAGACCTGGAGAGAAAAGGTAGGTTATGTGATGTGTCAATGTTGTGAGAGCAATGTTTTGTGACCTGTCAGACAGATGGATCTGAGGGAAATATGTCATAGACATCACAGTGAAAGCTAAGAAACATGCACAAGAAGTGGATGGGAAATTCTGAACACGATGACATTTCCTGAGAGCAAGATTTTTGGGTGTTGTCAACATTTCCGTTCTTTGTATGGGTGGGTAAATACAAAGAGACATGAGAAAGTAGATATTTCACACATAAACTGGAAACAGATTAAAGGTCCGAAATGCAGTGAATATGGCATGGGTTTGGCTTGATCAAAACCCGTGACACATCAAAATTCAAGCTGTGGACTTCAAACTAGTGTTGCCGCAGCTCGGCTAGCTGAGAGCCAGCTGATGTAAGCCAGCTAAATTTCCTTAAGTGGCTCAGCTCGGCTTTTAGCTGACTCAAAGCCGGCTCAAGCGGGCACATAATTCTCAAAGTGATGTGACTATAAATCTGGGTAAATTTGATGCTGTCTACCTGATAGATACACAATGTAATGTATATTTCTAGCATAGAACTATAATAGAAACCAAATAGAAACTCTAGGGTTTTGAAAATAAATAGAAATTCATAAAAAATAGGGGACAATGTGAGATAGCATAGAAATAGGAGCACATATGGATGTCATCTCTTCAGCTCCTTCAAATGCGACTAGAATACAATGTAAACAAGCCTTCAATGATGAAAAACGGTGGAAAGCTGACCAAGATACAGCTTAACTCTCCCCAAAACAGAATACTGAGTGGTTATGCTTGTAGAGCCTCCAGAAAATGGTCATTTTGTGCTATTTTGGTCATTTTTGGCCTGTTCTAGACAAAACAAGCCATTTTCCAAAGCCTCTACAGACCTAACCACTCAGTATTTTTGATTGATTCTTTGATAGGCTCATTCAGGTTGACCAGAGGTATGTTCTGGCTACCTCCCCAGTTAGTGCATATTTTTTTTTTCAGATGCCAAAAATGGCCTCCAGAATAAAAACCTTCTCAAGGCTCCAGCTTTCACTGAAATTAGTCTATACCAAGAGAAGTGTAATACAGCTACATAATGTAAAAGAATACACAAATACATTTGAAGTACAATAGATTTAGAAAGAACCAGAAAAAGGAACCAACCTTCATTCTTTTTGCACTCAACTGTACATTAGAATAACTGAAAGTGGTTATGGTGAGTTTTACAAGTGTTCAGATTACCTTCAACATTATCGTCAGGATCCTGGAGTTCAGTTAAAGTCTCAGCACTTGACAACAGAAATACATTCACATACACCAATGGAGGAGGTTTCTATACAGCCACCAGAATGATGAAATGCACCCCCCCCCTTACTCACTCACTAAAACACTTTTGGACCTCAATTTTTTGAATTCAGCAAGGTCTAATTCTTCAGAAATGGACCCTCAGTATTTTGTCCACATCCTGCCGCCCCCTTGAGACCAGGTCACCATTTTTTTCCAGCCTTTGGTGGGACTCCCAGCCATGTTTGGGATCCATGTTCCACTGAGGACATCTGGGATTTGGAAATCCCAGCAGTCTGGCAGATTGGTGGATCCAGCACACAAACTTGTATTATCACCAGGCAGCCTCCCCTTATTATGCAGAAGGTTATTCATCATAGTTCATATATAATTAAGGATTTTCTCCTCATCTTCATTGTGGTTGCCCACCATGAGAACAATCTTCTTTGAGCTGGTGGCATGACCTTGCAGTGGTGTTGATATTGGGTGGTCTTCTCCTCCATCAGCTATATAGGTACAACTATTGGGTACATAGCAAAAGCTCATTTGCATTTTTGACAAGAAATTCATTTTCTATAAATAATAAAATCAGTGAGTTTGTTGGTAGTAAAAGCTCATTTACAAGATCCATTCTATAAATAACAAAATTGGTGAGTTGGTCACTGACATACACCCCACTCCACCCTCAGAAATATCCCCTTGTCAACATTGCAGCCATCCATCAATGTCAAGTCAATGTTACTATGGTTGTCCATTAGTACCAGAGTTTTTAAATGTGTTTCATAGCCTTAAACTTAAAGCTTATGCATATTCCACATCAAATTTGTGTTTATCAAAATTTCATCCCCCCATTGTCATTGTCATGGTCATGGTTGTTCACACATTCACAATTGTGTACTTCTTGCTAGGGAAGCACAGAGGCACTCAGCAGTGCATCATCATTGATACTGAAATTATCTGCATTGCTGACAAACCCATCCACCAGACAGCGGATGTGTGGAAATTCCAAATCTGAGATTCTTTGGTTCCACCACCCCCTTGGAACAGACCTTATATCATTACAAATTGACTATCATTTGCAATAACTAAGGTCTGTACAAGAGACTAGTGGCTTGCTATCAGCATCATGTAGATAATTCTATACTCTAATCAATTTTACTGTTGGGCCTTCAAATGACTGGTGTACTGATCCTGGATTCCTAGAAAAATTCTCAGTACCCAAAAAATGGTTAAAATGCCACTTTACAGTCATTCACTGGTCAATGAGGCACCCAAATAAAGAATGGCCTTGGAAATTTTAAATACAAGGGATATGAACATTATGAACTGAGAGAAGTATGCACATACATTGTGCCCTATGTAATATCTAGTTACAAACTCAAATTCAAGTTGTTGAACAACATATCACATGCTATCAGTGCTGCAAACAAAGATCAGTGTGAAACCAGTCAATGAGGCAGATGTCACACTGCCCTAATTTGGGCATTTTGCTTAGTCACTTCAGTTTCCCATCTCTTTGTCAGATGTCTGTGGCAAGTGTGACAGAATGTGACCTTCCCTACCTTCAAGTATGATTTCATTCATTCAGTGGTTTTTGGTTCACTGGAGTACCAGCTCAACTCAAAACTCTTGTAATTGAATACTTGTTGAATGCTTTAAGAAATCATTTTTTTTAAAAGGTTCTTTTCTGAGATGTAGTGCCAAGATCACACAGATATATATTCAGTTTTATGGTGAATGAGCACCTATTTGCAGGTATCAAGAGATCGAAATATACTACACCTTAGAAATTTGGGATTACTATGAAGAATATATATGCACACACAATGCAAAAAAAAAAATTAAAGAAATAGCTTGAGAACTGACCCTGGGAAAGTGTTTTGACTCATTGACTAGTGTGACTCATTGACTGGTGAATGGCTGTAACTGGTCTAATTACTGTTCAACTACAAAGTACTTTCATATCAGATTCAAATAACTTGTACTTATCCATTGGTGACTTCAAGCTAATCCAAAATTAACCAGAGGCAAGAGCTGAGAATCATATTGAAATGGGGTAATTTCAGGTACTTTGCTCAGATCAGTAATTTGACTTGATTTACTTGGTTTTACTTGTACTATCATAAAATCTTCTGAGTATCCTTATATAATGGGCCCAAACAACAGCTAGTATCATTTGCACCCATTTTGCATTCATTTATCTGTGGTTTTTGAGGTGTAGGTGTGGTGCATGGGTGGGTGTGGACTGGTGGTGCTAAAGTGAGTTGAACAACAAATCAGCCATCATTTGTTGCCAGACTGAGGTTCAGTCTGGTTTGGTCCTATGTTTTTTTGAATTTTGTTTCAGTCCCATAAACCTAGTTCCCTTTGAATTGCAGAAATTATTGGACTCAAAAGGTTATATTAGAAAAGCCTTCCCAGAATTCCACATTACATATACTTTGAGTAGCTGAAAATGTATTGACAATCCCACAGACCCAAAAGAATAGCCAATCTTGAGTTTCATATGTAAGTTAAAATTATAAAGGAGAACAATATGACCTTTTTTAGCCAGTCAATTGAGGTGAGATTGAGTAATAAGTACTCTCTTGTGTCAATTTCCAGTTCTAGTATTGTATATTGTGAGTATATTGGACATTTTAGTAGCACTCAAGCATAAATACGTACCCGCTGAGGATTCATGAGAGAATATAAACAAATTTTGCTATCTCAAGTCAAGATTAATTGAAAAAAACTTGCCCACTATCATATAATTGTCAGCAAGCTATCAAACAAAGAAAGCAACAGTGCAACTCACTTGCTAAAATGAGAAAAGGTTCATTGAAGTTCTATAGTTTTAGAAAGACAACAAACAATCTGAAGAGCCATGATTAATCACAGGCAGATAAAATAGATAAAAAAAATATAACATACAATCTATGATATAGCATTGAGCATATCTATGATGCAAGAAAGATGATGGACCTACAATCTGATTGGATAGCTCATTTAGAAATGCTTGTCAATAAATAATTGCTAGCTATACCTCCTGAAAAATAGATTTAGATTTTATAAGATTGTCTATCATATACATTACCTGAAATTCAAAGCCCATATAGTTTAATAATTGAGTATACTGCTAAGTATAGCAATGGGAAGCCCACTTTCTGAAGCAAAATGTAGTGACCTCTTTTTACATTAATGGGAGTCCACTTACTGGCTTGAATAAAATTTTTAAACATGTAAAAACTAAAATTTAAAATGAATTCTCACAATCTAAGCAAAGGTCAAGTATCAAATATGGAACTGATAAAAATTTGACTTACACCCTAAAAAAAGAGTCACCATTAAATACTTTGAATTTCTCAGAGTAAATTTCTCACATTCTCATAGAAAAGATGAGCTATTTATTATAGAGGAATAAATGAAGGGATACTCACATGCTGTAAACAGATTATTTATATATCAATAAAATTATTATTTAACTTGCCCACTAAAATGGTCTGTAATTAGAAGATGTACAAAGATAAAAAGGGGTTGCCACTTACACTCTGTAGAGAAATACAAGTCAAAGACTTCTCTGAGATAAAGAATTGATAGATATGAAGGCCTACAGGCTATAAGTTAATAGAAAATGGTTTGAGAATATAGAAGCATGTAGTAGAGTCCACCCACAGTCTGAAAACCTGGAATCAGAATAATTATATTTGAAGCAAAGATTACATACAATCTATTGCAGAAAAAGAAATTATTATTGAAATGTTCAACTTGCATGTTCAATGACTTACAGGCTAAAATATGTACTTAATTAGTGAGCCATTGCATCACAAAAGAGAATAACTTACTCCCTAGTTCCAAGAAGAAATATCAAGAATAATGACAGTGCAACAATAAACAGATTACTGACAATCTGCAAAATGATCAGAAAGACTTATTGTTGAAATGTAAGACTGTAACATACCCACTAAGTAAAATATTTGTTAACATCATCTTGAACAATTTTTTCTTCTTACATTCTAATGCATAGAATGAATTAGATATAAGTGAAGATGCCATAGAAAGTGTCCTACATTCTATCAGAAAACATTCATTTAGTAGTGTTCAAAGCCATTTAAATATGATACTTGCCCACTGTGGAAAATAAAGTTAGATGCTTCAGTTATATTTTGATGGTATCTTCTCACATTCTAAACAAATCAATATGTCAAATTTATACTAACAATTCAGCACATATCAGACCTGCTATAATTCCAAAAAACTTTGGTTATATAATAATAGAAAGAGAAGGACAAGTTACCATCTTGAAAAGTATGGTCAGTGATGGCTCAAATGGCTTATCATATTTCATACCTCCTAGGAAACAGTCAAAGAAGTCAGAATTACAACTGAAAAATCTTTCCATTCTCGAGACTTTTTTAAAAAAATTCTTACTTTCTGTAAGACCCTTTCATTAGCCATTCTAAATAAAATTTGTACAAGCCATACCTTTGTGATTTCTAAAACTGGCCATATACATGCTTTTTTGCCAGCTCCAGCAAACTTTTCTTCCTGGTAGAATATTCAATTATTGGAACAATATTTAGATATCAGTGGCTAACCTGAAAACAAGATAACACAGCTTCCAAGTCTTGTACAACACTTTTTCTAGTGTCTCTGTTACAGTTTAAAATGGTGTTGAACCAGCTTTCTATATTTTTAGACATCAGTAAATTCACAAGATTAACCAGAGAACTAAAATTTGTCTCAGATAAGTCTTGTCTCTGTTCTCCAAATGCCTGGCAAATGTGATGGAGCCAATGACAGCAGGCATATCTTTGTCCAGCCGTGTCAAAGAAATTTTGTTCGACATCATTTGTAAGACACCGCAAACAGTCAATAGCAAGGAGGGCATGCTGGATGGAAGGATTGATATAATAACTTTCTGACCGAGCTTGACTGGTCAAAAAATCTCGAAGTGAGGTGTGAAAAAGTAGGATTGGCTGGTCATCATCTCCTGGAATAAGAAGGAGAGATTGAACAGCAAGCAATTCATGGATGATTTCCCTGGATTGAAACCCAAGTAGCTTGCTTATTGCTGTGATGGATTGATTTTCCACAAGGATCATGGTAGTTCCAAGAATGTGGTGGAAGCTGGGTGTAAGGGAAACCTCACTTAGGACCTGTTTGTACAACGGATCAAGACCCACGACGTCTGACTGTAAAACCAGCTTCAAGTCCCTATCTGGAAACTCACTAGCCTCAATCCAGGAAATCAAAGTAGTAGCAAACATAAATGAGCCACCAGCCTTAGAGAGCAGGAGGTTTAGATCTGATGGGGATGGCCAAGGCTGAGGAAGGCCCCTCATGATAGGGAAATTCTGTTGATATACATTGTTGAACCTTTTCTGAAAATATGCTTGAATATCAGGACGAGCATCAAAGTCTACCAGCTCTAGACGGTAGATGCTCGTTGAAGCCCTAGGATGGTCAAATTTTCGCCGGATATGTTCCTCCACACGACTAGTGAGCAGGATACGTATCAAAGGAAATCTCTTTCCAGCCATCGCGATGATAGCAGTAATGAATTCTCCCATTTGGAATTTGTCATCGCATTCGTCAAGGGCATCGATGACAATAATGTTTGCTTTTGTAGTGGACAAGAAGGCAGTAAGCCCACTTGATGCCGCAAGGAGTGGCTCAATGACGAGCTTTTGAAACTGATGAGTGAGTGAAGTTGAAAGGATAAATGGTTCTTCGTCAAGGACCTTCTCGATCACAGTCTTGGAAGTTGGAATGGAGACAGAGATGTGGTAGGCGAGGGTCGGAATGAGGCGATCGATACGACTGCGTGCGCCAGCACCCCGGAGAAAGAAAAAGCTGGCAGCGAGCCTGCTGTTTTCGGCGCATAACTCAGCGATAGTCTGCGATAACGCAGACTTCCCGTAACCAGCTGGACCGTTGAGCCAGCATACAGAAGGAGCATCCCGACTCTTGGTGTCAACCCACTTCTTTATAGTGTCGATCAGCGTGACTCGTGTTCCAGGATCGCATCGGGCGACTTGACCTCCGCGAGTGTAGCCAGCATCTTCTACGGGCCTAAGTTGCTCATACAATCCTAAAGAGCGTCAGAAACAACGATGCTGCAATGTTCGAGCTCACCATTGAGAGCGGCGGAATTACTGTGGAAATGTGCATCCCCACCAACATCGAAGAAAGTTGGATCCCCTGGGAAAGTCATACCAGTGGCGTTGGAGAAGATTGGCATCGCACAGTCAATATGTCGTGGTGGGCTGGTGGATTGTAGATGATCACAAAGTTCAAGTCACAGGTGTAACTTCGCCGTTTGAGTGTCACATAGCTGGCGCTCCTAAATTTCCATATCCAAGATGATTGCACACCCGATAAATTTCTCGTCCTTACAAGAAGATATATATGCAACACGAAATTGAACCTGCCGCCTTTAAACAATCACAACAGGAGTATAAATGCCACAATGTAAATGACGGTTCGGAAGAGCGGGAAGCGAATCGCGATGGCCAGCCCTGAGAGGATAAGAGAAGAGGTATCGATAAGTACCTCTTCTCTTGTCGAACTTTTGCTGACTACAAAAGGTTTCAGCGCGTGCATCTGAGGAGCGTAGGGAACAGGTAACGTACATGAGTTTGGAGGAAAGACTGTACGCATTAAAACACTCCACAATGTTACGACCTGAATGCATAGTCCCGCAACCCCAAATGTGTTTCATGTCCCCCTGAAATAGCTTTGGACGAGGACGATACTGAGGCTGGGATGCATGCATAAGGTATCGTCCACCAATCCGATTGCCCGCGCTACTGGGAGAGTAGACCGAAAGCGCAGCATTAATATTGCATCCAGACTTCGCGAATTTCCATGTGCTTTGTCATCGAACTTGTAGACGAGGAGCTAGCAACCTGGAAGGGTAATGAGGTACGACTGGATGTCCTCTCAGCTGGAAAAAACCGACCCACCTTGAACCATGAAAATTTTGCTTTTCGGTGCACAGAAGGCCCGTCCTTTCTGTCGCATCTTTTTCCGAGTCGTCGGGAAAGATTTTAGAGCGAGTTTCTGATCATTTTCAACCTCCCACATACTGCGCAGTCTTGGTCTGAGTTCGCGAGGCATCGTAGTTGCATCGTAGGACATCTTCACGTGGAGAGGAGAGGAGAAGCCAAGTGGGATTCTAGGAAGAACTCCTTGACCCTGTTAAAAAGGTTCGAAAAAGGGTTGGGTATCGCGGCAACGGTGGTAAGCAAAGCTATCTTGAACCTGGAGATTGAAATTGCGGGAGCTGCGCGCAGGTACAAATTCCCACTGAATCAAGAGTCGAGCCTGGTACCTTTCTATCACCGTAGCAAGACAAATGTCAGAAAGATCGATCAAGACTCCCAGGAATCACCTGGCTGGAGCGTTGAGAAGGAGTAGAATAACCGTCGTGGACAAAGAAGCCCATGATCCTGAGCTTGAGAATTGCCATTGAAATAAGGCCTTGAGGCCACCAAGTCTCATAGGCCAGCCTGTCGTATGCTTGAGAAATGATTTTTTTTACTTCACGATAAGTAGAGTACTCACTGGCGATGCCCCTCATAGGACTTTGTAGAAAGCATTTGATTGACAGCAAAATCACATCTGAGCGCTGAGTCTCTAGAGCTGACTAGAGCTGAGTTCTGAGTTCTTCCGAGGCGATCCTTCAATTATGACATGTCAAAATTCTTCTCCTTCCGACATTCCGCGTCCGAAGATTCCCCGCAGCATCGCAGGTTATCGCTTTTATAACTGGGATGCCTCAAGGCGACGTCGACGCAGCAGCCTCAGGAAATGGCAAAGTTGCTCCTCATGGTAACATGGACCAAATGGGGAAAGTCTGTGAAAGATTCAGATGATCAGGACGGACTGTTTAAATCCGTTCTGTCACCAGATGGCGAAGTCTGCTTCCGATATCCCTGTAACGAAAACAACCGTTGGAAAAGTCCTCTACTTCACTAACAACGACGACGACGAAGGGTTTCACGCACCTATGTGATGTTTTCGCCACTCCCACCCGCGCTCTTCCTTTTACTGCTATCTATGCTGATGGGGCCTACAACTGCCCAAGATCAAGTGAGAGCGGCTTCCTTGGCATGAAGGCTATTGACGTGCATGACTAATTCTGACTTTTCCCAACCTATCATAGACTGCAAGATGGGATGTGGTGGGTCCTTACTGTTAGACTACTCCGCTCTTCGTGGACAATGACCGGTTCAGCTGAAAGGGACGAAGGACGAATCGTCGTGCGACCTCCAGAACCAGCTTAGTGCGTTCTGTGAGTATCAAAGCGCTAGAGGTGAGTTCTTGATGAATATCAATCCTGAGGCTTCTCTGACCTCTTCCTCATAGATTACACGGGTATACGTAGGCGAGCAACGAACGGTACTGCTCCATCGAAATGTACATGGTGAGTGGGATTCCTGACTAGATATCTTCCCCCTAACGATCTTCATTAGCAACCCAGTCTTTTTCAACATATGGAGCGCATGTTCATATTCAAGCGGCAACAACACACTGCCTATCTACAGCTCCTGGACAGCCCAATGCCAATCAAATTCTGTTAGCGTTAGTGGGAGTGCTCAGTGGGTCTTGTCACCCTCGGGAGTTGGACCCGGGATGGATTTTCCGGGATGGGCAAAACTGTCTGTACCAGGCAATGGAACTTTTGACATGATGCGAGCGGTATCTGGTGAGTCCGGTGCATAATAAATTCTTTCTTCATCTAAGCGATGAACAGTGGCCATCGCACGTCCACGTACGCCCGCCAAAATCATCATGATCTCAGTGGTTGTGGGAGTGATCAGCGGCCTCCTCATCGTCGTTCTGTTCTTCGGCTGGCAGCGTCGGAAAACTGTAACGCGAAAATCCACTTTCCAGAAACTGCGGTACCCAATTTGGACGCGCAGGCTGCGGAGCGTTCAGCAGGAAGAACCAAAGAGTGATTGGACTATAGATCGCGCTGAGGAGCCTCCACAACCACAAGAAGAGGAGTTTGTTTTCGTGCATCCCCAGTCGCCCACGTCGCCCACGTCGCCCTTGTCTTTGCATGACGAACCGTTGAGATCGCGCTGGTCCGACTCGATCCATGCGCCTCCTTCTATCATGGATAACCGACGACCGCTCCGGAGTGTTTGGAGCGAAAACATTGCTAGGAGGGTCAAGGCTGTTCCTGGGCTTATTTCTAAACCGTGGAAACCACGCCCGATCCGCGTCACGGCTGTTCCTGCCCGTAGAGGCTTCCGTGTGGACACCAACGACAGGACATTTGGGCTCGTGTCTCCGGGTTATACGCCTACGAGTGCTCATCCCAGCCGACTTCATGAAACTATTCATGAGGATGACGAGGAGCAGGGTCTTGATGCTGATGGCCATCAACGCCAGCAATCGATTCATGATGTAGACGATGATGAGCGCATGACGCTTATTTCTGATCATGACAGGACTGACAATGATGTGTTTTTGATTTCGAGGAATGGCACGGATTTCAACACGTTGGGAAGTACTCCCACATACTCGAATATACTGGTTGTCAGTCCAAGTGATTACGGACACGTACCACAGCAGAATCAGCGCAGTAAAAAAGTATGTTTGAGGTTTATTCTCTAGGATCTGAACCTGATCTTGTTTCCAGCCTCAGGTACCTCCCCCTTTACACTCACCCCCTGCAAATACACGCACAGTATATACACCCCATTCCAACGGAGCTGGACCATCCTATTCATCAGCCTTGCGTCCCATAGCACTCGAACGATCACAATCGAATCTTCCGCGACCTCCTGCTATAGCTCGTCAAACCTCAGCAGAACAACCACACCACCGAGCTCCTTCTCTGCACGACTCCATAGACATCGATTTCGAAGCCGCATCTATATCACGTCGGTCGTCAAACCAAAGTTTTCGCGCTCCAGCACTACAGCATCAACGCTCGATATCCCAATCCGGCTTGGTCGGCATCGACGAAGTGTACCACGATCCGTATGCACCAACCAACCATCGGAGGGGGCTCTCAGCGGACGACGCGGCTTCGTTTTACCTCACGCCAGAGAACGCGGCGTATCCCCCACATCAGCTATCTGTTGAAAATCTCATTCCTCGCCGTACGGATCCTGTGATGCTTTTCCCTGGATCTGTAAGAGGGGCGGGGTATGGAACTACGCCTGATGCGTATCCAAAACCACTGCCTAGTCTCCAGCCTAACAGACGAGGAAATATTTCATGATATCTTGGACATTATTGCTATTTACGACTTTTATTACCACTCACGGACGGTTGTGCATCTCTTTTTTTTTTTTTGGAATTACTTACATGGATGTAGATGGACGCGCTAATTACACGATACTTGGCTTGATCCTCGTGTAGAGCTTGTGTCCTTGGATAAATGATCTGCAACGTGTTTCTTGGTTAGAAGGTTGTGGAACTCTCTCGAATAGATCGGAAAAGGAAATAGCCCAGCCACAATTGGCCCATATACGGCACACCAAGAGCACACAAGGATTCTTTTCGATCATAGACTTTTCTTGCATATAAAGGTCATCTCGACATCTACTACCCAATAATTGCTCGTCACTATCCCTTTTTTTCTCCTTAACGTTCTCTATCACTATCATGGCCGTCGTTGGTATCGATTTTGGTACTCTCCATAGCAAGGTCCGTTATCTTCAAGCTGATTTTACAACTTTTTTTTATACTCATTTTTTAAAAAGATCGGTGTCGCTAGACATCGCGGGATAGATATAATCACGAATGAAGTGTCTAATCGTCAAACTCCGTGCGTTTTTGAGTTCTATTGGATACGATTTTGACTGCTAAAAACGTGGATTGCAGATCTCTCGTCGCCTTTGGGCCAAAACAGCGTTCCATCGGTGAGCCTGCAAAGACCCAGGAGACATCCAACTTTAAGAACACCGTCGGATCCCTCAAACGGCTGGTCGGACGGACATTGAACGACCCACAAGTGCAGGATGTCGAGAAAAAGTTTATCAATGCTAAATTGGTCGATGTGAACGGGACTGTTGGTACCGAGGTCCGTCTTTTATATACATTCCGCCCCCAATGGAGTCTTTTGCTGATGTCGAGGTCCAGGTCACTTATCTCGGTGAAAAAGCCACCTTCTCGTATACGCAGCTTGTCGCGATGTATTTCGGCAAGCTGCGCGATACGGCTGCCAATGAACTCAAGACCGGCGTCACCGATGTCGTGATCGCCGTGCCGGGATGGTATACCGACGTCCAGCGTCGTGCGGTTCTAGATTCTGCATCCATTGCAGGACTTAATACCCTCCGACTCATCAACGACACCACTGCCACTGCCCTCGGATATGGAATCACAAAGTCCGATCTCCCAGAAGCAGAGAACCCTCGCCATGTTATCTTTGTTGACGTTGGCCATGCTGGATTGTCGGTTGCCGTTGTTGCCTTTTCCAAAGGCCAACTTGTCGTCAAGAGCACGGCCTATGACCGTAATCTTGGTGGTCGTGACATTGACTATGCCTTGGTCCAGCACTTTGCACAAGAGTTCACGGCCAAGTACAAGATCGATGTTATGTCGAGTCCCAAGGCCATCTTCCGGCTTTCAGCTGGTTGTGAGAAGCTCAAGAAAGTTCTGTCCGCCAATAGCGAATCGCCTCTGAATGTCGAGTCCATCGTGACCGACGTTGATGCTTCATCCAAACTCTCCCGCGAACAGCTCGAAGAGTTCATTGCCCCCGTTACCGATCGCATCATCGCCCCCCTTCAGCGCGCTCTCGCAGACTCTGGCCTCACCTTGGACCAGATTGACGCGATCGAGCTCATCGGTGGCACCACCCGTGTCCCCGCCGTCCGCCAACGTATCCAAGAAGCTTTCCCTGGTAAATTCCTTTCCACCACCCTCAACCAGGACGAGGCCATTGCCCGCGGAGCCACTTTTGCCTGCGCCATGCTCTCCCCCGTCTTCCGCGTCCGCGACTTCCATGTGTCCGACATTAACCACTTCCCCATCAAAGTCCAATGGACCGCCACACCCACCGATCCAGACGACGACACGGAACTCGTCGTGTTCCCCCAGGGCAACAGCATTCCTTCGACCAAGGTGCTCTCGTTCTACCGCAAGGAGCCTTTCAACATTGAGTCTGTTTATGCGCAGCCTGAGCTTCTTCCTGGTGGGATCAGTCCATGGATTGCCAATTTTACTGCCAAGGAGGTGCCTCCTACAGCTAATGGTGACGCTACCTGCGTGAAGCTGAAGACGAGGTTGAACCTCCATGGTGTTATGTCATTCGCGGGTGCGTATGTTGAGGAAGTCGAGGAGAAGGAGGAGGCTATGGACGTGGACGCTCCTGCTGAGGGCGCTGCTCCCCCCAAGAAGAAGAGGATTGTGAAGAAGACGGAGATTCCGTTCGTTGCTACCAACACTTCTTTGGACAAGTCGGTTGTGGAAGCGCTCCGGGAGCAGGAGAACCAGATGCACGCTGCTGATAAGCTTGTGTATGATACCGAGGTAAGTTCCGACTTTTTCTCTTCGCTTTGGTTGTATATATTAATTGGCTTTTTAGGATCGCAAAAACGCTCTTGAGGAGTACGTCTATGACACGCGAAGCAAGCTCGATGACCGTTATGCTCCATACGTTCAAGCAGAAGAGAAATCCAAGCTCCTCGTCGCACTCAAAGAAGCCGAGGACTGGCTGTACACCGAAGAAGGCGAAGAAGCCACTAAATCCGCCTACGTCACCCGGCTCGACGCACTCAAAGTCCTCGGCGACCCCATCACCTTCCGCTACAAGGAATCCGACGACCGCCTAAAAGCCATCGCACAGCTGCGCGAGACACTAAACAACTACATGTCCCAAGCCACCTCATCCGACGAAAAGTTGGCGCACATTGACGAAAAGGACAAGCAAGCCGTCGTCGAAAAGGTGGCGACTGTGCAAAAGTGGCTCGAGGACCAGAATATCAGGCAATCTGAGAGGCCGAAGAATGTTGATCCTGTTTTGACGAGCGCGGAGATTGGGAAGAAGAGGGATGAGGTTATTTATTTCGCTACTCCCATCTTGACAAAGCCGAAGCCGAAGCCGCCTGTGGTTCCTCCTACTACGTCGGGTACGCAGACCCCTAAGAGTGGGGCGGAGACGCCTGCTAAGGAGGGTGCTACTTCCCCTCCTCAGGAGGAGGAGGACGGCCCAAGTGTTATCGAGATGGATGTAGATTAAGTGCACGTGAATTGGTTGGTTAATGTAGCAATGGATAACGCAGATACATATTACATGTTCAATTAGATTTTTTTCTCTCTTCGTTTCCTGAGTACTCCGTCGTTCCCCAGCCACTGTCGTCGTTATTCTGACTCCTGAGGAAGATACGTCAGCCTCTCCGTTTGGTTCTGGGACAAAAAACTTACCTCGCCGCAAGGCTCCTCACGCACTCCTTCCGCAGACCGAAATAAGGAGAGGGATCGGGTAGGCAAGAGCTCTGCAAAACGAGTAAGTCAATCCGTCTTCCGTTGATGCAAGAGACGATTCACTCAATGTGATTAGTGCCTAACCTGCTCTCCACGTCATCACGCGTACTCAACGTTCAACACCATCGACCACGACAAAAGCACACTCGACGTCGGGAGGTCGGCAATCCAAGAGATAGTCGAGGACATAGACGTGGAGTGGGGGCTACAACATGTGCGTGAGATTCGATTAATGATGGGAGACGCAATGGAAAGCTTACTCGATGTCAGAGGCACACCGTGGTTGTTTGATGTTTCCTCTACCCATAAGTGAACATGTGATGCCATCGACAGGAGAAACGACTTACCCAACGTCCGTTGAACGGTCGTCCTCTTCAAATCTGGCGACTTCTCCGCGTCATCGCGGAGATCATCGACCACATCCGCCTATGTCTCCTCAGAATGCTCAGGAACCTCCACACTGCTCGACGGCCCGAAAATGTCGGGTGTTCCCCGCCAGTCCCGCTACAAGTAATCTACCCTCAATGTCATCACGCATGCCCCGCTGAGCAACACACAAACATGCTCGACGCCTGACGCGCGGGGTCAGTAATGCAAGAGATAGACAAGTAGTTGAGATTGGGGGTGTGCAGTGGGAGCTACAAAAAGTTGGTGATATTCATTTGAGACGCGACAAAGGACTTGCTCGACCTTAGAGCCAAGCTAGTAACACGTAGAAATTGACTGATCTCGTCATTCACGAGTGATATTCGATGCTAGACGTGTGGCTGAGGTCGATTCTGCGCAAAGCCCATGTTATATAAAGTATAGAATGCCAAAGATATCACTTACGCGATAGTACATCGTTTCATGGCTCCTCCGCTGCAGAGAGTGTCGTAGTGCTGGGCTAGAACGATGTAGAATGTCTTCAAAGCAAAAGACGACTCGCTGAGTGTGCTACTGCAGTGACAGTCAAGTGACAGTCAGTCAACGGATTTGGCTCAGTTGCACCCGTCGTCGACAAAGCCCGTGGGACGTTGTGATAACGAACAGAGCGCTCGGCAACTTTCAACTCCTCCCCTGACCACAACCATCGTCTCACCAGATACACAATGTTTGATCACTCAAAATCCGTCGTCGTCAGTGGTGGCTCTATAACTCAAGTCCATGGAAATTCATATGGCAAGCTTTCAATCTAAAAGGGGGTAGTTTGCTCACTCCGCATAGAAACTTCCGTCACAAATATCAATAATACGTTTTCGTCGATTGATGATGGTAAGAGCCATTGATTTTCCATCTCATGATAATAGTTCTCAATGACAGGTTTCAGGCCTCCATGAAAAGGGCCTCAAGACTCTTCACACCAAGATTGCCGCTGGCGCAATGCACGACTCCAAGGAACGTTACGACGCCCCGAAATGCCACCAGGACACACGGAAAGCCGTTATCAAGGACATATCAAGCTGGGTCGTAGATGATTCAAAGGATTCTCTGATCCTTTGGCTTAGCGCTCCAGCTGGCTCTGGGAAGTCAGCCATCTTGCAGAAGATAGCGGAACTTTTTCAAGGCTCTGGGGGACTCGCCGCTAGCTTCTTTTTTTCACGCACGGCGGGTGAAAGGCAAACGGAGGCTCGCTTGATCGCCACTATTGCCGCCCAGTTGGCGGTCACTATCCCAACAACCAGGCTTTTCATTAGCCAAGCCGTGCTTAATGACTTGTCCATATTTGACAAGACGTTGCATGTGCAGATGACACGCCTCGTCATCCAACCTTTAATCTGTGCTTCTCTTCGGGCAGGAAGAAGCTCCCCATGGCCATCATTGCTCGTAATCGACGGTCTTGACGAATGCAGTGATGGAAAAGTCCAGGCTGCTATTTTACGCATGCTCAACCAAGCCCTTTTGCAACTCAAACACTCCTTACCCTCACTATGCTTTCTCATCGCCAGCCGACCAGAACCCGCCATTTGTGAGGTTTTTGAACATGAGCTCAATGAAACAACCTATCATCTTGTTCTTGATGACTCATATGATCCCGATCGGGACATAGCAACGTTTCTTCGAAGTAGTTTTTCAGATGTTCGTCGTCGCGGGCATACCCGCTTTCCCTCTATGTCGTCCCTCCCACTTCCATGGCCTTCAGAAGACGTGATTTCTTTTCTCGTCGAAAAGTCATCCGGCCAATTTATCTTTGCAGCGACGGTGATCAGATTCGTCGATCAGGATCGTAGGTTTCCTCCCGATCAACTCAAGATTGTTTTGGATTTATGTAAATCACGCGATGCATCTCGACACAAGACCAACCCCTTCGCTCTTCTTGATCAATTGTATGCTGTTGTTCTGCTATCCTGCGATGAAATCAACAGAGTCCTCTTTCTGCTTGGGACGATTTTCTTTTTGGCTGATACCGCTGTGACTCCTGTCTTCCTGGAAGCCCTTGTTGATATTAACTTCAACGATATAACATTGTTATTCTGGGATCTGCATTCCATTATTCATGTCCCAGTATCCAGCACAGATACTGTTCGTTTCTATCATGCTTCTTTTAGGGATTACCTCTTGGATCATCACAGATCTGAAGATTTCCATATTGATGAATATCCAGTGCAGTCTTTTCTTTTCAAATCATGCATGCGGCAGCTTTGCAATGCCCCTCACTCTGTTTCTGCCACCATGAGCCCTGCCCAGGAATATAGCCTGAAGTCATGGTCCAATCATTATATCAGGGGTGACACATTAAAGATGGGGTCACTTGACCCTTTCTTGGAAAACCTCAAACCTTTGCTTTGCCAGAGTTCAAACTCAAAAAGCAAGGCTGTTATTCCAGATCTTGCATACTGGGGGAGAGTTTATGGTCCTGCACGAAGCAAAATCCACCAACAAGTAAGTATCTACTTTAGATAGAGATATCAAGTTTTTAACTCCTCCATCTTTCCAGTGTACTTCTCAGAGGTCAGCCTGTACCCCCCTGTGCTGCAGATTCAATCCTATCCTTGACCAACATCTTCTTTTATGGCTTGAGGAGTATCAATGGACAAAATTGGAGATTGCCTTAACATGGCTAATGCTTACACTTTACTATAACAATTCAGTTGGACCACCTTGGCGTCATTTGTTTTCAGGCTCTTACAACAACCTAGGAATTAGCTGGTTGTGGCGTTTTGACTGGGAAGCCACTTCTGATCAGGAATTTATTCACCTCTTGCTCACTTTTTTCCAACATCCAAAACACTGTGGTCGCCTCTCTATTGGAAAAATTTCAACCATTGGTGATTTTGCTCATCTCTGTGCACAGATTGTCCTGGATAGTTGCTTGGGTTTTACTGACCCGCGCAGCTTGAGGTACTTACTTCTTCATTCTTTTTTCTTTTGTTGAACATACATGTGACATGCCTATGCAAGTTATCTTTATTACCTTCACCAGGTGCTGCCAATGCTTCGGAAGAATCGACATACTTGCATGTACCCAGATGACATCATAACATGCCTCAAGGTAAGTGAGAATATATGATATCTGCTGCAGGGATTAATCTTGTGTGGTGTAGTCACAGCTCAGCAAGCCTGAGATCTTGGTGAATCGAGTGAACCTAGCTTTGGTAAACTTATTGCTAATATTTAAATGCCATCACTAAGTGTTGCATCACATGCCATTATATATAGGAATATATCCCTTATTGGCCAAACTTGGGGTGTGATGAGAATATTGATGTGAAGGTTGATGTGAAGGTTGATGTGAAGGTTGAAAAGCATTCTCTCAAATTTTGGGGGCGTGTCAGGTCACAATTTCAAAAGTTTTTAACTTAATATGTGTATCAAACTAGGCTGAGGACAGGTAGACAGGTATTAGGCTGATGGTAGGTTGCAATTTTCAATAGTTACCTGTCACTGCCTGAGGCAATCTGTTATCAATCTAGTACAGAAATATTGAAACAATTTTCCAGAGAGTTACTGAGCAAAGCTGAACAGAATGACAAGAGAACTGTTGACCCACCCTTGACCAAGTAATCACTCAGTACTACAAAGAACAAGGGGGTGTCGGGATCATAATCCTGGACTGGGGGCCAGTTGGTTGGTTGGTTGGGCCATCAGGCTGTTTAAAAAAATTGGAAGCTCAAAAATTTTGGCCCAAAAACATCATAGGCAGCCTTCCTGGTGGATAAATTATGCATAAGAGATACTAGAAAGCTTCAAGATGTACTAAATACCTCAGGATGTGCCAATAAACACCACTGAGGCTGCTTACATAAGACAATAACAACATCAGACAATAACTTTCATTAGTGTGGCAACCATTAACAACCTTTATTTATAATTTGTTAGCATATTCCAGGGCATGCAAACTCATCATGAAATTCCACGGAACAGGCACTTGAGGCAGGGTCCAATGTGTGATCTAGGCAAAGGTACCTCCATAATTGTTGACACTTGTTGAATAACAAAGCTGATGTGTATCCAGAAAATATTGATGATCAAAATCTCAAATTGATGAACAATAAGAACATTGAGCACATTGAGTGGTCATTTCCATTATTTTATTCTTTAACATAATCTTCAGCTGAGTGGTGTTGCCATGACTACCAAGATTATTTCCCAAAGAAATTGTTTAGATATGTAAATTGAATGTGCTCAACATTCTTATTGTTCTTCATTTTGTAATTGATGTTTTCCAGATGCACACCAGCTTCTTTATTTTACAAATGGCCACAATTATGGAGGTACATATGTCCAAATTTGTCCTGAATATTCTTTGGACCCTGTCTCAAGTGAGGATACTCACGCTGTGTCTCATTCTGACACCAACATGGTTCATAGGCCATATATTTCAAGCTCAAAAATTGGCAGTGAGGAAACATGAGGTTGGTGTGAAAGACAAAAATGTAAGGTTGTCGATTGCAGGATTGCTTTTGTGTATCCCAAGCAGAGCTGACCACCAACAATGTGATCCAGTGGGATGTGAAACTGTGTGAGAAAGTAAACCCACTTTCTGTTACTGCCCTTTGCATATATGATTGAACGTTTGTATTTTTTCTCACTATTTGTCCTGGCCAAATATGATGACAAATGTTGCCAAATTAAGCCGACAGACGAAGGTCTCGTCCGTCTCTGGCTCTCCCCCTCTGCAAAGATCTGAGAGACGATGTGGTGAAGTGGCCTCAGGGTTATGGGTATTCTTACACAAAGCTTGATGAGTTTTTAGGCTATTGATCTGGTACATTAGCAGTAGCTTGAGTAGCTATACTTATGGTCAATCTACTACTGATCCCTAAGCATCCCTTTACAATGTTTTATAATAAATACCCCAGGAGGCTGAGAATACAAATATCTCGCACATTCTTGACAGTCTTGCAGAGCTAGCAACCCAGTATCTACTTGAATGAGATCTGGGCAAATTTAAAGAGGATTGGGGAAAAGATTCTCATGAATGAAGGCAGAGATAAATATTCTTGTCACTTAATTATATTCTAAGAATGACAGAGCTTTTTTCAATGTTGTTCATGGCCAGAAGGCGTTGAGAGAGCTTGTGGATGGTATACTTAAGTATTCTCAGAACGTTGTTCCCTACCCACCTTTGCCTAATTTGGTAAAATTTGTCATCATATTTGGCCAGGACAAATAGTGAGAAAAAATTCGAGCGTTCAATCATATATGCAAAGGGCAGTAGGGTTTCAATGTAAAATGTACTTACATCTTCATGTCAAATCATTCTGATATCACCTCATTTGTATTTACCTTGCACAGGTGCCCATGCATTGGGTCTGCAATGCATGTTCAATGCAGAGAGGAGAACAGGAGGACAGTGGTGACATAATATTTCCTAAAATAGACATGTGCCTGATGGTTGGTTCAGCCCAGCACTCACTACCCAAAAAATTGACCCCAGGTCTTTTTTTTAATCCTGACACCCCCTTGACAAAGAAGATGAGTCATTTGATTACAAATTTAAAGATTTATACTGAAGAGGGCTGGTTGGCACTGGCCTGGCAACAGTTGAAAGGGATGGGAATGCAAGCATGGTGCACTGTAATAGGGAACTTAATTGAATATTCTGAGACATAAAGAGAAAACATCTCTGCTTGCTGGATGTCAGCTTTTGTTAGGATCTGTCCTATTCTTTAGATAGGGCGAGAAATGAGGAAATGGTCAGTGTAGAACCACCAGTAGTTACTAGACTGGAGGGGACATGATCTATAATAGAGTTGTTGTATGGAGTTAGATTTGGCAGAGTAAGCACACAGAGATGCTTGGAGACACAGAGTTAAGTCCATTGGAGATGAGGTTGGCATAAGCTCGGAGTTGGAGACTCGAGAATATGCCAGATGAGCAAAACACTAGATGAAGTGTTAGTGAGCCAAATATATGTGATAACTTAGTGTAAGGGGAAAAATAGATTCAGCGTCAGAGTTGAAGTCTGAGGAAAGTTAGTAGGAAGTAATGCAGATGAGAGACTGAGACGAGAGGATGAAGGAATAAGACAGAAGTGTCTGCAAGTAAAGTTGATCTTCAATCATATGGATCCTTACTGTGTCGAGTCAATGCAGCCACAAATCCAGCATTTGTCTAATACAATAGGGCTGAGTTGTGAGATGTTTTATGATACAGTACATACTTAATGAATGAATGGTTGATATCTATGTAGTATAGGTATGCAAATCGATTCTCCTCCTCCCTTCAAATTACCACTCATCTAACATCTCCAGGTCTACCCAGCCTCAAAAAACAGGCAACGTATCCTTCCACCGCTCCGCCACCTCCGTCCCCTTGAACACCTCATGCAACACCTCATTCACATTCTCCACATACACGAACCTATTCATTGTTTCAACGAAAATGTCAGAATTGAGAAAAAAAGAGACACGAACCTGATCCCCGTCTTCACACTCTCCGGCACGTTCTCCTCTATATCCGCGCGATTCGCAGAGGGCGCGATGATGGTTTTTATACCTGCCCGATGAGCGGCTAGGATCTTCTCTTTTAGACCGCCGACGGGGAGGACTTGGCCTACGAGGGATATTTCGCCTGTCATTGCTGTGGTGTGATTTAGCTCAGCTTTCTTAGATAATGGAAGAAGGGGAAGAGGGGGAAGATAAAGGGGGCAGAACAGCGTAGGAGAAAGAGCGAAAAAAGTTAAGGGGAGAAAGAAAGAAAGAAAACCCACCAATATCAGGACAAACCTTAACACCACTAAACAAGCTCACAAAAGCCGTCAATATAGCCGTCCCCGCACTCGGCCCTTCCTTCCCTATACTCCCCTCAGGCATATGCACATGTATATCCTTATCCGTCAAAAACTGCTCATTCGCCGAAGTGGTGATGCCCAAGTCGTACGCATGAGATTTAACCCAGCTCAACCCGATCTGCGCAGACTCTCGGATGACTTCGCCTAGTTTGCCTGTTAGTTGGAGGGATCCTTTGCCTGGCATGCTCTGTGTATTCGTTCCGCTGTTAGTGATATTCGAAGAGAAGGGAGGAAGGCAGGAAAACGCACCATAGCTTCAACAGGCATAACGGCACCCGACCCATTACCCAGGTACCCTAGACCAGTACTAACACCAGGAGGAGGCGGGTGTACGTACATCCTGTCTTTTTGGTATACAGGTGGACCGACGTAGTCTTTCAAGTTTGAGGGTGTAATGCGGACGTGTATGTCTGAAGGGATTGGCATGGGTGAGCGGAGGTGGGTCGTTATTGGTTTCACTTTTTCTTGTGTGGAAGAGGAGGGTGGAGGGGGAATGTTAGGAGGGGGTTCTTGCGAGGGGACGGATTGCGTGGATGCTTCTTCTGAGGCCGTTGATGCTGAACTTGTTGTTGACGTCGAATCAGCAGCAGAAGCAGCTTCAAGCTCAGGCTCCTTCGGCTCAGGGAACGTCTCTTCCCCCAACTCCTTGACCAACTTCAACGCCGCTTTCCTATATATCTAAAACGTCCTCACATCAGCCTCTTTCCATTCCCCACTCAAAAGGAAAAAAACGCACCTTATCAATATGTTTCTTCAAATTCCTAACCCCACTTTCTCGACAATAATACTTGATCAACACATCCACCGCCTCCTTATCCAACTCCACGTCTGCCCCTCCAAGACCAGAAGCATCCTTTGCCTGTGGTCCCAAATACCGCGAAGCGATGACCGCTTTTTCCTCAGATACGTACCCGGAAACTTCGAGGACTTCCATACGGTCCAAGAGAGGCGCAGGGATAGTGTCGAGGTTGTTGGCTGTACACACGAACAGGACGCGTGAGAGGTCAACGGGGACGTCCATGCTATTCCATCAAACCGTTCATCAACATCGCGAAAAGAGGAGAGGAGAGAAGAAACCCACTAATGGTCCAAAAACCCAGAATTCTGCTCCGGATCCAACATCTCCAATAAAGCGCTAGCAGGATCCCCATTAATCCCCCTCCCAATCTTATCAACCTCATCAATAAGCACCAACGGGTTCTCCGTCTCAACCCTTTTGAGAGCTTGTATAATCTTTCCAGGGAGCGCACCAACATACGTCCTCCTATGCCCCTTAATCTCCGCAACATCCGTCAACCCACCGACCGAAAACCTGAAAAATTGGCGGCCCAACGCACGGGAAATACTCTTCCCTATACTCGTCTTCCCCACACCTGGAGGACCGACAAGACATATAATCTTGCCTTGTACAGTCCCACGCAATTTACCCACCGCGAGGAATTCGAGGATCCGTGATTTGACTTCCGATAACCCATAATGATCCTCATCCAACACCTTCTCAGCATGCGAGATGTTGTAATTCTCCGGCGTATGTCGTCCCCATGGAATCTGCGTCAACCAATCCAGGTAATTCCGCGTAACGTTCGCCTCACTCGCCGCAGGTTCCAAAGACTGCAGCTTCGCAATTTCCTCCTCAAACACCTTTTTAACAGGCTCAGGCATCGCCAACGCCGCAGCGCGTTCTCGGAACTTTTCGATGAGTTTATCCTTCCCGTCCGTTTCCATGCCCAACTCCTTTTTGATCCCTTTGAGTTGTTCCATTAGGTAGTACTCCCGCTGCCGTTTGGCGATTTTGCTATCGACGTCTCGGGAGAGTTTGCTTTGCAGTTGTGCGTTGATTAACTCTTTTTTGAGGACTAGAAGGGCTTTGCGGAGTCGGTCGTCTACTACGAGACTTTCCAGGACGTCTTGGAGTTCTTGGACTTCACCCGTTGATACGGCTGCTGCAAAGTCTGCGAGTTTGTCCGGCTCGTCAAAGACGTTTGCGGCTACTTGGTTTATTGAGAAGTTGGTGATTTGGTCTCGGAATAAGGGGTTGAGCTGCGCGATGTCTTTGAAGACGGAGACGATCTCGGACATGAATGCACGGATGTGTTGGTCATCACGGGAGTAGGGAGCTGTTTTAAGGTTGGCGATGTTGACGATGGAAATTCCGTGGTCGTGTAGGAAGGCGGTTTGTTCCGGGATGGGAGCGAGTGGTGGGGGCGTTGATGGGGGCGTTAGTAGTTCGCCGGTAGTGCTGTCAGTGCCGATAGGTAGTGGCGCCTTGACCAAGTCCGTAATCTTAATCCTCCGATGCGGATAAAGCACCGCCGTCAATCCCTCTCCTTCCTTACCGTCCCCCCCCGCCGCAGCAAAGACACTCGTAATTTGTGCAAAGACGCCGACGCTGTGAACTGCGTTGACGTCCGTTATCACATCGCTATCCGCGTTTTCGTCTTTCAAAAGGAAAGCACCGAGGTAGGGTTGGCCGCGCTTCATCATTTCTTTAATGGCGCTTACGACTTGAGGGTTTCGGACGACGACGGCTTTGTAGAAGCCTGGGAAGAGGGGACGGCGGGCGATGGGTAGGGCGAGGACTTGGGGGTAGATTTCGGGGACGGATTGTTTGGCTATCGAGCTTGAGCTCGAGGCAGAGGAGGAAGAAGAGGACGGTGGGGGTGGATTGCTGTCATTCGCAGGAGGTGGGCCATCGTCTTGAGGTGGTGGTGCCGAGTCGGATGACGAGTTGTTGTCGTTCTCGTTCTCAGGCTTGTCCTCTGACTCGGATGCGGACTCTGCAGATTCGTCTTCTGCTGCTGCGTCCTCTTGGCCTGGCTTTGGATTAACCCAACGAGGTGCTTTCGATGCAAGAGAAGGACAGAGGAGGGTGATGGGTGACGAGGAAAAGGTGCGTCGAGGGTAAGTGTATGGTCGTGAAAGGACGCGACGGGCTGCTGCTGTGCGAAAGTAAAGAGCCAGGCCAAGCACGCCCGACATCGCGGGCAACAGCGAGCAGACTGTTTAGAACGTTAGTTATTCAGAGCGATTGCAAGTTGTAAAAGTTTTGCAAGCATGACGCATCATCATGGCGCACAGCCACATACTGACAAAGACACCACGGTCAATGTTTTCCGACATATCCTCCTGAGTCCTCCTCAATAATGGCCCACCAACTACGGCTGTTTTATATAAATCCAGGGGAAGTCGCATTTTACCACTCACACCATAATCTAGTATCATCCATGATGTTCGTGTTGCCAAAATCCCCATGCACAAATTCAGCTTCAAGAAATTGCTGCCAATAATGTCGGAGATTTATTTCTTTTGTCACAACCAGCCGAAATTGGGACGGCTTTGAATCGGCATTCTAACCAGTGCTAACCGTTGAAAGTTCTCTATTTTTCCATTTTTTTAGCCCAAAATTGGCTACAATCACGCCGGAACTCCTGTTGCCACCTGTTGCAACCAGGTTGCCACCCTGGATGGGACCAAAATTGTAACCAAAAACTCTTTGGTTGCTCCTAATTATAACGGCAATTTTGATAGGAACGTCCACAACAAGTTAGAACCTGTTGTGATGCCGAATTAGAAAACTCTGACATTATTGTCCTATATTTTTTCAAGATTACAAGATTCCTTGACTCTGAGCTCCTAACACATCATGGATCATGCCCAGTGAAAATGAAGGAAAACCAAACTGAACCACACTGAGCTAATTATAAGCAACACAACATCATCGATTCAAATCGAGCTGGACCCTTCTCGCGCTCAACACTATTGAAGGAAATCCATCCCCACTACTCGTCAAGTTCCTCTGCAACAATCTGAAACCCCGATGCACTCCAGAGAAAATTGCCCGGCGAATGTGCTCCGTTGCGCAAACTGACTCCCCAACCCCACACCAAATCACAACACATGCATGCCTCAGCACTTTTTCTCCATTATTCCCATCTCGCTCCCGCAGCCTCTCCGTTGCCCGCCTCTTCCCCACCACATTACTATCTTGCGCCGTCTCCACGATACTTCCACCAAACGATCTCCTGGCCAGCCGGCGTTGGTCACCTCTCTGGCTTCAGTCGCTCTACATTGCACACTCTCGCCTCGTTAAGGGAGAAGACCAGAGGTCGTCGATGGGTATTATGACTGTTGTATGCGGCTTTCCATGTGATGGCATTTGTGCTAGGATCTAGTAAGAACCCCCTTTGCGTTGGTGAAGAATCTAAGTTGATTGTATGCGATGTTCGTGCGCTGTTCAGTCACAGGGCTATGCATGCTTGGTGGTCTTTGGTTTACAGGACACATCCCAGGTGAAGATAGTTGTTTTTAAGAGGTAGGGCCCTTATTTTGTTCAATTCTTTGGTGTATGCTGACTATATGCATTGAAATTTAGCTTCAGCGCCCCACCTTGCACCACATGCAGTCAAGTCAGAGAACAAGTATGAGGGGAAGGCATTTGAAGCTGAGATTGCTGAGATATGGCGGAAAGTGAGTCCGTAATTCTGGGGCATACGTGGTTTGCTCACTCCACATTCCATCCAACACCTTCTCGGTAGAGAGACCTTTAAATAAGTGATGAGAAATCATCTCATATGAAGACGGCAAGAGAAACAGGCAGACAAGGCAGCGAGAAATGGTACGTATGTTTTCGGAAGCTTAATGACTGACATTATAACAAAGGCTAACTACCAGTCATTTTTGCTAGCTGGCACTGGCACCTGCAAATGTGGTTCGTGAAGTGTAATGCCGTTAATCTTTTCGTTATCAGCGCTGTTTATCCTCATTTCCAGAAATCGTTACTTTACGACGTCCCTTGAATGTAACAAACTCATTATTGCCGCCACCTCAAATTGCACTTGAAATTTTCAGTAATAGCACTGGAGAAAGACAGGAAAGGACTGGGAAGTAACAGAGGCAGATTGGTGGTGGGACAAAAAAATAAACAGTATGTTCCATCATTTCGAACGATACGTTCTCATAACTCTTGTTTACGTAGTGGCACACATCGTACTTGGTCCTTAAGCAAGCTTCATTTCCTCATCAACACTCCCCGCTCTCTGGTCGCCTTGCTCAGGCCAGTGACTGTTTTAGTACGTCACCTCAATGCTCACGCTTAAATTTTCTCACTGACTCTGTTTTTCAAGTACCCAACATGTTGTAGAACCCAAGTAGAACCCGCGTCTTGTGGTAAGTCGTCTTTCTTTCACCTTTTCCGTTCTTTTCTGACTTGGCAATTTCGGTTGTGCTGTTCAATTTGGCTCGCTTAGGTCTCCGGCACACTCTATGCCACTCCTTGCCATTCTCAGTCACTTTTGCTCATCGGCCAAGTCTTGGAACAGATTTTCAAAGTCTCGATTTCACTCGATATGCTCAGACACTTAGTTTCTATCTGGATTGATGTGGTTTGGTCGCACTGTCCACCTGCAATTCACTCTCGTTAGGTAGGATTAGATTATTAGATAGATTCGGTTAGACGGCTATAGATGCGGCTGGGTTTAAAATCCAGCCAAACTTGTAAAAGTCTCTATTGTCGAGCCAAATCTAATTTTTTAGATTTGGCTCGACCTGGTTCAACCTGCTTAGCCCTCATTTTCACTGGGCATCATGATTCAAATGTGCTCTCTCGGCCATGTCTTAGCATGTCTTCTTCTCTGCTCACCAGTACAGTCAACTACTCGGTCCATGGCCCACCAATAAATACTGCCCATCTTCCAGCTTCTGTCCGAAGTTGAGGCCACTACCTATACGGTTTTTTTTCCAAACTGCACCTTGTCGCTCGCTCCAACCCCGATGTTTGGGAGAAGCCAATGGGTATGGACGCATACCTCAAACCAAAGGAGCTCTTCCCTCTCGGCGCCCATCCTCCTAGTGCTGTCTAGGAAGACACTGTCGCACCTTGTCTCAAGGCATACTCGCTCAGCCAGCAAGTCCAGGTCTAGCTTCTCAACTCCTGTCTCATCGGCGTTGCAGGCGAGACTGCTTCTCCCTTCATCTTGGTTGGAGTCAAACACAACACTCTCGTTGGTCAGGCTGGCCTGGACGCCGCACTAGCGCGCCAATCTATTCTTGTTGAGAACGGTTCCGGCATGTCGTCATCGTTTGTGTTCAATTCCAAGAGTTTGTATAAGCCCACCATTACTGCCAACTCTGTCTTCACCGTCCGCGAGCCCTTTTCCACCTCCCGGCACCTCCATCTCTCCTGCTGAGTCCCCCAATTTAGAAGGGGGGCACTGGAGGTTTTTTGTTCCTCGACAAGACCAAGCCTGGTGTTCTCTACCTCCTTACTGCAAGACACCTCCTCATCCACTGACCAGGAAGAGAATGACCTCTTTACCTTCCGCGAGGAAAAACCAAAGAAAGTCCTGTTCATGGAGAAGGCCGCGTTTGAGAGTTGCTGCAATACAGCGATTATAGGTCAGCACCTCACCATCAACTACCTCAACAGGCGTCTGGAGGCTGCTCAGAAGATGGAGGATGAGGAAGAAGCCAAGATGAAGAAAGCTGATATCGCGAACCAAATGGCGTGGCAGACGAAGGGCATTGAAGTTTATCAAAAGTTCCTCATCAACGTCACCAGGGACTGGAAGGACAAAAGGAATTGTATCATCGGGCATGTCATTTTGTCTCCACTCATCTGCTTCGACTATGGCGACGAATGCTTCCTGATGACTGGGCCATCTTTGAAGTTTATCCCTCTATGATTGGCAAAAGCTCAACTTTGTTGGGCATGCCATCGATTTTGGCTTTGCGTGGATGGACCCTTCGTTTGAGTACCCTGGGGACCGACTTCTTCATTTCAGTGGCCTCGTTTCAGACAAGGAGATGTTTAAACGGACTAATTTGGACCCATCCCCTTGGCGACTCATCCCCCTTGGCTATGCCACCTCATTGATGTTTAACTTATTTTGTTTTCATTTCTTTACCACCTTTTCAAATGTTATTGCGTATCAAGTACAAGTGATATATGACTGTGTTCTTTCCTCAGTCATGGCCGAAGCTTCATGTTGTTAAAAGCAGCATCTCGCTAGCTAATATACCTTCCCAGTTCTATTCAGAAACACTCGCTGAGGCTCGTGACCGACCTTGCTATTTAGGCACGATATCAGATGACCTATGCCATCATGGCTGGTAAACATGCTGCACAGCATCAACACTTTCTTTCATACCACCATGTCTGATTCCAATTGCCCCCGCGAAAACTGTCTGAAGGGCAAGTTTAGGGGACTGCTTGACCGACTCATGGGCGCAGACCGCCTACGTATTGAACACCCACATCCTAGTGGTTCGAGGTTAGAGTTTATGACTCCCACATTGTCAGATAGCATACTGACGGGATTTAGGTCGACATTCACAAGGGCGCTAGGGGGAGGAACATCTCTGGTGCATGTTTACAATGCATGAAAAGTCTTTCCCTCATATCCTTTGTCTTTCAGAATCCCAGAATGTATTCCCGGGAGCTCACAACTTTGTTATAAGGGATACAACATTCTATGTGGCTCAAAATGTATGTACTGTTACAACAGATTGATGGTTTGAGATATTGATTGGACTGTTTGTCAAGATTGAGGTTCATGAACATGCCAGCAGGGGTGAAGATGATTCACCCTTTGTTTCCCAACGACCAAATTCAAGTGCCTTATTTACTGGTTGTGAGAATGTACTCAAGATGCTGATGGATCATTTTGCACCTCAAGATCAAGGAGATAGATGCAGAAAGTTATTTTTGTTGTATGGCATGGGAGGTGTTGGCAAGACACAGATTTGTCTGAAGTTTGTTGAGAAGATGGCTGAAAGGTAAGTTTTTTCACACATTATATTTCTGATCTTATGACAAGTACATCTAGACTCTCCCATGTTTTCTGGATTGATGCATCTTCTGAAGATACTATAGCTCTTGGTTTGAAAAGTCTTTGCTATCATCCTGAGGCTAAAGCTACTGGTGTCTCTGTGTCTGCTGAGTCTGCCCTTATGTGGATGGCATCTCTTCAGAGTGAATGGCTGCTTGTATTTGACAGTGCTGATGGTGCACCTGAAGTTGTAGAGAAATTTATTCCACCTGGTTCTCTGGGTAATATTCTGGTTACTAGCAGAAACAGATCTCTTGGGCGTGTCACATCTTATGCAAACTCTCTGGAAATTGATCAGACTGCTGAGGAGGATGCTATATTACTTCTGCTGAAAGCCAGTCATCTAACTGAGAAATCAGAGAATGTCCACAATATAGCTCAGCAGATTGTAAAGGAGCTCTGTTGCTTACCTCTAGCTGTTGATCAAGCAGGATCTTCTATTGAAGCTGGTCTCTGCAGCATTGATCATTATCTTGAGCAACTCTCTCAACATAGAGCTAAGTTGATGAACCATCCTTCATTCAAGGGGGCATCCCAGTATGACTGTACAGCCTATGAAACATGGGATTTGTCATTTAATAAAATCAAATTAAGGGCAAACAAGAAATCTGATGAGCATGGTAGAGCAGCTGCTCAGGCTGCTATTCTTATTCTTGAAACTGCTGCATTTCTACATCATGAGAATCTCATGGAGGCTGCTTTTAGAAAGGCTGCTATGGAATTCTCTAAACGACATCACAGAAAACTGGAACAAAAAGTCAAAATTTGTATCAATCAATTGCTTCAACTGGATCAAGATCAGTCTTGGAACCAATTATTTTTTCATGAAGGAATTAGGGTTCTTATGTCATTTTCTTTGATTAAACAGATCTCAGCCTCTCCAGGAATTTATGCTATTCATCCTTTGGTGCATAAATGGAGTAGAGATAGAATGTCAATACCTAAGAAGAAGTGCATGATGAAAGTGTCAAAATTGATTCTTGTGAACTGCATTACAGAGGAGATAACAACTGAGAACATTGCACTCAACAGGCTTCTTGCACCACACATCAAAGCCAATCACCAATCACAAGAGGAAAATGGCTTTGAAAGAATGTTTGATGATGATGAATATTCCAGATTTAGTTATGTTTTGCATGAAAATGGAATGTGGAAAGATGCAGAGTACCTTCGATATCAACTTGTAAAAATCAGCATGAAGAACCATGGGAGAAAGCATCCAAACACACTGATCAGCATGACAAATCTTGCAGAAACCTATTTTGGACAAGGAAAATATGATGATGCTGAGGAACTAGAGCTGAAGGTTTTAGATCAGGAGAAAAAGGCACTTGGGCCAGAACATCTGTCAACACTGAGGAGCATGGGAAATCTTGCAGTAATTTATTCACACCAATGAAAATATGAAGAGGCTGAGGAGCTACAGCTGAAAATTCTGGATCTGCATAAAAAAATGCTTGAGCCAGAACATCCAGAAAGACTGATTACCATTGGAAATCTTGCAGTCACATATTCAGGGCAAGGAAAATATGAAGAGGCTGAGGAGCTGCAGCAGAAGGTTTTGGATCTGCATGGAAAAATATTGGGGTCAGAACATCCAAATACCTTGACCAGCATGGCTAATCTTGCAGTCACATATTTTACTCAAGGAAAATACAAGGAGGCTGAGGAGCTGCAGCTGAAGGCTTTGGATATACATAGAGGTCTTTACCTTCCCTGGGTTATTCCGTATGGAATCCATATGGAATCCATGGAATCCATGGATAATTCCATATGGACTCCATGGAATCAACATTGGCTGGGGCCTCAGCTGATTTCTTATTCCATAGACATCATGGATTCCATCTGGAATGGTCATGGAATTGATCATTCCATGTGGAATCCACCACCATTCCAGATGGATTCCACTGGACTCTATATGGAATGAGAGCATATGCACCCTGGACTCCATGGAACAGTCCAGGTGGATTTCATGGAATGACGCCATGGAACATTCCAGGTGGATTCCATGGAACAATTCCAGGTGGATTCCAGGTGGATTCCATCACCATTGTACCATTAGAATACATATAAACAGTACTAGAAAGTATTGAATACCATCCCAATAGTATTTATAGTCTTCTTACTATATTAATAATAAATAAAAAAAGTTGCATTCTTCAAGGATTGAACCCAAGACTACAAGAACAAGAGCAATGCTCAAGTCAACTGAGCTATAAGGGCTTTGTTATAGGTATAACTTAAACACTATATAACCCCCCTTTGCCGCCCACAGCCCAGAACGTTCCAAACATGACATCTGTGGCTCAAACGTTGACACGTCACTTCCTTCCCACTACCATCACCACCTCACCACGACCACCGCCCACTACGACGACAACGAAACCATGCCGCCTCGCACCCGCACCGATGACAAAGCCTCACACAGCAGCCACATACGCGCTCACACGCCTGTCCGCAAGCGAGGGCCATCGAACGCAGGTGACCAGGCAAGCAAATGCCAGAAGAAACACCAAAACCGACCCCGAGTCCAACGAGCCAGCACAGCCTGATGTGGTGACGAGAGGGACAAAGGTGGGGAAGAAAGGAGGGGGGAAGGCTAAGAAAGGGAAGAAACCAAGGTATGTACCCCATCCACGTCGACATCCATGTTGATCACTCACCATCGATAACGCCGATGGCGCCCAATTACAGGAAAACGAGCACCCAAAAAGCGGCAGAGGATGCCAAGCAGCCCTCTCCCGCCAAACTAACCCTGTAAGCCCCTCCCCCTTCTTTCGACCCCCGCTACTGACATTGCTAGGGCCGAGCGGAAGCTCGTTGAGAGCAGAATGGCCATTGCCCCCCCGGAACATATCCGGGATGCCAGTGCATCCCACATGCTGCCCCCGCCTGCTATCGTTAGTGCCAGGCAGCGTCGTCCTGACAATGCTGCCCCCGCAAAGGAGCCACACATGGGCGTTAATGCCCATAGCGACAGCTCCAAAACGAGCAGCGAGGACGGTAGTGGTGCCAGCATGAACGGCAGCAGTGCCAGCGACGACGACAATGCCAGTGCCGCCTCCAACTCACCTGGGGAGGAAGCAAGCAACAACAACAACAACAAGAGCGGGGACGACAACAACAACGAAGAGAATGGGGACAACGACAAGAATGGTGACGACGACAAGAACGGGGACAACAAGAACGATAACGGGAACAACGACAACAACGATAACACGGACGACAACAACGATAACGGGGACAACCACAACAACGGGGACAACGCCAACGCCAACCTCAGCAGCAGTGACACCAGCAGCAGTGACACCAGCAGCAGTGACACCAGCAGCAGTGACACCAGCAGCAGTGACACCAGCAGCAGCGACACCAGCAGCAGCGACACCAGCAACAGCGACGGCGACGCCAGAAACACCAACACCGCCAACACCGCCAACAACACGATCGCCCATGCCCACGCCAACGTCGCCCATGCCAATGTCGACACCAACGTCAACGCCAACGTCCCCCACGCCAACGTCACCCATGCCAACGTCGCACACACCAACGTCCCCCACGCCAATGTCGCAATGACAATGCCGCCAACACCGATGCCTATGCCAGTCTGGACCCGGCAACCCCTCAACGTGTCCATGTCCGTGTGAACCCAGCAACCCCTCAACATGTCCGAGGCAGTGAAACTTTGACCACTGACCTCGGAACTAAGCTGGGTATATCAATTTCTTTTCTCCTTATAACCCATTTTATATATATGTGTATTAGTTATGACGGATGGGCTTGATCCTCTTCGTGATCAAGGTAATTTACACTTTGTGTTTTGAATTTTTAAATTTACGACATGCTGCAGACATTGATATGGATGTTGAAGGGAGCCCACCAGCTCTAGGCTCTTCACGTATGATGGGGGGTATTTTCCATGGAAAGGCATTGGGAAATGCCTTAAATCATGCAGATTTCCCCAGACTAGACTCGGGCGATGCTTTCTTTGCAGGAAGTGCTCAAGTGAACTACAAAGTATTTGCTTATCTAGTATATAGTGACCCAGTCAAACTGAGTGTCATTCCTGATCCCTCTCTTCCTGCCAACACAATCTTTCGTGTCTTAACTGTTCCTCCTCTTGAATCTGCAGTTGTTCTAAAGAAAGTTGCTAATCGGCTTGAGAGTGTCAAAGGTATGTAAAGGAAATATTCCACACTTCATATAACTGATTATTTTTGAAGAGGGTCATGTTTTTGTGCAATCAAACCTGTCTGGCACTTGGCAGTGGAATTTATTAGGTCGCTATGAGCATGCTTTGGCAGATAACGAAAGTCTTGAATCCAATGAAAGTGACGAATGTCACATTCTATTTGTAAGTTTCATTATCATCATCTTTTCTTTGCATTTTCTTAATTTCTTTCATTATTTGTCAAGTGTCTTCCAATCAGCTATTCCTTTTCTACAGGTTCTTCTTACCCCCCTTCGACTCATGTTTCTGGTCCATCGTCTCACTATGCTTTATCTGAATCTCGGTCTGAGTCTATGTCTCGTTATGCATTTTCTGAGTCTCATTCTCGTTCTCGTCCTGAAACTCCTATGGATGTCTCTGTACCATCTGGCTCTAAACGTAGTATTGATGAGAATCTGCTTGGTAGACTCAAAACAGCTGGGCTGACAATCAATGAGTCACTTTGCTATGATACAAACCCCACTCTCCAAGTTATGTATCGACGCTACACCCACATCTTTGAGCTTCAGGGACAAATCCATGATATGGTTGCTGAACGCAAATGGCAGACTAAGTTTGGAAAGTATCCAAACAAAACTGAAGTTATTGGGTTTTTGTGGCAAAGACAACCTGGCATGATTCCTATGCCAAAGTCTTCCCACTGGTGGAGGGTTATGAACACATGGTAGCCTGGTTGGAGGGTGATCCTGATGCCAAATCAGATCTTGGTCTTTGGGGTGTGACAAAGTCTAAATACTCTATCACAGACTTGGTAGAATGGCTCAAGAAGCAGAAAGGCAAGAAAGTAGCCAAGTCAGTGACGAAATCCACTGCCAAATCTGCAAAGGGTCTAAAGGAGAAGGAAAAGACTCAAGGGTCTGGGTCAGGGGCTGGGGCTGGCAAAGGAAATCAGAAAGGAGTGAAGCAGAAAGAAGTAGAGTCTGAGCAGGCTGATAATAGGAAGAAGAGTCATAAGAAGAAGAAGGTCACTGCTAGTGGGTAGGTAGACTTTGGACTTTGGACTTGTTTGATTTTTTTGTTGTATTTGTATCAATATGTTGACTGGTGCTCATTTTTTTTCAGTGATCAAGTATTCCAGAGGCTTCCAACTCTCTGCATAACTGTTTCAATTTTGCACTTGTTTATGATTCTACAAATGCTCAGCCCCTTTATGATCCTGCTGTTTTTGTGCCCTGGTGCCAATGCTATGCAAAATCAACAAGCATTTCCAGATGTTTCATTCAAAGTGTTCAATGAATTTATTGCACAAAACTTCAGCTCAAAAATCACACTTGCAACTGTGTTGATGCTATTGTTTACTATGGTTGAAAATACAGATTTATTGAACTTGCACCGACACCAGCAAAATCCCCAACTTTCAGATGAAAACCGGGTTCATTTGGGCTCATGAATAAAATCACTGGCTCGTGAGGTCAAAAAGCAGACTCCAAAACCAAAACTCAAAACTTTGTTCAAACGCTCAGAAAATTGGATGTCAATGCCTGAAAATCAAATTATAACCAACATTGGAACAAAACTTAACGACTTTGCTGATTTATTGACTCTCAATTCCTATGGGAGTGATGGAAAGCTAATTCAAAGACTGCAGCCAATTTCAAAAAAGGAAATTCAGGCAATCATGATAATTTGCCCACCATCAAATGTTTGTTCTGATATGAAATGTCGAGGCTGTGCCATTTTGCAACATTCAGATCCTAATGAGCTTGGAGGTCTTATCAGTGCCCCCCCTATTCCTGCAGGAATCCAGTCATTCCGGTGGAATGGAATTTAGCAGAAGGCCCTGCTAAATTGTTTATTCCGGTGTGTTCCATTCTGGTGGATTCCGGAATGTACACCGGAATGTTCCCTGGAATGGTCTTCCCCGGAATGGGCAGGAATGGTGTTCCCCGGAGTGGGCAGGAATGGGATTCCAGTCCAATCTGTTTATTTTATTTATTTGTTACTGTATTATAGTTTATTTATTTTCAATGGATCACAAACAATGTTTGTTTGGTGAACATGCTCACCAAACATGGCCACTCTCTTCTTCCACCACCACCACCATGCTCGTCACCGCCGCCAATGCCACGCCATCACCGTCACCCATAGCCACCACTGCCAACGTCGCTCCTCGATCACCCATGGCCACCACGACCACCAACATCGACCACAACACCCTTCAACAACAACGCGGCGACGCCACGTCACGAAACAACGAGCGCCGTAACCCACGAAAACCCCCAACGCCCACGAAAACAACGCGCCCGGACACAAAACGACACCCGACACCCGACGGGCACAAAACGACGCCCACCGCCCACGTACACCGCCAGCGCCCACGAAAACCATACCCCGCCCACGAAAACATCCCACCACCCACCGAAAAACACGAGCGCCCACCGAAAAACACGCGCCGCCCACCGAAAAACACGCACCGCCGATACAACACACAACGGCACCACGCCGCCTACCAAAACCACCACGTCCACACCAACGCCACCCACGACGACGCCCCCAACGGCAACCAGCGCCCATGACGACGGCGACGACAACGCCCACGAATAACGCAAAAACGCGGACACACGACGAAAACGCGAACACGCGACGAGGAGACGACAACGAAATGCGACACAACGATGGGACGCCAACGCGGGACGACGATGGCCGAGGTCCCAGCCACACTCCCTCTACCCTCCACCATTCCCTTCCTCCTTCCCCCTTTCCTTGTCCCTCCCCCCTTTCCTCCCTCCCCCCTTTCCTCCCTCCCCCCTTTCCTCCCTCCCCCCTTTCCTCCCTCCCCCCTTTCCTCCCTCCCCCCTTTCCTCCCTCCCCCCTTTCCTCCCTCCCCCCTTTCCTCCCTCCCCCCTTTCCTCCCTCCCCCCTTTCCTCCCTCCCCCCTTTCCTCCCTCCCCCCTTTCCTCCCTCCCCCCTTTCCTCCCTCCCCCTTCCTTGTCCCTCCCCCTTCCTTCCTTCCCTCTTTCTTGTCCTTCCCTCTTTCTTGTCCTTCCCCCTTCCTCCCTCCCCTCCCTTGTTCTTCCCCCTTCCTTGTCCCTCCCAAAAATATAAATACACCCCCACCTTGTCCCTCCCCTACCCCCTCCCTTTAAGATAAACTGTGTAGTGTGTGTAGTAATACATTTCAAATACATTACAACTCAATCTATGACTTCTACATGTGAATTTTATAAGGAAATATGAGTGCCAAGTCATCAGGATAAGGTTGGAGTTGAAAAAAACTTATTCTGCTTGATTCCAGTCCCATTCCTGCAGGAATAGGTGGGGCACTGTAAAGTACTGCCTCAATGTGGGGGTTAGTACTTTGCCCCTCCTGTCATGTGTCACATGGAAGCCCTGTCCATTTCTTGGTGTCTTGTTACATGTCTGTAAATGTCCATGCTACATCGACAAATATGTAGATCAGCGCACTATCACTCAAAGTGGACTAACTGGCCGGGTCCCAGTTGGCAAGAAAGTAAAATGGTGACGGCGGTAGACATGATGGTGATGATAAGAGTCAACCGAGCTGCTGAAGAACCATAGGGAGAACATCAGAGACTCAGAGTTCATACAGAGGTTGACAATGGCATTGTGTTCATCATGATTTGGCAAGAGCCTCCTACAGAAGGGAACTCCGATCATTCAGCAAATCGGCAAATTGCCAAAATTTCCAGATCCCAGATTTCCTCTGTTGATTGACCAACAAGTGAAGATGAGAACTACGATCAGTCCCAAATGCGAGGACCTTTGCCTAGCGGAGATGCTCAACAATGTCAAGGCTGACTGACTGACCAACGTCTCATCACAGACGATGTTGGCACCCATCTTGACTTCAAGCCTCTGCTACAACTAGCCTAGAACTCTCTACATAGTGAACAGGACTCCAACATTGACGTTTGGCGTGCCGGATCTGCCAGTCCACCATACAGCCGGAATTGTGAAGTGTGCATGTGAAGTTGGACACTTCCTTGAAGTTGTGTCCCAGACAATAGGGACATGTGACCATGGTACCTGGACGAACAATGAACAGATAGCGAACAGATAATGTTTCCCCTTACCCATCAAGTCGTCAATTTCAAACAACAAGTGGCATATGTGTCTAGCAGGATATGTGCCGCTGTGAAGGCTTGGTACACAAGAAAGCTGGTTAGCAAAGAGATTGAGGAGGCGTTTGTGAAGGGGATTGAAACGGAGTTGGTGAGTCTCTGCTTGCCAGTGATAGGTGAAACATTTGAGATCTGGCCACTTAGATGGCATGCTCCGCAATTGTTGGCTGGAGCGTCATGGGAGGTTGTCTGTGTGGTTTACCAACTTTTGCACACATTTAGGGCAGGCTTATCTCATCCAAGTAAGCCTGCCCTAAATCTCAACCCACCCTAAAGTGCCTCAGATATATAGCACGTCAGCATCTGTCACATCTCTTTTGCTTTCCTTCTCCTCTTCTCCCCCAATTTATGTTTAACCGTAAACTTGAGTAGTGTACCATATCAATTGTAAACAAGTTCCACATAGTATAAGTTAAGACTGGGCACCAGAATAGCCCAATAATAGCCCTAAGAAACATGCAATAGGTGCTGGATAGACACCATGAGGCTATTTTGTATCTTGGTCAGTTCTGTACCGTTTTCTACCAAATAAGTGTTGATTACCAGCTATTTGATGTCAATTTCAGGGCCTGAAGAGACGAGAGGCATCCGCCATCATATTTTTGAGATATCTGTCATGCTAAGTTTCATGATTCATCAGGAGGGTGTACTCTATCTTTGTGAGTTCTCCATCATCATCCTTCATTAAAGGCTCGTTTACAACATATTCTAGTGTAGTTTGAAGGTCCCAGAGAGAGGAGAGGTTTGTGTGTCCGCATTCTGGAGATATGTTCCATTTTCTGTTTTGGGGAGCAAGTACCCTAGGTCAGTCAAATTTCCATCGTTTCTTATGATCTAGGGCTCGTTTAAAATGTATTCTAGTGTAGTTTGAAGGTCCCAAAGAGACGAGAGGTTCGCATGTCCGCGTTCCGGAGATATGTCACTTTTTCTCTTTTGGGGGGAGTTGAGCTGTATCTCAGTCAGCTTTCCACCATTTTTCTTCACTGAAAGCTCGTTTACATTGTATTCTAGTCGTATTTGAAGGAGCTGAAGAGATGACATCCATATGTGCTCCTATTTCTATGCTATCTCACATCCTTCCCTATTTCTTTGCGAATTTTTATTTATTTTCATAATCATTTGGTTTCTATTATAGTTCTATGCTCGAAATATACATTACACTGTGTATCTATCAGTTAGACAGCATCTAATTTACCCAGATTTATAGTCACATCACTTTGAGAATTATGTGCTGGCTTGAGCTGGCTTTGGGTCATCTAAAAGCTGAGCCAAGCCACTTAAGGAAATTTAGCTGGCTTACATAAGTCAGCTCTTGGCTAGCCGAGCCGTGGCAACACTAATGGGATTTGTCATTCAACAAAATTGAGTCAATGGCAAACAAGAGGTCTGATGAGCATAGTATAGCAGCTGCTCAGGCTGCTATTCTTATTCTTGAAACTGCTGCATTTCTACATCATGAGAATCTCATTGAGGCTGCTTTTAGAAAGGCAGCTATGGAATATTCTAAACAACATCACAGAAGACTGGAGCAGAAAGTTGAATCCTGTATCAATCAATTGCTTCAGCTAGAAAAGGATCAGAGCTGGAATCAATTGTTCTTTCATGAAGGGATGAGGGTTCTTATGTCATTTTCTTTGATCAAGAAGATCTCAGCCTCTTCAGGAATTTATGCTATTCATCCTTTGGTGCATAAATGGAGTAGAGATAGAATGTCCATATCTTGAAAGAAGTGCATGATACAAGTGTCAAGATTGATCCTTGTGAACTGTATTACAGACGAGATGACAGCTGAGAACATTGCATTCAACAGGCTTCTTGTACCCCACATCAAAGCCAATTACCAGTCACAAGATGAAAATGGCTTTGAAAGAGTGTTTGATGATGATGAATATTTCAAGTTCACTTATGTTTTGTACAAAAATGGAATGTGGAAAGATGCAGAGTATCTTCAATATCAACTTGTAGTAATGAGAAAAAAGAAGCAGGGGTCAAGGCATCCATCAACACTGTCCAGCATGGCAAACCTTGCAGTCATATATGCAGAACAGGGAAAATATGATGAGGCTGAAGAACTGGAGCTGAGGGTTTTGGATCTGCATAAAACGGCACTTGGGTCAGAACATCCATCAACACTGATTAGCATAGGAAATCTTGCAGGTACATATTCAAACCAAGGAAAATATAAAGAGGCTGAGAAGCTGCAACTGAAGGAACTGAATTTGTGTAAAAACTCACTTGGGTCAGAACATCCATCAACAGTGATTAGCATGGGAAATCTTGCAGGAATATACTCACGGCAAGGAAAATATGATGAGGCTGAGGAGCTGTGGCAGAAGGTTTTGGATCTGCATATGAAGGCCCTTGGGCCAGAACATCCATCAACACTGATTAGTATGGGAAATCTTGCATGAACATATTTGGACCAAGAAAAATATAAAGAGGCTGAGGAGCTGCAACTGAAAGAACTGAATTTGTGTAAAAACTTGCTTCGGTCAGAACATCCATCAACAGTGATTAGCATGGGAAATCTTGCAGGAATATACTCCCAGCAAGGAAAATATGAAGAGGCTGAGAAGCTGAAACTGAAGGTTCTGGATCTGCATAGAAAGATATTAGGGCCAGAACATCCACATACCTTGACCAGCATGGCTAATCTTGCAGTCATATATGCAAAACAGGGAAAATATGATGAGGCTGAGGAGCTGGAGCTCAGGGTTTTGGATCTGTTTACAAAGGTGGTTGGGCCAGAACATCCAAATACTTTGACTAGCATGGCTAATCTTGCACAAGGATATTCAGGCCAAGGAAAATATGAAGAGGCTGAGGAGCTGCAGCTGAATGTTTTGGACTTCCATAGAAGAATGCTGGGGCCAGAACATCCACATACTTTGACTAGCATGGCTAATCTTCAAGCCATATATGAAAAACAAGAGAGAAAAAAAGAGGCTGGAGAGCTGCAGATGGACACTCACACAATTCAGAAGATTAACAAAATAATCAAAAGTAAATAGCAGGTGAGTCTAACATCTGTCCCATTAATAACAATCAATGCAATTTTTGTTTATCTGAGTCAAATTTCAGCTACATATTTGTTGCACTAGATGCAGGCCATCACCCTCAGCACTTGCCATGCAAGATGGAATATTTGGGATCTATCTCCTCTTACAAAAAAACACATGATGAATACTTTCAGAATGTTCCAAATCTAATGTTGAAAATCTAATCACAAAATGGTGAGATATTAAATATCAAGCAGACTCTTTTGAGACTAGCTTAGTAATGTTTTATCATCAGGAAAAACCCCAACTCCACATTTGCCCTAATAATTGAAATCTTAGGTAAATCACTTCAAATTTCTGCAGATTAAGGCAAATTATTGCTTTGAGCATCTTACCTCAGATTATTCTGTATGGATACAGTTTAAAACTCTTACCTCAGGTTACTTTCGGATTATCTCAAAGTTATCAATGTTGAGGACAAATTATCTGCATCTGACCTGAGTTATGTTGTAGTTAAACAGTAATTAGTCGAATTAGGATGGCATTTTAATCATTTTTCAGGTTCTCAGAATTGCCAGCACACCAGTGATTCAAAGGCCCAACAGTGATATCCATTGAGAAAACATAGAATATCATAAGTATTACATGATGGTGATGGATGGGTTATAACTATATGAGACAAATATCAAATGAGGGAGGTGAACTGTGATCACTCACAGGCTATCACCATGCTACTGAGTATCTGTGGATGGATCACTGACCCTGCTGTTCATGTCACCCTCAGCTACATCTGAATTGTGAATCATGCACCCACTGGGGAGTTTTCAGTGCTGTTCTGAAAGAAGAAAACTCAGATGAGCAGGGGACATGGACTGTGAAGTGTTCACTCTGAACTTCTTGCATAGCTGAAGCCAAGAGGGAAGGAGGAGCAAGAATGGGTGGATCTGGGATCAACACCCATAAGTGAGCAATGAGTACTTACAAGATACTCAGCTGGCCCAACATGATTATACATACTGTAGGAAGCACAGATATACAAAGCACTACATGTAGTGCAAGAGGAAGGCAACACAGCTGACAAGATGGTGGTTCATGACAAAAGATCAATTAATTATGTAAGATATCCAAATCTAGCTATATACCATTGTTTGACTATGGCCTCTGGGCATTCCCTTCCAATCCTGTATCACATGGACAAATTCAACTTCCAGCTTGACATCAACTGGGGAGAGAAAGGGGTTATAGTGGAGTAGGGGTGAAGTTGGGTGTGATGAAAGGTGGTTGATTGCTCACCATTCAATTTTTCAGGCCAGGTCATGGGTGTGAATTGAGAAAGAAAAGCTGCAATTTTTCGGTACTGTTGCAAGAGAAAAACTCAGACTGTATGGACAGGCAGGGGACACAGACAGTCAACTTTGAACTCATCCTTGACAGGGGGAAAAAGGAAATTCCAGGGGTACAGATTTGGTGAGGGTTGGAAAAACTCAACCTCTACCCCTACCTGCAACCCGCACAGGTCACTGAACACATGACAATGCCTAACCAGAACCAATGATCTGGTTGCTTTTGGTTGGGTTCAGTTCAGTTTCAGTTGGATTTTCAGTCCACACAACTGGACCTTTGAACAATACATACATGGGATTTTTGGTCTCTGGTTCAGCAGATTTGGATGTGCTTTCCTCACTATTGCAAACAGAGGTCACAAAAGCTTCTAGTTGTGACTCATCAAGCTCAGAATCGATTGTCTCTGCACTGATTGGGGCTCTGTGAGGAGGCATAGGATGATGGAAGGAGTTGGACAAAACACATCACATGCTCACACAGCCACATAATGCTCATTTTTCTTTTCTAAATCTGTCATAGTCTATAGATGTAATGTCTTTCTATTTTTGCCTTACTTCCATCATTTTTGCAAATAGCTATAATTGACTAGACCAGGCTTTGTCTTCAATCCTTGTGTTCACAGCAATTATATTGAGTGTCTACAGGGTTTTTATATGAATAAATGCTAAAATTCGCATTTTTATGAGTGTATTAAGTATTATACTCTGTATAAGCACCTACCTCAAAAATCTTGTACTAAAAGTAAGAGGATGATGGTGACTATGCACAACATCATCACTGGTTTTCCTCCTATCCCAGGTAAGCCTGCATCCCCCTCATTCCCTCATCTGACCATCAATTCATGTGCCACATCACTGTCAGCAACATGGCAACCAAATGGCAAATGGCCAATCTCATTGTCCATTGCCATCAGACTCGGATGATGTGACAACAGCACAACAACAACACTGGAAGGCACAACCACCACCATTATGGCCCTCTCTCCCTTCTCCTTCAGCTTTGCCATTTTCACACACCTCAGGCAACTGACCCCATGCTGACAACTGTGTGACACCACAATCCCACCTGTGAGCCCCAAGCTGCTGCTCACAGGGGAGGATGCAAGTGAATGAGCAGCCACAAGATCCATATAACACAATGATGATGATGATGCAGCATTGTCTGATGGTGCTGTGTGAGCTCAGGTGAATCATCAAAAGAGGTTTCCTCTTAGGATGGATCCTCATGCCCACCAGAGTCACAAAGACATTAAAAAGATTGGTAGTAACATTGAAACATTGCCAAGCTAGTCTCAAAAGAGTCTCTTTGGTATTCACCATCTCACCATTTTGCAATGATACTCTCAACATTAAATTTGGTACATTCTGAAAGTATTTTATCATGTATTGAGAGAAATAATCTGTTTTTTTTTACATAAATACAAAGAGGTAATAGGTCCCAACTATTCTACCTTGAAGTGCTGAGGGTCATGGCCTGGCCAGTACAACAAATGGATAAACTTTGACTTTAGTAAACAAAAACTGTATTGATCAACATTGATGAGACAAGTTGTGAGAACCCTCACCAACTATTTATTCTGTCTAGTTTACTGGGTTGTATGAATTTCCATCTGCAGCTCTCCAGCCTATATATTTTTATTATTTGGATACATGGCTCCATAATTAGCCATGCTGGTCAATGTATCTGGATGTTCTGGCCCTAGCACCTTTTTATGCAAATCCAGAACGTTCAACTCCAGCTTCTGAGCCTCCTCATATTTTCCCTGTTCCAAATATGTGGCTGCAAGGTTTTGCATGCTAATTAGTGTTGATGGGTGTTCTGGCCCCAACATCCTTCTATGCAAATGGAAAACATTCAGCTGCAGCTCCTCAGCCTCCTCATATTGTTTTTGCTTTAAATATGTGACTGCAAGACTACCCATGCTGGTCAGTGTTGATGGATGTTGTGGCCCCAACATCCTTCTCTGCAGATCCAGGACCTTCAGCTTCAGCTTTCTGGCCTCCTCATATTTTCCCTGTTTGAGTATGTGACTGCAAGATTTGCCATGCTAATCAGGTATTATGGATGTTCTGGCCCTAACATCTTTTCACTCAAATCTAGTTCCTTCAGCTGCAGTTTCTCAGCCTCTTCATATTTGCCTTGGTCTAAATATGTTCCTGCAAGATTAGCCATGCTAATCAGTGTTAATGGATGTTCTGGCCCAAGCACCTTTTTCTGCAGATCCAAAACATTCAGCTGCAGCTCCTCAGCCTCTTTATATTTTCCTTGCATTGAATATGTTCCAGCAAGATTAGCCATACTGGTCAAGGTCCTTGGATGTTCTGGCCCAAACATCTTTCTTTGTAGATCCAACACCTTCAGCAGCAGCTCATTAGCCTCCTCATATTTTCCTTTGTCTGAATATGTTCCTGCAAGATTTCCCATGGTAATGAGTGTTGATGGATGTTCTGACCCAAGTGCCTTTTTATGCAGGTCCAAAGCCTTCAGCTGCAGCTCCTCAGCCTCATCATATTTTCCCTGTGCTGAATAGGTGACTGCAAGATTTCCCATGCTAATCAGTATTGATGGATGTTCTGGCCCAAGCACCTTTTCACTCAAATCTAGTTCCTTCAGCTGCAGTTTCTCAGCCTCTTCATATTTGCCTTGGTCTAAATATGTTCCTGCAAGATTAGCCATGCTAATCAGTGTTAATGGATGTTCTGGCCCAAGCACCTTTTTCTGCAGATCCAAAACATTCAGCTGCAGCTCCTCAGCCTCTTTATATTTTCCTTGCATTGAATATGTTCCAGCAAGATTAGCCATACTGGTCAAGGTCCTTGGATGTTCTGGCCCAAACATCTTTCTTTGTAGATCCAACACCTTCAGCAGCAGCTCATTAGCCTCCTCATATTTTCCTTTGTCTGAATATGTTCCTGCAAGATTTCCCATGGTAATGAGTGTTGATGGATGTTCTGACCCAAGTGCCTTTTTATGCAGGTCCAAAGCCTTCAGCTGCAGCTCCTCAGCCTCATCATATTTTCCCTGTGCTGAATAGGTGACTGCAAGATTTCCCATGGTGGTCAGGGTTGATGGATGCTTTGTCCCCAGCTTCTTTATCCTCATTTGTAGAATTTGATATTGAAGATGCTCTGCATCTTTCCACATTCCATTTTCATGCAAGACATATCCAAATCTGGAATATTCATCATCATCAAACACAGTTTCAAAGCTGTTTTCCCCTTGTAACTGGTAATTGGCTTTGATGTGTGGTACAAGAAGCCTATTGAGTGCAATGTTATCAGCTGTTGTTTCCTCCTCCTCTGTAACAGAGTTCACAAGTATTAGTTTTGACACTTGCATCATGCACTTCTTTTGTGATATTGACATTCTATCTCTACTCCATTTATGCACCAAAGGATGAATAGCATAAATTCCTGAAGAGGCTGAGATCTGTTTGATCAAAGAAAATGATATAAGAACCCTAATTCCTTCATGAAAGAAGAATTGATTCCAAGACTGATCTTTTTCTAGCTGAAGCAATTGATTGATACAGGTTTCAACCTCTCGTTCCAGTCTTCTGTGTTGATGTTTAGAGAATTCCATAGCAGCCTTTCTAAAAGCAGCCTCAATGAGATTCTCATGATGTAGAAATGCAGCAGTTTCAAGAATCAGAATTGCAGCCTGAGCAGCTGCTCTACCATGTTCATCAGATTCATTGTTTGCCATTGACTCAATTTTGTTAAATGATAGATCCCATGTTTCATAGGCTGTGCGGTCATAATGGGATGCCCCTCTAAATGAAGGATGGTTCATCAACTTCTTTCTATGTTGAGAGAGATGCTCAAGGTAATTATCAATGCTGCAGAGACCAGCTTCAATGGAAGCTCCTGCTTGATCAACAGCTAGAGGTAAGCAGCAGAGCTCATTTACAATCTGCTGAGCTATATTGTGGACATTGTCTGACTGCTCAGTTAGATGGCTGGCTTTCAGCAGAAGTAATATGGCATCTGCTTCAGCCATCTGATCAATTTCAAGAGAGTTTTCATAAGATGTAACACGCCCAAGAGATCGGTTTCTGCTAGTAACCAGAATATTGCCCAGAGAACCAGATGGAATAAATTTCTCTACAACTTCAGGAGCACCATCAGCACTGTCAAACACAAGCAGCCATTCACTCTGCAGAGATCCAATCCAGATAAGAGCAGACTCAGAGGACACAGAGACACCAGCAGCTTTAGCCTCACGATGAAAGCAAAGACTTTTTAAACCAAGAACAATGGTACCTTCAGAAGATGCATCAATCCAGAAAACATGGGAGAATCTAGATGTACTTGTTATAAGATCAAAAATATAGTGTGTAATGAAACTTACCTTCCACCCATCTTCTCAACAAACTTCAGACAGATCTGTGTCTTGCCAACACCTCCCATGCCATATAACAAAAATGATTTTCTGCATTGATCTCTCTGACGGTGACCCTGAGGGGCAAAGTGATCCATCAGCCTCTGGAGAACATCCTCACAGCCTGTAAATAAGGGACTTGAATTTGGTCTTTGGGGAACAATGGGTAAATCATCTTGAACCCTGCTGGCATGTTCATGAACCTCAATCTTGACAAAAAGTCTAATCAATATCTCAAACCATCAATGCTGTTGTCAGAGTACACACATTTTGAGCCACATAGAATGTTGTATCCCTTATAACAAAGTTGTGAGCTCCCGGCAATACATTCTGATCCCCAAAACAAAATGTCACGGTGAGCCAAAGAATGTAGTCATGTATTGTAAACACACACCAGAGTTGCTCCCCCTAGCGCCCTTGTAAATGTCGACCTGAATCTCGTCAGCATGCTATCTGACAGCGAGTCATGAACTCCGACCTGGAACCGCTGGGGAGTGGGCTTTCAATGCGTAGGCGGTCTGCGCCCATGAGTCGGTCAAGCAATCCCTTAAACGTGGCCTTCAGACTGTTTTCGTGGGGGCGATTGGGATCAGACATGGTGGTTCAAAAGAGAGTTGCCGTGTGGCGTGCCTACAACTTGTTACCAGGCATAGCCTCACCATGTCATCTGACAGCTTGAGGGTCGGTCACGAGCCTCGTAAAGGTCCAAATGTCATCACGTATCAAATACAACATTGAAAAGGTGGTGAAGGATTAGAAATAAATAAATTAGATAAAAGTGACACGGTGTAGAGAAGGGGGACCAACGTTCAACGCTACTATATCAGCTTGTCGCGATCCCCGTTGAACGTTGAAGTGGCTGTGGCTGTGCCTCATATATCTTTTCACCGCAACTGGCACCTCAGAAAAAATAACTCAGGTTGCATAACTCGAAGTTGAGTAGGGCTAATGCGTAGCTCTCTCTTCTTTCATGAGTGAGTACACCAATCCCGTTTTCTACTCTGAGTCGACACACCCACCAAGTACTTCTGATCGATTTAGCATTTCAAGGTTTCAACCCAGTCATTTGATTTTGGGAATCGTACGACTGCTACAGGGAACGTACACTGTTCAATTGACCTCGAGCCATACAAAACCCCGGCCAACGGCTCATTCACGAGGATTGCTCACCAGTCAAGTTCCCCGTTACCCAGGTCCATCTCACTCTACTTGATCTATTCACCGGCTCTACCATATTTGTATTGAACTTCACCAGTGACCACGGATATACAATAACCTCTCGGGAGTCGGGAACTTGAACTTACTCGAGGTCACCTTTGACGGTGTCTTGTGACCTACCACGCTGGAGCCGTGCAATTCGGCGTTTGTGGTACGTATCCGTGGTTGATTTGATTGGTGATGACGGAGATGTTGTAGGACCCGTTCTCTCTCCGAGTTGTGGGTTTGTCAAGAACACTGCGGTTGAACGGAGGGGATGAGGATGACGTTGTGTGGTGCCACTTCGATTACTGCAGCTGTCAGTGGGGGGCTACGATTGTGAGTTTTACTGTTGTTATTCAGGCAGTAAGTAATGATCGCTCCCCTGATTTTTGAAGAAAAATTTTCAGCATGTCACACTGAGGACGGTACTCGATATGGTTAACGTTTGGACTCCCATGCCAAACGCACAAGTGCCAGTGGCTCATTTCACTGATTATCGATAGCCCTTACCCTAAAGCTAAGAGCTTCCATCCTCATTTCATTTTTCATCTTTCTTCCATTCAATGCGACTGAACTTTCTTTCTTTAGGACACACACATGGCGATTGGTGACTCACCAGCCTCGTGGCACAAGCACACAGCGCCCATCGAGGGCCGAGGCTGATACCGTAACGACCACCCCAGCCCAGGTCCTGCACAACCTCATTTGAGCAACCACCTGGCACTAACGCCCACATTTGCTTGCTTATTATAGATCCAAACCGGACCCTTGCTATGCCAGAGTCTAATCCTCATGTTTCTTGTCGTGCGTCCATCCAGAAAACGGATCAGATGATACAAATGTACCCCGCACGCTCGCCCCGCATCCCGCAAAAACACGCCGCCCGCAAGCTCGAACACGCCGCCCCGTGTTTAGAGGCTCAAACACGCCGCCCACAGGTGTTTTTGGGATTCTCAGGCTGCCTAAAGTCCAGACAGGTGCCTAAGCTTTAACGAGACTTGAGCCAGGGTCGGTGGGCATAATGGCGTCTCGTTTTCCCCAAAGCTCCTCGTCCCCCGGGTTCTGACTTATCTCTGTGTTTATAAGCACAGGGTTCCGAAGTGTTTGTGCACTTCGGAATCGGGCAGGCTCAGCCGAAAGGACTGCGGAAGTGCCGGCTTCTTCATGCAGGGAACGTTTACTATGAGATGAAGCTGCACACCTCCATTCATTCCAGGGAATCTCAGTACATGTTTGTTCGAGCAGCTCAACGTGTATGACCAGGTGATGTGCACCTAGAATCTATTGTTTTCTGATTCCGCTCTATGTGCGTAGGAAGTAGCAAGTGGTGTCCTTATCGATTGTACTATGGGACAGATATAAATTCAGGATGATATTAGTATCGGTCTTTCTCGGTTCTTCTAGCATTGTAATGTTATAGTCTACGATCGGGGGGGTGACCAAATATAGGACACTGTACCTCTGACACGTGTTGTTCATCCTCCGATCTCCTTGAATAACCGCATCACCTAAATCTTTTTCACTTCTTCTTCCCCGTCTTCCTCCCACACACACACACACTATGCCTCCTCCACCTCCACCCCCTCCACCACTCTGCTTCAACCTCCCAGGCAGCAAGAAACAAAACCGCCGCCTCAGCTGGTCGAGCGCTGACAAAAGCATGACTAGTTACCGTGGAGACCACCTTGACAAACAATCGTCTTTCTCATCCACACCCACCGTCCCAGGCGCCCGCCCCGAGAGTATAACCTTCCACTCCGATTCAGAGAAATATGACGAAGTACCCGACGCGATGCCTGGCTTTACTTCCGTTACTCCTGGCAAATCAAAGCTGGCACGCGGGAATACGATGACGGGTACCAAAAAGTCTACGACGTCGAGTAAGTGGGGGTATGGATGGGGCGTCGGGAAGCGGGACAAGGATTTGGGGGATGGGGATGAGCAAGAGCAAGAACATGAGGGCGAGTCGGGGACCACTATGTATCGTGTTGCTCCTGTCAGACGGGACAGCAAGTCCTCACAGAACAGCCGATCGACGCAGAGGACGCAGGATTCGAATAGAACGCAGAGTAGCTCTGCGACGAAGACGTCTCATCAGTCTAGGCAGACGTATCGGAGTAATGGGAGTCGGTCGACTGCGCCTAAACCTCGTCCTCCGCTTTTACACGCCCATGATTCGACAAGCACCTTGGTTGGATCGGCTTATGAGAGGAAGATTAATGATGTGGAGAGTATTAAGGAGAAGCCGGATACGACGGAGAGGTTGGATCAGTTGAGGGAGTTGATGGCGAAGGATACGTTGGATTATTAGTGCGTTTTTCAAAACCCGATTTCATATTTTAGAAGGCTGACGTGTTGATTGGGATAGTGTTGTGCCTACTGAAGATGCCCATCAGTCTGAATACGTCTCTGCGAGTGACAAGCGACGAGAGTTCATCTCCGGGTGAGTCGTCCTTCGCTCTCCTTCTTCACAAGAATCTAAACCTATTTCCTATCTAGATTCGCGGGGTCAGCAGGCCAAGCAATCGTATCAAAAACATCCGCATATCTGATCACCGACTCGCGGTACTGGCTACAAGCTCAAGAACAGATAGACGAGAATTGGAAACTCATTCCTGCCGGGAAAGCCGGCGAACCGAAGGATTGGATCGAGTGGATTGTTGTAAGTATTTTTCTTTTCTTTTTCTTGAATGCTTTCAAATACAGGTCACTTATAGGGACGAGTCAAAGGAGCTAGGATAGGCATCGACGCACGCATGCTCTCACACGAAAAAGCCACGCTGTTAAACACGAAACTCGCTCCACTGGATTCTAAACTCGTTTACCCGCCTCAAAATCTGGTTGACCTTGTATGGAGGGATAAACCGCCCAAACCTAAAGAACCTGTGTATGAGCAGGGGACTGAGTTTACTGGTACGTTTTTCTTCTTTGGTGTGGTGTTTTGTGGGAAGGACTGACGGGTTGATTGGACGAACAGGAAAAGATGCACATTCCAAGCTTTCGGAGATTAGACATTGGATAAGACAACAGCCTGCTTCTACCTCCACGTTTTCAAAGGGCGACCCGACGCCTGCACAGATCCACGTTGGGACGCTCATCACGTCGTTGTCTTACATTGGTGCCTATCAACCCTCAATTCTTTAATTGTAAACCCAGCTAAATTTTACTCTCTTATAGCATACACATTGAATTTACGCGGCTCAGACATCCCATATAACCCGCTCTTCCATGCATACCTGTTCGTAAGCCTCGACACGGCCGTCCTATTCCTCGACTCGTCAAAAGTCGTGGATCGCTTGTCGGAGTACTTAAAGAGGATAGCGGTCGAACGGAGGGATTATACGGACTTGTGGCCGTTTTTGAGGAAGAGGGAGTGGGGTGATGGCAAAGTGAGTTGATTCGTCTTTTTTTTTTGGAATGAAGAGAAAAGCTAATTGGATTGTAGATACTCCTTTCGCCCCAGACGCCCTATGCGATATCGTTGATGTTGACGCATTATCGGTATACGATTGCGCCTTCGCATATTGAGCATATGATGTCGATTAAGAATGAGACTGAGATTGAGTGCATGAAACGCGCGTATTTAAGGGATGGAGTTTCTTTTGTACGTTTCCTTTCTTTCCCCTCTCTTCCACCTCTTTCCTTGCTTACATCCTCATTAGGTCCGTTTCCTAGCGTGGCTAGACCAAAAGCTCAACGACGGCTACGACATCACAGAATACGAAGCTGCGTCTCGATTGACGGAGTTTAGGCGGAAGAACAAGAATTTCATGGGATTGGCGTATGAGAATATATCAGCTAGTGGACCGAACGCTTCGTTGCCTCATTATTCGCCCAAGAGGTCTACGGCGAGGATGATTGATCGGGAGACGCCTTATCTCAAGTACGTTTTCTCCTTGGCTGCATTATTGTGATTGAACTAAATCACTTCTAGTGATTCGGGAGGACAGTACAGGGACGGAACTTGTGATACGACAAGGACTGTACATTTCGGCCGACCGTCGGCGGAGCAGTCTGAGGCGTATACTAGGGTGTTGCAAGGGCATGTACGTTCAGTTCTTTCTTTCCCACCTTGCGCGACCCGTTTTTTGCTAACTTAACCTTGGGTAGATTGCGATTGACAGTGCGATTTTCCCGGAGGGTACGTCCGGCCAGCAGTTGGACGTGCTTGCTAGGAAGGCTTTATGGAAGGAGGGGTTGAATTACTTGGTTCGTCTTTCCTTTGGCCTTTGGATGGATGGGGTAGGCCTGATTAATTTGTAATGCAGCACGGAACGGGTCATGGGTTTGGGTCATTCCTGACTGTCCATGAGGGCCCACAGAGCTTCTCGAGCAGCGTGCCGTTGGTTGCTGGTCACGTCATTACTAACGAGCCTGGGTATTGTGAGTTCCCCTTTTCTTATTCGCCACACGAGGACATGCGGCTGATAAGCGGATTACGTCAGATAATGAGGGTAGATGGGGCATGAGGATTGAGAGTGCGCTTGTTGTTCGTCGTGTCAAGGTGAGAGTTTTTTTGATTGCTTTGGTTGGTTGAGAGTTGTGCTGATTGTGGGATAGACGAAAGGCGAATTCAACGGCGACACTTGGTTAGGCTTTGAGAGGCTTACTTGTGTGCCTATACAAACTAGGATGGTGAAGGAGAGTATGTTGACCAAGGAGGAAAAGGCGTGGTTGAAGGTATGCCTTCATCTAGTCCCTTCAAGTTGAGTAAAGGGGAAGTGACTAACGATGCGTTTGGAATGCAGGAACATAATCAGCGTTGCTTGGAAAGGCTTTCTCCCCTTTTGAAGGAGGATAAGCGGGCGATGACGTGGCTGAAACGAGAGGCTGCACGTGGGATTGGGTTGGCGCCTGCTGCGGGAGGCGTTAGCATTGAATGGGACTGATACTGCTCAACCTCTGCGGGACTGATACCCTACCTCCGCACAACCCCTGCGATACCTACCTGGACACCCCACAGGACACACAGAACGATTGGATTGACAGGATATATTTACGTTACCCTCCTCTTCCTCTTCTCACCCCCACTCCTCCTTTCTTTCTCCTGGATACCTTCCCCATCCCTCATAGACGGGTCTCATTCACGATCTCACAGGATATTCTCTCGCAGAGGGAGTGCTTGCGAGTCTATAGAATCTCTTCTTCCCCTCCTCCTTCTCTTTCTTTTCCGTATACTGATCCCTAATTTAATCTTTTCTCTTCTCTCTTTGTATACTATGTACTTCTACCTACCTACCTATACCGTTACCGCGAAAACTCCTTTACCCACGTTTCCTTGTTATTATACACGTTTCTTTTACGGTAAACACAAAACTTTTGCTACTTACCCTCTTGTTTGATCTATCTACTTATATATACGCACAGTCTGTCTAGATGATGGGCTCTTAAAGGAATGGATGATACACGTTGCTCAGTACGGGAATATAAACCTTTCATATACACACGATGGACGACAGGTAGTAGATACGTATGCAAGTAGAATAGACAGCAACCATCTATCGTCTCTGGGTCTTTCCACCCTTGCGTTTGCCAGCGAACAAATGTTTTGGCTGTAAAGTAACACCATCAGTTCATGCCACCAACTGAATAAACACGTCTCCAAGAACCCTACCATTTTGGTTTTGATCGTACGATCGCCCTCTCCCGCTTTCGCCAGCATATTGCGAGGTCTTTGACCGAGGTTGCGTAGTTTGACTGCACGAGCTGCTTGCTAGAAGAAAAGAAGGTATGTTTGTCAGACATGAAGGAAAGACGACAAAAGAACCCGAAACTCACCCCTTCGTCCCGCATACCAGCCAAATGACGATGTGACCTCGGCTCACGCCTATTCACCACCCCACCCGAGTTGGTCTTTGACCGTTTCTTAGAAGCCCCCTCACCATCCACGTCCATCCAACTCTCCTCTCCCCCGTCCTCCTCCTCATCATCATCGTCGTCATCCATATCCACATCCTCATCATCACCGCGTTTCCGTTTGGCACCCTGGATCTTAGCAAGCATCTCCGCACGTTCTTGGATACGGCTCGGGTCCAAACCGGCTTTAGTCAGCCCTTCCGTGAGCTCCGTGAGCGTTCGTAGCCCGGCGGTACGTGGTAGTCTTGATTGATTCTTCTTTGACTTTTTGATGCTTTGCGATTGGATTTTGTGCGAGAGGGCGATGGTGGCTGCGGCTGCTTCGCGTTCGTCGTCCGAGTCGAACTGGTGAAAAAAAAAAAAGGAAGAGTTGGGTGAGTGGTGTTTGAGAAAAGAAAAGAAAAGAGGAAGGAAGGGGGTGCAAACCATGTCTTCTTCAGAGTCGTAGAACCCTTCGGCTTGTAGTTTTTCTTCTTCACGTTCTAGAGCTTCTAGCTTCTCGGCGATGTCTGGATCGATAAAGTCGGCGACGTTCTTGCCGTCCATGATTTCGGGTATGATGTCCATCTTCCACTCGGGGTTGGCAAGGAGGTAGTTCTCTGTGTAAAGTAGCGTTAGCTAAGGAAGTAGGAGAAAAAACGAGGATAAAACGAACGTTTCATGTTGATGTTGAATACACCAGGCCCACCTTCCACCAACTCAATATCACGTTGAAGCTGACGACGATCCGGGTCATTCTTATCATATTTCTTCTTCCCCTTCACCGCTTCAGGGATGAACGGAGCCCTCACAACGTCGTCCCGTGCTTTAGGCTGAGCGACGTGGATGCGGTTGATGATAGAGTTGACCTTGCTTCCCTTCATTTTAGCGTCGACTCTGTGGGCGAGGAGGGCATCGCAGGCTTTGTTTTTGAGGTCCATAACGCCTTCTTCGGAGTAACACGATACTTGGACACATTGGACGTCTTCTTGGTCGATGATCTCTTGCACGAGTGCGCGGGAGTCGGGGTGGATGTCTTCGAGGCGCATGACGTCGATTTTGTTGATGACGAGAAGGGTGGGTTTTCCATTGAAGAGGGGTTTGATGGAGTGGAAGAGTTTACACTGTTTTCGGTTAGAGAAATGGCGGCAAGGGATGATGGATAACGTACTTGGGCTTCTACAGAGTACCCACACTGTTCACTGAGATCCATAAAGTACAAAACACAACTTTTCAGATGAGCCAAGGCGGTGATGCTCTGCATCTCAATCGTGTTCATATCCTCGAGAGGGTGGTCCAGGATACCAGGGGTATCAATCACTTGCCATCGAAGGTATTTATAGTCGAGATGGCCAACGAAAAGAGACTTGGTCGTAAAAGCGTAAGGTTGCACATCCACATCAGCCCGTGTGACTTTATTGATGAAGGACGATTTTCCGACGTTGGGGTAGCCGCAGATGAGGAGCGTACGTGTGTTGGGATCGATATTCGGAAGACGGGATATGTGCTGTCGTACTTGCTCAAGGTACGCCAGGGCGTCTTTCTGTCGTCTCATGATTGTCGCCATGCTGTTTTTGCAGGTTGAGACTTTGTCAAGTGCGAAAAAAAGAACACAGAACTCACCGACCAAGAGCAGCCTTCTTCAGCTGCTTGCACCTGTACAAACTGTCACCGAATTTCAAGAGACGGACATAATCTTTGGCAACTTGGTCGATCAGATGGCGGGCGGTGCGAAGCTGGCCTAGTGCGAGCTTGTAGTGGTTTTTGTCGTAAAGCACGTTCATAAGTGAGGATAAGAACGGGTGAAGGTCCTGTATTCAACGGAACAAACAACTCAGACACAAAATCAAATCATGAAGAAGGAGGTATAACGAACATCAAGCATCGGGAATTCCGTCAAAATAGCACCAAGCTTCTCATCGAATGTGTCCTGCGTAAATTTGACCTTTCTCATATAAAAGTTTCGTATACGGCTGATCTTGAAGTTCTTATGGATGACCTGAATACATTTTCAGCATCAAAAAAGTGAGATCTTGGGTAGAAGTGTGTAAGAACCGTTGGTGTCTTTCGCTGAGTCTTGGACAGCACGATATCCAAGAAATCAGCAGCGGTTGGCACAGGGGCAATCGCTTTGAGGCCGCTCGTCGACATTTTGGCTTGAGGTGAACGACGACGGCGACTGGAGGGTTTTTGGAGGGGGCCTCGTTGAAGTCGCGGAGAGGAAAATAAAGTATTGGTTTCCCACACTCCCACGTGGTAAGATTAGATTTGATTTTTTTCTCCCTCAAAGCCCTTCGAAGTTCGTCCACTAGTCTTGCGCCAGTCGCGAATATATGCCCAAATCTCAGGTAGTTAATATGCTTGAAAACGACTGGCCGTCATCCCAAGAACGAGAAGAAATCACTATTGAATCACTAGTTGTATTTCTTGTTATCTTCTAAAGATGTCGGAGATTCAAATGATAATTGACAAGGTAAAGTTCGCCTGGCCATAGCAGCAGCTCTGAAAATATTTGTAGTAAGTCCAGCAAAGAACAACCACTTGTGAGTGCTCGCACATACGAATTGTTTCCATTTTCCAGTGTACTAAGAAAAACTTGTAGAAAATTGGCACTGGCGCTCGGCACCTTTTGCTGGGATCAATCAATTCGGCCCTGACATATGGTCATCTGTATCTCAGGGTCCCCTCCACGCTCCTTCAAGTTCACGCGCCGCACATCTTTGAAACTCCTCTTGACCGTTTTCATCACCTTCACAGTCCTCTTCATCCTATCCAACGACACTCCTTCACCACTCCACCGTAAATCCTCCTCACAAGGATGTCCACCCACTTCATACACAAACGGATCATGGATCTACAACCCGCACAACGCGACGAGGATGGAGAAAAAGGACGACGCGCTCTTCTTTTCCGGGTTTGAAGGATGTGCGAGCTCTAGGGAATATTACTGGCACCTCGCAGCGGACAAAGAAGACCAATGGGACCGGTTCCCGCGTGCCCATTCGTATGAGTGGGTCGGTCAGTGTGGCCTCGGACCAATCGACCCGGAATTGATTGTGAAACACCTCGTGGAGGATGGGGGGTGGTTGCTTGTTGGAGGTATGTTTGTATCGCGTTATTCGATGGCTTTTGGTGCTCAGTTTATTTTAGACTCGGTGACGGAGAACCACTTCTTTTCGTTATCCTGCCTATTATACCCACACGTCATCGCAACGCCAAAGTATACCGAAGGCGGCTCATTCGACCGCGGCTGGCCGCAGAATTTATACCTCAACCCGTCTTCACCACTCCTCCAACACAAACACATCTCTTTTCCGGATGGGTTCGATATCACCGTGACCCCTCTAGTCACCTTCCGACGAATCGATCTTTTATTCTCCCAAGCTGAACTTCTGGATATACATCGGTCCATTTACCCCTCCCCTCCACAGGCACAGGGATTCAAACTATTCAGCGACGAACCCGTATGGACACTTGCACTCGCCTCATACCTCGACCTGTTCACGTCCCCTCTTCCTTTGGGGAACTACGCCACCATGGTCGTAAGCACCGCAGGACACTGGACTACGACCCTTTTCTCTGGCTATCACGACGAGACCAAGGCCGACTCTGGGTACGGCATTGATCCGGGCCTGCTTTCTTTTTTCAATGAGGCGATGACGATATGGGCCCGTGAGGTGCAGGCCGTTTTGTGGAATCAACATCGCAGCAACTTGAGGTTCGGAAGGCCGGCAAAAAAGAAAAAGAGGCGTGTGCTTGTACGCTCTTATTTACCTGGCCATGAAGACTGTCACGCCGCGCGCGAGCCGTGGGCAGAGGTCCAGCCTTTTGTTTGGAATTGGTATAATTGGGGCTACGTCGATGCTTTCAATCGCGTTTTTGAGGTATGGCGAACCTTTATATGTCGTGCATAACTTGAAATGGCTTTTTAGACCGTTCTTGTGGAACGGACAAGGTTCCCCGATATTCATTATCTGCCCATTGACCGCCCTGGAAGATTACGGCCCGATGCGGTGAGTAATTAAACTCGCTTGGGCCTTTCAGGTTTCATTGATGATTCATTTTAGCATACCACGGGGGATTGTTTGCATATTATGACTGGGGCTGGCGTGCTTGAGGGTTGGACGCATTATATCTGGCACTACGTTACGCACGAAATTGTCTAATTTGGTGTGGATGATCATGACGGAACTCTGGGTTCTGGTTTAGACCTCTTGGTTCCGCTGCGCGAGGATCAATCTCCGGAGAGGCGCCCTCTTTCATTAATCGATGGGGTACTAGATTAGTTTGCGTATGTTGAGTACTGTCCTGTGCAGTGCCTAGTAAGTACTGGGCAGGGGCCTGGCAAAGATATGATCAATACACGAGTTCAAATTACGGCTAGTGGCATTGACTTCAATATGTATTGTTTAAGGTAGCTCTGGACTCGCTCCATGCGTTTTTGACAGAAACACCTCTCGTACGAGTAACGACACGTTGCCTCTACATTGACCATGTCCATGTCAAATTTATGTATGGATTAGGAAATGCGGTTCCATCAGCGCTACATGTTAATTAAACATGATGAGAGTCCTAGGTTAAACCGACCAAGATTAAGGTGGGCATCACTCCCAGATAGATATATAAGTTTTATAACTCCATCACGCCGCCGCCGCCGCTTTAAAGACGTTCAGACAGGTGCTAAGTGGACAGGTGCCTCACCAGAGCAAAGTTATGCGATGTCTTAACTGGCCTGATGTGACAAGCTCAAGAATCCGAGGAACACGCAAGCAAATGACAAAGTTTCCTTTCCAGAGTTCAAGCTCAAGCGCTTCAGGGCTTGTTGTGCGATATATCGGAATTGATGAATACAAGGTCATATAATAGATACATAGCTCCCAGTAGCGATCGGAATTCCTCTGGTAACCGTTTGTTTCATTTGTTAAAGGGTTGGCAAGAAGTTGAATACTGTCAGTGCACAATGAGAACGGAAATGGAACGTCAGATGCTTGTATGAAGTTGGCTATGACGATTCTGGCTATGTTCCAGGTGGTTTATCTTTTGGGAGGTTGAGGATGATCGATTTGACAACTTGACGGAAGAAAGCAAATGTTGCGGTGTATAGTTTGAACACCGGACTTAGGTCGTGACCTGGATTCAGCTTTTGACAGTACTTTCTGTCCCGTCGCTCCGCCTTCATACACAAACGAAAAATGCCACGGCGAGAGTCGACGATGAGCGATATTAGCGTCAGGCTTACGGAGGACGACGTCGACGGTAATGGCGTGGCCCGCTTGGCGCTGGTTTCGTCAGCGCCAGTTAACGAGGATTCGACGATAGCTCCTTGGTTGGATGTCCCAGTCCGTCTTCATACAACAAGCTTTTTTATCATATTAACCTCATTTTTTTTTCACAGCCAACGCCTCCACCGAAACCCCCACCACGCCCCTTTGGACTGTCCTCAAAGGGATCTCTGGCCTCCCTCATACCACTACGACAAGGCAGCGCGTCCAGCCTGCTTCGCGGAAATCGTCCTTCAGAATCATCCCAGAGTAATCTTAGCATAACCGACACATCCAGTCTCCGCTCAGCAGACGACGACTCCCGCATAACATTCAACAGCGGCTCCTCCTCAACTGACTCTGGCAAAAAGTCATCGTTGACCAGCGTATTTTCGAGGCTGAGGAGCAAGTCGAGCAAGCCTCAACTGGTCGTTGAGCACAATCATGGTTCCAACGGGTCAGAACATCCTTCACTCCGTCCCCCTGCACCACCTCTCCCAGATGCCTATGTCTCTTTCCTCAACGTCGGCGCAGCCCCTTCCTCCCTTTCCCTCGCCTCCGTCGCTTCATCATCCCAGAAACGGGAAAAACGCGACAAGAAGAAGAAGAAACCGTCTCAGACTCTCGAGCCTCCATCACCACCACCAAAAGACGACGAGCACCGACACATGCTCGACACGGACATCGACAAAATGGACGGCATTGTCGATTTTAGCAAGGCTGGTCTGCCTAGTGGTGGTGAGTCGAGCGCGAATGGTCACCACCTCCTCCCTTCGGATCCAGGCCCTTCCATTTACCCTTCCCTGGATTTCACCAACCCATTCGTACCAACGTCCGCCTCGGACAAGCGGAAAGCAATAATACCCATGGATTACCGTAAAGTCTCGCCAAAGACCGTGATACCCCCCGGATTCAACCGGATACCTATTAACCCATCATCAACGTCAAATCTAAACGGGGATGGGCCAGGCAGCCCAACATGGACTCCGCCAGAGAGTTGGGCGGTGGAGAAAGAGGAGGAGGAGGGAGGGGACGACCCGGATGCGGCGGAGTCGAGCTCGGATGATACTGTTGTTGGAGGGAAAGGGAAGGGATGTGCGATGATGAACGGAGACGGAGGGCCGAAGTCGCAGCACCACCGGAAACGAAAACTACTACCTATCAAGCAGCAGCTTCAGCCAAGGTTGTCGATAATCTCGGAACGCCCGTATCGGATTCGGATTTATCGCGCTAACAATACTTATCATGTCGTTTCGATACCCTTCAATGTGACGGTCGCGGCGTTGACACCTGCTCTTAACAAGAAATTGCTGCTTGGGGATGATAGGGTGCAACATCGTTTGTATTTGAAGGAGCGGGGAAGAGGTATGGTTCCCTTTCTTCTTCTTGCTTTTTACTGTGTTCACCGTGTATGTAGAGCGAATACTTGCGCAGACGGAAAAGCCAGCGGATATAGTTAGGCGGCGGTTGGAACAAGCTGGATATGACCCTGTTGATGGACTGGAACTGTTGGGCGGTGAAGGACTATCTTTTCTCTTGAAGTTTGTCTATAAAAGCCAGCTTCTTGGTCCTGCGGTACGCATATCTTTTTAAACAAACTTTGAATATGTCCTTATTCATTGACCAGGAGGAAGAACTCAACTTTAACGACAATTTTGACTTTATCGACCTGACGGGTCGAAGTCTGCGGACGATCCCTGTCATTCTTCATCAACATGCGCATTCCATCGTATCCCTCAAGCTCTCGCGAAATCCAATGCTTGAAATCCCTTTGGACTTTATCCAATCGTGTTCTGTGCTACGGGAACTCCGCTTGTCCAACATGGCAATGAAGAAAGTCCCTCAGAGCGTACGACACTCAACAACCCTCCACCGTCTCGACCTCTCTTCAAATCGTCTGGGGGACCTCGAAGATGCTTATCTAGAACACATTCCTGGCTTGATAACGCTATATATCCAGAACAACAGGATAGAAAAGCTACCATGGCATTTCCCCCGCCTTCGATCACTAACAACACTCAACCTATCCAACAACAAATTTCAAACACTCCCCATCCTCATCACACAACTCGAAAACCTACGCGACCTCGATATCTCATTCAACATGATCTCGGAAATACCAGAGGAGATCGGCCAACTGCAGAACCTTGAACGACTCATCATCGTCGGGAACCAAGTCGTCAAATTCCCCAGGGAATGCGCTGATTTGAAGAGGTTAAGGATTTTGGATTGTAGACGGAATCAGATCTCGGATTTGACTGTGATTTGTGCGCTGCCGCAGTTGAATCAGCTCAGCGCGGATCATAATTCGATACATGGTCTGGATCTGGCGCTGGGTGTACACCTTACGAGGCTTGACGTGTCGCATAATGATATCACGCAGGTTTCGCTTGTACCGGTGGGAGGGCCGATGATGGCGTATGCGTTGACTTCACTCGATCTGTCGTATGCCAAGTTGTCGTCGTTGGAGGACGTGGCTCTCGGGTGTCTGTCGACTCTTCTAACGCTAAACCTCGCACACAACTCATTTCGCTCTCTCCCCGATACGCTGGGCGATCTCAGTTGGCTGGAGACGCTCTCTGTCTCGGATAACAAGCTCGACGCACTCCCTTCGTCCATTGGGAGGCTGCAGAAGTTGGAATTCCTCGATGCGCATAATAATAGCTTGACGGAGCTTCCGCAGAGTCTTTGGAATTGCGCGAATCTTACGAAGATTAATGTGACCTCGAACTTTTTGGGGTCGTGGCATGATCCTCCGGTGAATGTGGGCGTTGTACAACAAGAACCTCCGCCTCCTCTTCCTCCCCAAGCAGCTGAGAACAACACCCTTTCCGTGCCGGCTATTGAGAGGAAGACGTCGACGACCTCGTTGACTGTTACGGGAAACCTTCCGCCTCTTGTGTATTCGCTTGAGAAGCTGTATTTGGGAGAGAACAGGTTAACGGACGACGTTCTTCATCCGTTGATGATATTCAAGGAACTCAAGGTTTTGAATCTCTCGTTCAATGAGATTCAAGAACTGCCACCTTCGTTCTTCCGGAATATGACGCAGCTTGAAGAGTTGTATTTGAGTGGGAATAGGTTGGCGAGTATACCGACGGAGGATCTACCGAAGTTAAAGTGCCTTTCGACGCTTTTCTTGAATGGGAACAAGTTGCAGACGTTACCGCAGGAATTGTGCAAGGCTAAGAATTTGACGAATTTGGATGTGGGGAGTAATTTGTTGAAGTATAATATCAATAATTGGGAGTTTGATTGGAATTGGTGAGTTCCTTTTTTCGTTGGAGTTGTGAATCCCCTCTCTGATTGATTTTGATTTTGTAGGAACTTCAACAAGAACCTCAAGTACCTCAACTTATCTGGGAACAAGCGTCTGCAAATCAAAGCTGAGCCTACGAGGCTATATTCGAATCACCGTCTTTCGAGTAGGGATCCAACGGCAATAGGCCGCCGAACACTATCGGGGTTCACAGACCTCACACAGCTACGCGTACTTGGCTTGATGGACGTCACTATTACCACTACAAGTGCAGACGCAACAGTCGATATTCCAGACGAGAACGACGACCGTCGCGTGCGAACTTCTTCGTCTACCGTCTGTGGCATGGCATATGGCATAGCTGATGCTCTTGGGCGTCATGATTCCCTCAACATGCTCGATCTCGTTCATGAGTTCCCTGGACGGAAGGGAGAAGCTATATTCGCCATGTTCGGTCGTTCGCGGCCACCTTCAAACCTCCTCCCAGGCTCAAGCGCCAATCGACTCTCAAAGTTCCTTCATGATCGCTTTGTCAGCCAGTTTTTGCTGCAGTTGGACGCATTGGATCCTCATAGGGGAGAGATCATCCCAGATGCGCTTCGTCGTACTTTTTTAAAGCTGAACCAGGACTTGCACGATACGCTGTTTTCGAGCAATCGCAAGATGTCGCAGTCGAGTGGGACGACGGGGACCAGCGGCAGCACGTTTGTGGATTCTGCTACTTTGAGAAGCGGGGCGTCTGGTATTGCGCTTTATTTTGTGGGGAAGACGATGTATGTGGCTAATGTTGGGAATGCGCTGGCTGTTGTGTCAAGGCAGGGTGTGGCGCAGGGTGTCTCCAGGAAGCACGATCCGTTTGATAGGAATGAGACTGCTCGTATACGTGCAGCTGAGGGATGGGTGTCACCGCCTGGACTTGTCAACGATGAAGTGGACGTCTCGAGGTCGTTCGGCTACTACTCGCTACTCCCCGTCGTTAACGCACGCCCTGATATCTGTGTATGGGACCTGACGGATCTCGACGAGTTCGTCATCGTGGCCAACTGTGGGCTGTGGGATTACATCTCGTACCAAACTGCCGTGGACATTGCTCGCACTGTGGCGAGAACGGAACGCCCTGATCCTATGATTGCAGCTCAGAAACTTCGTGATTTCGCGATCAGCTATGGGGCGGATGGGAGTACGATGATCATGGTGATTTGGGTTGCGGACTTGTTCAAGTCGTCAAGATCTCGACAGCCTACTCTGGATAATGTTGTTGACCCCCAGATGTACCGAACACGGAAGAAGGACGAGATTCTTGATCGTAGCATTGCCAGGCTCGATATTGAAGTACCTGCGCCGGTTGGCCACCTCGCGCTTGTGTTTACTGATATCCGAAACTCTACACATCTTTGGGAAGCAAATCCGGGTATGCCTTCGGCGATGCGGTTGCATAACAACCTTCTACGTCGCCAACTCCGGTTCTGTGGTGGATACGAAGTGAAAACGGAGGGTGACGCCTTTATGTGTTCGTTCCCCACAGCCCTGGCTGCCGTATGGTGGGCTCTCACGGTGCAAGTTCAGCTATTGCATGAGGCCTGGCCCTTGGAGCTTTTGGAGTGCGAAGATGGAAAACCCCTCGAGGATTCTCAAGGTCGGCTTGTTGCTCGTGGATTGTCCGTTCGGATGGGTATTCACTGCGGTTCGCCCGTGTGTGAGCCGGATCCTATCACCCATCGCATGGATTACTTTGGGCCCATGGTGAATCGTTCTGCTCGTATCAACAGCAGTGCCGGGGGTGGTCAGATCATGTGCAGCACGGAGATCATCCGCGAGATCAATGCAAAGATTCTGGAATCCGAGTCGGAAACAGAGTATTCCAAACTTCAACCGCAGCAAGCAATCGATGCAGTTAAGCGCATGGGTGTTGAGGTCATTACTGTCGGTGAAGTCAAGCTGAAGGGCCTCGAACTGCCAGAGCTCTTGACGCTCATATACCCTTCGGGCTTGGAAGGACGACAGGAGCTGAAAGACGGTCCCACAAATCCTAGTGCATCTGGCTCACGCGTTCAATTTAGTGCCCCACAGACACGTGAATTGGGCATATTGTGCCTCAGAATCGAAGCCCTTGCATCTGGGCGTGTCTTCCAAGCGCCATCCGACCGCAAAGCCAGCCTCGAAACTATCAGCCTTGAGAACGAATCCGAGAGTCAGACACCATCTGGAATCTTCAACGCCGATCCCGACCTTCTCTTACCTCCGATGAACGATCAGTCCTCTGACATGGATCTCATGCTGGTTCTTGATTCGCTGTCTGTTCGAATTGAGAATGCCCTCTCGGCCTTGGTTGAAAAGTTTCACCCACCCACTGTTGACAAGAGCAAGTTCCTCTCCGCGCTACTGGAAGGTGGTGTGCTTGATGAAGGCACGTTACAACACATCGCCTCTGTCCTTCAAGGTCTTTAGCAAATTTTCCTACTTCACCTTCGCTTGTCGTTGTCACTAGTGCTTTGAACTTTGTACTTAGACTATTTATTTTTTTCCTCTACGGTCTTATACCTTGTACACCATTTATTGTAATATATCAAGGGCTTCTAGGATTATGAATTCAACTAATTGTCTGGAAGATGGCACAGCCACATGATACTTCCCTCATGATCATGAACGTCTCTCAGGATCAACATACATACTCCTTCGGGGTCACCAGGCTTGCGATATTATCAACGTCCAACGCACAACCGCTGCTTTACCATTCCCAGGTCATAAATCATGAACGAGTTGAAATCAAGTTTCAATGCCTTTCTAAAAATTCAAGGCGAGGAACTCGGCGTGCAACGGTATCTTCCTTCTCTCTCGTGGGTATTGGCGATGTGACCGAACCACCTTGGACGTTACCAAGAAAAAAAGCGATTTACGAATGAAAGGACGCCCAAGTTTGAACCGGTATTGAATTCGTACGTTTCAACTTCGGTTTTTCTTTCCGGCCGCATCGGTGTTCAATAGAATAATGGATGCAGTCAGAATCCACGAAGGCGCTAGGGTTGTAATCAAGGAAGAGATTTCAGCTGCGTTGTACTTGTTCTCTGACACCTTTAGGCGGAAGGATTCCAGGAACTTCTCTGTGCGATATTGGACGTTTTAGACACCGAATTGGCTTTTATACTCTTGGCTTTGACCTCTTTCCGTTTCGGTGTGTAGGAAGGAGGCAACCGCCGTCCCGGGCCCCAATACCCTATCCCCTTCAGTTGTACGCACAACACGCTGTTATGCCAAAATTCAGGGATTTAATCACATAATATTGATTTTTTTCCAAATCGCTACGAGGGGTGAAAAAAAAGTGTCTAATGCGACGCCCCTTCAATGCCAAAACTCGTCGAGAAATTGAATTTCACAGCTGTGTTCTCGTTCAACCAAGGAAACCTCTCTTGAACCATCCCAACCTCCTCGTAAAACCCTGAGTCCAAATCTGCTGGACGGCCGAACCAAACAACATTGATTGAAACTGTGTGCAGTTGAGGAAAGCCACGAGATAACACGGTGTCCAACTGTCCCCATTCATTTCGAGCGGAAATCGGCTTGCTATGCCAGCTTCTGGTTATTATTATGATCTCGATGTCCAAAGTTTCCAGAACATTGGGCTGAGGAAACATTTGGAGTTTCTCACATAGACCTAGGAGAAGCGTTTCAGTAGAACCGGTTGTACACTGTCCCTTCAAGGTCTTCAGCGTTGAAAAGCTGCTGTTGAAGTCAGGCCATTGGGTAGCAAAAGAGTCCAACACGGTCCTTCTACATGCGAACGTCTCCAATCCGATTGCTTCTGTGCAGATATCCTTTATGAGCTGCGTGTCATTATGACAAACACAACGGATGATTAGCGTCTTGAGTGCATCGAATCTGATCAAGGGATGGCCATCGCTGTCACGATCATGAACAAGTGCCAACGCAAAGTGGCAGGAATATGCGCCAAGTTCGAATAAGTGCAGTTGGGGAATGTTCATGGGTTGTGGCGAATGTGGTGACATCATCGCTTGATCATTGGGCTCTGGCTTTTCGGAGTCCTTCGACACCTCATTGATTGTCAAAGCGGAAAGATTGACGCAGGATTGAAATATTGTGACAGGAATCACAAAATTGTAAATGGATAATGTTGTCAAGGAAGCAGAATAGATGCGATTCAGGATCGGCTGTTGAAGAGTGTGGTGGAGGGAGTTCCACAACATAGGTGAACTGTCACTCAGACATGTCCCTCCCCGGATGGACAACTTCTCTACGAATAGTGTTTGTGTAAGAGTTTGGATATTTTCAGCATCGGTGCTCTGTTTTCCAGGGACCCAGTTCGAAAGGGAGTTATCAACCTCTAGCGCCAACTCTCGGACATATTGTCCAATGCTTGGATTGTAGCGAAAGAGTCGTATAAATATATTTGAGGTTGGTGAAATACCGACTCGCGCGAATTTTACAGATCGGAAAAGACGTCGGTGGCATGAGTGACGAATTGCATGAGATGTTCCGGAAATGCACGTTAGTGCGACGATATCGTCCTGGAGATGGTCAATTATCAATTCAATAATCTCTGTTGGAAAGACTGGGGACTTGGAAAGGTGTTCCGAGTCCATTATGGTCAGTGAGTCTTTGGATTGCAAGATAATGTTGGGCGTCGATCAATCCTTGGACATCACCACCTCTTCACCACGACCACCACCGCCACCACTGTCCGCAATGAACCACGGCGCTGCACACGCAGGGCATAACATGCCCACAGGTGGCGGCGGCCCTCGCTGCTCAATGAACATGTTGTGGTCAGTTAGTCTCTCAGGCTGTATATTTCCCCTCCTTACTGACCCTCCCAACTACAGGAACACAGACATAATCAACACATGCATCGTCTTCCGCTCCTGGCACATCCACACGCACACTCAATTCGTTCTCTCCCTCCTCGCCATCACCTTGATAGGGCTGTTCTACGAGTACCTCCGTGTTGTCCAGCGGGGCTTGGATCGCCGTATCGCGCTGAGTCTCAGTGCGGCTAAGGCTGGGAAAATTAGGATCCCCAGTAGGGGGAGCAGCCCTGATGCGGAGGGCGCTGAGGGGTTGGAAGATTCGTTGCTTGGGGGACGGAATGGGCGGGCGGTTAGGTCGGCTTTGAATGGGTGAGTTGGGTTTGAGCAGACTCGGACGGACTGATAATACCTTTTTTTACACAGAACTTCGGTACCTCCTGCGTCGAGGGCCCTCCGTGCGGCGTTGTATGGCGCCACTGTTTTCCTATCCTTCTTCCTCATGTTGGTGTTCATGACGTACAATGTGGGTCGTTCTTCTTTCCTTCCCTCTGTCTCTTAGCTAATGATTGTGGGGTGTAGGCATATTTGATCACAGCCGTCGTCGTCGGCGCCGCCCTTGGTCATTATATTTTCGGCGCAACCATGAACGTTGATGCAATTCTTGTTGATACCCAGGGAGGCAAGGGCATGGCGTGCCATTAGCCCTCCTATGTCGGAGTTTTTCGCTGCTATCTTGTAAATGATATAAGTATCAGATTATTCCGCTTCACGGAATTTATGGAGGGCAAGAGTGTGGCGGAGATTTTGGATCAGTTGGGGGAGAGGGACGTCCTTGGGATTTTGAAGCAGGTTGTGGACCTGGAGAAGAGGACGATGGAGATTATCTTTCCGGCTGGGGGGAGTTTATACTTTGCTGAGGATCTGGAGAATGTACCAGGTGTCTCTGGGCCTATTAAAGGCATCCCGCCCGAAGACATGCAGTTTTGCGTCGGTCCGGAGACCAGCTGTCCGGTGTGGTTTGGACGGAGGTCGCAGCTCGACGTGGACAGAGGACCGTGTATGTCCTACCTTTTTTTCATAGTCGGTTACGACCGCGTACTTACGAGTAATTACAGACACAACTCATGAAGTATGGTGGGCTCTCACAGTGCAAGTTCAGCTATTGCATGAGGCCTGGCCCTTGGAACTTTTGGAGTGCGAAGATGGCAAACCCCTCGAGGATTCTCAAGGTCGGCTTGTTGCTCGTGGATTATCCGTTCGGATGGTATGCACTGCGGTTCGCCCGTGTGTGGGCCGGATCCCATCACCCATCGAATGGATTACTTCGGGCCCATGGTGAATCGTTCCGCTCGTATCAACAGCAGTGCCGGGGGTGGTCAGATCATGTGCATGAACGATCAGTCCTCTGACTTGGATCTTATGCTGGTTCTTGATTCACTGTCCGTTCGAATCGAGAATGCCCTCTCGACCTTGGCTGAAAAGTTCCCTGTTGACAAGAGCAAGTTCTTCTCTGCGTTATTTGAAGGTGGTGTGCTTGATGAAGGGACGTTACACCACATCGCCTCTGTCCTTCAAGGTCTTTAAGCAATTTTCTACTTCACCGTCGCTTATCGCTGTCACTAGTGCTTTGAACCTTGTACTTAGACTATTTATTTTTTCCCTCTACGGTCTTATAACTTGTACACCATTTATTGTAATATATCAAGGTCTTCTAGGATTATGAATTCAACTAATTGTCTGAAAGATGGCACAGCCACATGATAATTCCCGTTCTGTCGTCGTTTTCGTAAGGTTTTCACAATGCCACCTTTGCTCACATTCTGTCTTCCTCTCCTTTCAGGCGCACCACCCACCGGCTACGGTTGGTCAGAAAGTGAGGTGTCGGCTTTGTCGACGACCACCGCGTTCCGCACTGGAATAGATCGACGAGACCAGTTCCTCGGAATACGTCGCTGTGTCGTTTGTGGGGCTTCCAGTATTGAGGGTCTAGAGCATTGCCACATTATTATGGTGTCGGAGCCTCAGACCGTAAGTGAAAACGGCATTTGGGCCTTCTTGAGGCTAAGTAATGTGAGGCACAGTGGAAGGACCTCAAGGCTCGCAGTTGGATCCCTGATCAGGCCAAAGATGATCCTGGTCATGAACCACGCAATGGCATGACTATGTGTGCATGGCATCATCGCCTATTCGTTTCATATGTTTTCTTTATCCGTCTCCTTGCAGACGTGAGATCGCTTCGTCTTTAATTCGGGCCAAGTATTGACAGTACTTGAACAGATTCGCAAGTTCGTGTTTATCAACTACTCCGCCAGAGTGGACCTTCAGCAATTCCATGGTAAAGCCATCGCCCTTGATATCAACGACAGATATGCACCCTTCCCTTCCCTATTCATAATTCATGAGATGCGCGTTCGTGGATTCCACCCCTTTCAACCTGTTTCTCCACCCGTCCCCGCCCCCGATGATATACATTGGCAAGACTGGATTTCGTCAGAACAAGTGTTTAACAATGCCTCAGCTTCCTTCAAACGTAATATGCCACCACACAACGAGAGATCTGCGGAAACACAGCTGCCGTCTCACCCTACGACTACGACGACGGCACCATCAGGTCAACGTACATTAGCGCTGAACGCAGACGTCATCAATGACATCCTTGCGGCGACGCGTGCCATGCCGTCGTGGAAGGCCTGCGTGGTTGAGGGCACGAGCTGGACTGGCACGGCGGAAGAAAACATCCAAAAATATGTCTCTTCTATTGGTACACAAGATGATTGACGTTATCCCTGTAGACCTGGCAAGAGGCCGCCGAAAGTTTAATTCTCGACACGAGTATTTAGGGAGATTCAAGTTTATGCCGTTTCAACATGGACGGTGAGCACGCTTTTCAAAAACTATTCATTCTTCCAACGGACATACAGTGTATTTTATGTACAAGGTCCTACATCAATCGATCGACCTGCAAAAGTACCGCATGCGTGATTCATCATGGACATTGGACACGATCTATTCGCGTCTGCTCGTTCGTTATCAACACTCCACACATGATATTCGATGGTCGGTCTACCCAGGATCGTCTGAGACACCCAAAAGTTCTTGATGTCGCATTTGCGGAAGCCAAAATACTCTCCTTGGAGCTGGATCCAAGTACTGCGACGCATATCATCAAAGCTGACAACGCTGAGGACACTCAACAAAAACAAGGGTTTTTTTAGATTGGTACGTCCCTCACTTGGCTTTTTATGACGCCCTTGGTGTAGCCTTTCGCTCACGGGACCGCAGATACCCTTCTAGAGCAGGAATATCGAACCGTTTCGGAGACATCTTTCGGTCGTACCAGGATATCGATATATAGTCTTCTTGGTCTACGAGGAGGGACTGACGAAGAATATACTGAAGAATCTGGGACTGCCAACTGTGTTTTAGAACTGACCTCAAGCAACTGTTAGGGTTCGGAACGGTCAAGGACCAAGGTATTCCCTCTGAAATTTCCTATGTAACAGTTGTTATCAGAAAATCGAGGACGATCGGAACTCTCAGGCTCCCATTTCGTCTTCAAGCAACCCTCGAAACTACACGTTCCATGATTCAAGACTGATTTTTCTTGGGCTGCGAGAGTTGTGTGGAGCAACCGTCGATGTTATAGTACTGTACCTTTCGTACTTTGTTGATTAGCTAGTCCGTCTTTATTTCCCTCCCAGGGATTTTACTGCTGAGCAAATTCAAGTTGAATTTGATTATCACCGCCAAGCAGCCAAGGAATGTCAGAACGACTGTCAGTCTCTGTCAAGTTTCAACCAGTGTTGCCGCTGTCAAAAAACTTCTATATCTTATCTCCGTGTTATCGGGTCGTACGACCTGTAAGTGTGACGTCATGGAAGCTGGGAAAAAGACTCACAATCCACATTGCACATCAATTGCACATGCTAAAACCGAGCCATGTTGAACGTAACGCGTTTACATGAAAAGGTAACTCAAGCATCAATGTGCCAAAAGAAAATGGTGCTTGATGTAGGACAAAATACATATTACGAGCGAGCGGGAGCTTTTTTCGTTCTGCTGATATTACCAGGTTCGATAGAGTAAATGAGGAATAAGGTACGAGATATCGCAGAACGGTATGCTGCTTGAAAATTGGATGATGCTACACAATGTGATTTGTATGAGGGTGGGATCCACGAGGTAACAAGGGGTATGTAAAAAGTTCAGATGTATGTGTAGGATGGAGGGAGTGAGGGTGGGACGTAGGAAACGAGGGTGGTGTCGAAAAAAAGTGTCATCATCATAAGCTCTTCTATACCTTGTGCCAACCGTACCATGCCAGCACCAGCCCGATCAAAGTTTCGCGAGTTCCAGCTCCCATCACCTCGCTGTCCATGGTGTCAACGTCGTCACCGCGCAAACCCAACCTGAAGCTCAAGATTACTTCCCTGTTCTTCCGTAGGTCTTCGTCGGCTAATACTACCACTTCGGCCGGTGGTCGCTCTTGAGGAATACACGGGAGTAGCCGAGGTGGATGTGGGGTTGTCATGGTACGGTGATGGCAGAGGTTGATCCCGAAATGGTGATTGGTCGCTGTTATATGGATTGTTTTGTTGATAGGGGTTGTTGTTGGTTTTCTCGTTCATCCGATCCGCGGCAGCTGTGGCGGCAGAGGCATCACCAATACCTGCACGCGTGCCCCATCCGGTCTGAAAGATCATTTAATCAAGTATATTGAGGGGCATGGATGACGGCGTACCTCGTGCAGCGTGCAAAGAGCATAAAGTTTCATGATGGCGAAGTAGTACCCGAAGAGGATGAATGCTGGTACATAGATGACGTCCTGTGGACGCGTCCAGAGGTGAGGTAGGAGTTTAAATGTCCGTGTCGCGACTAGCCACACAAAATATGAGCAAAGGATATTCCTATGCGACGATAAGCTACCCCTCGAGTCGGAAGGCAAGTTGAAACCTTACCACCACGGCAAGTGATATCCGCCTTGTGCGACTGGTATGGTGCTCTTGTACATGAGGTACGACACCAAGCAGGGACCGACGAGCAGGGTAAATGGGTTAAATAATTTATCAACCTTAACGACGACAGCAATCAGCTACAAGACAGTTCGGAGAAAAAAGAGCTGCTGACCATTGTAAAGGCGACGTAAGGATGAGAAGTCCAAACATGGCGTTCCATGAAAAGACTCCTCAAATCCGAACGCCAAGTATTTCTAGTCCACCGCAAAACTTGCTTCAAGAAGCGCCAATTGGGTTTCATAGTACTAAGAAGCTCGGCCTCCTTACAGCATTGCACGTAAGTGCTCCAGCCGTGGCTCACCATCCAGCGTGTGAGGAACTTGTCGTCTCCCGAGTTCAGCTGGTACTTGCCAAGCCAATAGTCGTGCGTAAAGCCATGAAGAAATTCAGGGTCCTTCAGGATGACGGTACGGTAGGCAGCTGTACGTCCTGAAAGACAAGGGATGCCGCCGTCTATGTGTGTGGAAGAGGAAATTTCGATATTTCGGATTGTGAGGCGGAAGGCGGCCAGGACTTCCCAAACAGTCATCCTGTTTCCAACCGGCTGAACACGCTGGCTGGTGCCTACGCCTCCGACCTTCTGGTCCTCAAAGCATGCGAGAACGTATGGCAAGAGTGTGGGCGGCCAAATAGCGTCGTCGTCGGCAAAGACAATAATATCGGTAGTGGTGTTCTTGATTCCATGGCTCATCTGGAGTCGCTTGTTCGCGAAGGGGACGGTAAGAACACGTATACGCTCCGGGTCGACCTGGTTTGCGAGGTCTTGCAGGGGACCAAGCATTTTTTCTTCGGTGATGATAAGAATTTCTTTCGGCTTGCCAGCAAGCCAACTATTGGCCGCTTCCTTGAACTCCTCTCCGGCGTCGATGGTGGGTACAATAATAGTAACATCCTCAGATGCGATGTAGGTGGGGTTCTCGGGTAGAGGTACTGGGCGATATGTGAGAGAGGCGGTTACGCGAATTATATACCATAGGTAGCGGTAAAAGCTGGTACGCTGATAGTCAGGAGACCGCAGGTTGGTGAGACATGTCAGCTCACCCAATGACACCAAACGGAACGACTGGAAGGCGGGAAAAACGTTCAGAAAAAGAAGCCTCCCCGACGATGGGAATGACTTACAGATTGGAAATTCATCGGACGTCAGGTAGAGCATCTGGGCAACGTTTGGGTGATAAAAAGGAGCGAATTACGACGCCAAAGACGAAGAAATATGTGAGAGAGCCGTCGTGGCCAGTCGAACAGCCCAGAAAGACTGGGGGGAGCGGCGAGGACGATGGAGACGACGTTGCTGTCGTCGTGGGGATATTGCAGGGATAGTGTCGCGGTCGATCTGAACAGGGTCAGCTCCATGCATCTCATGCCGAGTAGCGGACTTTCAATTCACTTTCCGGCCGCATCCTGACGAAAATACAATTATCCGCCCTATTCTTAAAATAACTACTCGTCGGATCCGAATCCAGTGCGCATTTTCATTGCGCTTGCAGAGTCCAGACGCTTGTGCAAGTTGTAAGTACTCGCTCGGGTCATAAATTTTTGGCCAACAAAGCCTTCGCGACGAAATTGCTTAGTAATAGCAATCCTCTTGGCGATCGGGTGAAATTCGGAAGACGTAGATTCCGAAAACCTTCCTGCAAAGGATTTCTTTCTTTCACTGGCAAGATGTCCTTATCAAGTTTCCAAGTCTTGCTTGAGAGCATGCTGAAATTTTATCTGCAGGTGTGTCCACCCAAAGCCCAGCTGTTTTTGTGAACACCCTGATGACGATCCTCAAACCAAAATGCAGGGTTGGATCGCCATTCCTCGGAACAGCGGTAGCCTTCCAGGTTCATTGTTCAGGGGTACCTTTCTTTGACCCGCAGCGTCTTTAACCAATCTTCAACATCGAACGTTGCAAGACAGTGCAAGACGTTGCAACCTGCACCGGCGGTGCTTTTGATCAGTTGAAGAATTATCATTACCAGAGGTCAACTGGCGGCCGGCTTCTTATTATTGATACATAAGTACTCCAGCCAAGGAAAGGTACGTCATTTTGCAAGCCACCTGATAACTGAATCCTGCAAGCAATCCAGGGAGTCCCTCGATGTTTTTGTCGACTTCTTTCAACTCTCAAAGCCAAGGGCTTGAACACTACAAATGTAGAAGTTTAGGGACTTGTAGCCTTATGACGCATCTGAGGACAAATTGTCGCGCTCCCACCTGTTTTTGCTCAACGTTGCTATGTAAGTACCAGTGGACGGCTTCACCTTGTTATAGGTTTGTCGGTGAGCCCGCCGGTGCACCGGGTTACCTTGGGTACGTGGGATTACACACACCAACAAGGATGCAGCCCATTTCCGGATCAAGTTCAACCTGCGGTGGAAATAATTGTAGAAGGTTACCTTCCACACAATCAGTTTATAGCCATGAACGCACTAAAGGAAGCAATTTTCATCAAGGGGCATACCAAGGATGATGAAGGCGGTAGCTCGTCTTTGCAAACGTGTGAGCATCGTTTATTTTTATACAAGGAACTTACTGCGCATTCTATACTTATCTTCAGACCAATCTCTACCAATGCCTGATGCCAACAATACTTTTTTCGTACATAGCCCAACTCCGAACAAACGAGTTCACTCTGCCGACCTTCCGGCCGTCCACAGATAAGAATGCCTCAAGTCAATCAATTGTCTATCAGATTCAATTGCCTGCGACCGTGATAGATCATCATCAAGGAATTAGGCGCGTGTCGTGCCGTATTTTTTTGGCTATTCCACGTCGGCCAAAGATATCCATTTCTACTCAAGCACCTACAGAGTCCTACAGAGTCCTCGTGCCTATCGGCTTATAACCGACATCCAAATATCGGTCGACGGCCGCTTTATTGTTGAAACGAACTGCACTGCCTGCCGGGACTTATCCCAATTCGCAATTTTCTGGTGAGTCTGATACATTCATGCCATTGGCGATTCTTGGAATGCGCAAGGTACTACGTCTGGGCGACACTCCTCAGCGCGACACGTACTGAAAATCGATGAAAATTTCATTCCCCTTCATCCGTAAGTGCATATAACGTTTCCGCAGCCCTCCCTGGCCCAGCGTCCGCAGTCCAAGTGATGACGGTCGTGAGAGCTGCGCAAGAAATCTCCGGCGTCCTTCGGAAATAACAAGCACTAAGAAGTGTCGTACCCATCTGTTGCGGTGAGCGAGAGCGGGGTTCGGCGGTCACTCATGGGAACGAGATTAACAGACACCATTACTGACGTCACCTGCCTTCAACTTGCCTTCCACACCTTCAACTTCGTCGTTCCACGGCGTACCCGGCCTGATCACTCGCAGCGTTTTATGTAATTTAACTTCGAGGTGGCCATATTGGCGGATGAATGGTCGTTGTTTTTTATTTTCAAACTGCGAGGCGTCTCAAGTTTCTGTTTGAACCTCTAACGCCATTTCGCTTCCTGTTCAAACAGTAATATCAACCACAAAGTCGACATTCTACGGATGGGATGAAAAATGTGTCAGGAAATGGGGGCTGAGATTAGAGAAACGCCTTTGATAGCACTTTATATTGCTACAATCTCCAAATTTTCGTGTGCTGGCGAGATATACATCTCACGTTTCGAAATAATCCACTGATGCAATTGTCAATACAAGGGAGTAAGAATTTGATAAAGACGTAAACGTTACAAGCATACCGCACTCCATATCACGATAAGGGTAGACATACGTTCAGAATTCAAAGATAGTGAAGGAAAAATAAAGAAGGTTAGTGAGGCGAGAGGAAACACCAGGAAAGCATATAGCCACAAGAAAATTATACAGAGCTCCAAGCCAACTTCAAGCATAGATATCATCTAAGTCGCCCGATCCTTCGCCGGTATGGCTTCTACTGGTAAATGGCCCTTGGTCGATGGTGAACGTGTAGGTATTGCTTCCAGCAGATGTGTAGCCCCCAGTTGATGACCCGGACCTGACATACCTAAACTTACAGAAATGCATGAAATTCTTTGATTTCTTACCGACCAAAGGCCTCGGTGTCAAAGGAATATCGATCACCTAATTGAGGACGGGACAATGTGGATCCTCCGGCCCTGCAAGATAGCGCATCGAATTTTGCGTGTGGACTTACGCGCTGGGGCGCACGGGGTAATGTGTCCACGGTCTAGCTGGTGGAGGTCTTAGAAGTGGAGGGGTTCCCGTACAACGCTCTAGGTACTAGACGTATCCTGTGACTGCAATCATTCGAGACCTTGATTGGAGGGCAGCGAGTCGTCCTGATGCCGCCTAAGCTTTTGTTCGGGTCACATCCTGCTCGACTGACCCGATGAGTCCCTTGAAGGCAAAAAAACATCCCTCTGCCGCTGAAGCGTGGGGACATCCGTGTCGGGGTCAAGTGGTGATCCTTTTTGGAGTTTTGGTGAATGAAAGTCTCGATACGGTTTAACAGTCTAATCAAACGGAATTATGATAGTCGGCGACCTAGAATTTCGCTGCCAGAGTTACACCTGATGATCATAAGCCCGGCGAGATTTCTTGTTTCCGAGAAGGCTGACTCAAATACGAGTTTCTTGTTCCGGAGCGAAAAAAAATCACAAAACGTGCGCCACAGAGAAGTCGAGCAAGTACAGCTACTCATTGGTGTAGATATGCCAGGGTGAGTCAAAAATAAGATGGATCAACACACGCTGAGCCCAAGACAAGGAAGAGTAGACTGTCATTGCCTTCGCAGAAAACTCAGGGTTTCTATCCATCGAACTGCCCCGAAATATTTGACCAGAAACCGATCTAAAACCCCGAGACTGGAACAACCGGTCCGCCAGATCCTACGCCTCAAACAGGACGCAGGCAATCCAAGAATGAGAGCTTCTAGTTGCTGAGCAGCCCCAGATGCTAGGGGCCTCTCCTCTGGATCAGCCTTGGTCATATTCTCGCCAATGCCCTTGAACAGCTCAAGGCCCTCATGCTCCTGTGTGATTATTTTAAATTCAGAATACAAAGTGGATACAGCGGAAATCGTACCGCAATCGTACTAAGAATAGCATTTCCTAAGCTGGTAGACATCGACTTTGAAAGGATCATACGGAATGTTCGGAGTCGACATTTCAGGCACTGAACGATCCTGCCCAATTTGCCCGTTCTCGCGACATTTTCTTTTTGAGGAATATCGAAGGGATAAATCAAAGTCATTGAAAAAATATTTCACCGGTTTGACCAACGAGCGATCGTGCCAAGAAATCGGATGAAAACCGTCAACAGTTCGCCATCTTCCAAAATGAAAACTCGACGGTACCACTCGTGAGAAATCCATCATGAGGCTATATGTGCATGCGTCACTGGGTTATAAGTTAGCGAAGAAAATGTGTTCGAGGGATGAGAATTCCCACCGGTATGCAATATTATGTTCATGCATAATCTCAAGGCCCTAGTGAGAAAAAGATCGACAAAGTGCCTATCAAATAGAAATTTTGAGCTTGCCTCCAACCATTGCTGAAACATTTCAGCAACCTCTCCTACACGCCGAAACGGAAGGTCGTCAAAGGGAAGAAGCATGCGGTTCATCGGTGTCTGGGAGCAGCAAAACGTCGAGTATTGGCACAGCGCAGTTCCTAGGATCCGCTCGCACTGCGTCAGACCAGCTAGGGCTCAGACGAGCCCGGTCCTACGTCATCGCTTATGTCATCGCTGCACGACATGGATCTCCTCTTTCCAGGTATCAACTTCCTTGATGACAACTCTGGCGCCGTCTTGGTTTCTGACTGCATCTATGATTCTACCGGTCTGAAGATGAAAATACAGTGCGGCTAAAAAGAGAATGGGCGTACAAGTTTACCAGTTCGTAACGCATCCTCGCATTCAAGTATACTGTTGAATGGCTTTTCCCTTGGGAACTTCCAAGACGCCACCCAGTCTGGATCATATCGAGGCCGTAAACGATATATACGAGAGAGGAGGAATGGCTGTCTTTTCACCCACACTTCTTCTATCGTACTTCTTAGGTATTTGTCAAATTCCTTTGGGTCCATTCGGTAAGGCATGATGTGAGGCGAGGTTACAAGTCGCAACTGTTGTTGGTCTCCAGATGTAAACACTGACAAATACAAGTACTCGGCGCTCTTTCACCAATCATTAATCATTCCCAGTGAAAACGCCGATGAAGGTCTGAAGAGGATTGAGGCCTGAGAAAAGATATTTTAGTCTTAGAGTCATCTGAGAACTGTTCTTGTTTTCAGTAAAGCCAAGTCCGGCAAAAATGCTATCCGCGAACCTTCAAGCTGGGTAAAATTGTACTGTCGACTTCATTTGTGAATTAGAACGTTAAATTCATGCAGGGGTGACTAACATGCGATAAAAGTACATAAGAATGAATATCGAATGCCGTAGGAGACTTCACGATGTGGAGGTTCTAGGAAAAGCCCAAAGAGAAATATCCAAGTACATATTGGACGACAACGAATAATTTTTACTATGTGTTGTTGACAGGTCCAATTGCCGCAGAATCCCATTACATAAAATCATTAAGCCTTCTCAGCGTTATCAGAGCGACTAGACGTGGTCTCATGCTTCTCGTGGTCTGAAGTGCGACACAAAGCAAATTAGAGAGTGTAATGTGGCGAATAACGCGAAGAGCAGACTAACCATGTTCTTGTTTAACAATGTGAGCTTGACGTTCCTCTGCGGAGATGGACCCGAAGATGATGTCCATGTCTTCCAGACTGCGGCCCTTGGTTTCGGGAATAGCGCTGAGGGATTGCGAAGATCAGATGGTTAAAATCACCGTAGCCAACATATCACGTACAGAGAGAAGGCACCCATTGCCACGATGTTAATAGTACCAAACATGAAGAAGATCTTGAAACCGAGGTTGGTGATCATAGTGGGGGTAACTTTAGAAACAACGAAGTCTGTAGGAGCGTTTATTAGCATACTGGAAGAAACAAACAAAATTTGAGACTTACTGAATAACCACTGGGACGCGCTGGCGAGAGCGAGACCGTAATGCCTGGTGCGGGTGGGGAAGATATCGGAGACATAGACCCAAGGAAGTGGTCCCCATCCCATGGAGTAGAAGCACACGTAGATGTACAACATGGCGGCCATGCCCTTCGATGCGGGAGGAGGGTTGATGGTTGTGCCAGGGATGAGCTTAGGGGGAGGGTGGGTCTTGAGGATAGCACCAATGATGAAGAACAAGGTGCCCATGCCAATAGCAGAGATGAAGAGAGACAGCTTACGACCGAGACTGTCTGCCGCGAAGAAGATGAAGAAAGCAGTGGCAATAACCTGAGATATAAAGAATGAGGACATTTGGTATCTGAGCAGAGCTTAAAAGCACACCTTGACAACGCCGTAAATTCCAGATGCGAGCAGAGAGTTCTTGGCGCCGGTATATCCAATGGATGAGAAGATCTGAGGGGCGTAGTAACTAGAGACGATCAGGTTAAAGGGGGAAAAACAGAGACAAGGAGAAATACAACGTACCCTACAGAGTTTTGTCCGCCCCATTGTTGTAGCAAGAAGATGACGAAGGCGATGACGAAACGGATGAAGTTCCCCTTGCCCAAAAGTGCTTCTCTCAAACCAAGACCTGCACGGGCAATCCGTTCTTCCTCGATGGCTGCGTCAATTTCGGCCATCTCGTGGAGGACAACTTCGGAGTCTTCACGCTCCTTGCGAAGATAAGCAAGGTTACGAATAGCTTCGTCGTTACGGCCAACAGATGCGAGCCAGCGAGGAGATTCCTAGAATGGAAAAATGAGCACGAATTACATACAGAATATTAAAAGAAATCGACCTTGACGGTGAAAAGACCGAGCAACATGATACCGCAAGGAACCAACTGGAAACCGAAGGGAACACGCCACACGTCGGTACTATTCTTCATCTTGATGTTTTGACTGACACCGTCTGGGAGTGCGAGTCAGTCGCGTGTTGCGTCATGATAAAAATGGGGAGGCTCACAATTAATGAAGTAAGAGATCATAACACCAATAGCAACCATGATCTGGAACATGCCGGTGATACGTCCACGAACGTCCTTGGGCGAGCACTCGGACACATATGCGGGAGCCACAGCGGAAATGCCACCAATACCGAAACCAGAAATAACACGACCAGCATAGATGAGAGCAAGACCATGTTTAGCACCGCCAGCCACAGTTGTGAGGATCTAGCGGAATAATTCAGTTGAAATGGCGAAAAGAAAGGTTCTCGGACATACAGCGCCGACAGCGAAAATGGCAGAGAAACCGACGAGTGTCCATTTTCGGCCATATTTGGCTGTGCGGGAGTTAATATGGGGCGAGCTTCGGAGGCGAAGAAGCGCGAACCTGACATGGGGGCACTTCCAAGGGCGCCGAAGAACGCGCCTGCTTGTAAAACGGAAACGACGTTGGAGGAGACTTCATTTGAACGCTTCGTATCGATGGTTCCATCTGCCTTCACGAGACCGAAATGCTTCTGGAAGAAGGGCTGCGATACGACACCACCAGCGATACCACTGGAGAATAGCAATGAACAAATGCCCGGTCAATGTAGGAAATATGAATACATACGTGTCATAACCGAAGAGAACAATTCCCCAATACGCGATGAATGCGAGCCCTGCAATGTAGCATTAAACTGTCGAGGCTGGACCTCTGCTGAGTTAAAACGTACAGTAAACCCGGATGTTCTGAAATATGTGCTGCGTGACAGCCATCGTTGAGGAAGTCGGGTGAGGGCAGACGGGGTTGGAAGAGACGACGAGAGCCTGAAAATCCAGCAAACTCGGACGCAGGTTTTAAAGGAAGGGAACCCGCCACAGTAGGTTCCCATCTCGATTCGATCAGAGAAGTTGGGGGCGGGGAAATGGTAAAAGTCGGACCGACGGCCCGTTATGAATTATGGTTGGTTAGGAGTTCAAAATTCAAATTTCGTAGATCTGTGGGGTGAACCCAACAAAGGCTGGAAGCTCGAATTGGTCATTGCCAGACTGATATTATACGTCCCACCTACGTACTCATGTGTTGAGGCCTTGTATTTTTCTGTTAGCTTGGTTCAAAAGCATGTGGTGCTTGAAGCGGTCACGTTGTCCGCGCAAGAGAAAGAACATACCCTTGAGTGGCCGAGTTCCAATGAGGAGCAGCAGAAGATGTGCAAAGTTGTGTCTTCGGGTTGCTACGGGCCGGGGAATAAGAATAACCAGTACCTGAGCGCGTGGTTAGAAAAGTCTTGGGCAACAAACATCCTTGAGCTTGATAAATGCCGAGAGGCATTTCGAGCATTCGAAAGAGTGGCGATTCACTGGATAGTATTTTCTCATTTTCTTCTTGCGGCTAACGCAAATTGAAACAACAAAATGTTGGCAGCAGGCCTGTGCGAAAAAATGCCCTCCGTGAAACGTATTGCAAGAGTCAAGACCGATCATTGATTTCACCGCGAGCTCAGTAACCTTACCTCCTATCCTCCTTGTTCTTGGCCGGAATAAGGATGTCCCCCCGGTTATCAAATACGTTGTGGGGTATATGGTGGAGAGATTTCATCTAAGCATGACTGGCAGTCTGTGGCGATCTGTAGATTAGAAGGTCAGGAGGAAGCATAATTCGAGAGAAATCTAGATCGAAGTCTGTGCGTACCCGACCAAGTACCAAGCGTTCCTTCGTCCGGGAGTATCGGTCCGAATTCTTGAAGAGTGCCTTGGCCCTTATAGTCGGGAGAACTCAAATTGTAAAATTATACCCTATGGCCTCCTGTGGTGTGGCGCTTGGTCTATGCATCCTCGACGGTGAGATTTTGGTGAGGTTCAAATTTATCTTTTGCATTTGTCACAAGGGTCACGGCGGACGTCATCGCGTCTCGTGCATTGCTCTTTTGCTTCGTACTATGCATTTTCATTACCTTCAATGCACCCTCCTACTCCGTGGTTTTTGAGAGTAGGTTTGAGTCAGGGAGTAATGCTAACTATTACCTCTGTACAGCGTAGGCGAGCTCGAAGAACGCATGCAGACGAATTTGTGACGGCAAATGGTACTGCAAGCGGAAGGTGGCTTGTAACAGCCGTGAACGGGTTGAGCGCGGAGTACCCAGGCAGACCCAGGCGAGTGTCGAGTAAAGCGCTGTCCATTCTATTCGTACTTGTATTGCGGTCCACTAATGATCCTGATGTCCTTGTGCAAAGGGCGACCCGCCCGAACAACTCCAAATGAATGTGGGGTCATTGAAGCTGAGAGAGGGTGACGAAATGATCCAGAGGCATTCAAAGGTTAAGATAATCGCTAGGCGAACTACCAAAAGTGGGGTTGGCAGAGCAGAGCGGAGACGGCAGTTCACTTTCAGGATGAATTAGCCGAGCTGGCCATGGGCTACCCATTTCAACGGCGAAGTCGTCTAAAACTCAAAGGTCTGAACGCTGGATTTATACATCGCTGCCTACGTAAACAATGTGAACATGCCTCACGCATAGCAGAAAGACAGACCCAAGGATCTACCATCAAATAACTTACCATCTTTGCCCGCCCTTATCGCAAATATAGAAACATGATGAGCCATTGCAGCAATTGCGTACGGAATGCGGAGAACTGGAAGTTTTTTGGCCGAGAAATCAGTCACATCGACGAGACTTTGCCGAGATTATGGGGAAAGCAGGCCACCGAGTACCCCTCCACTGAAATCTAAAAAAATGGGAAAGGTCGGAAAACGCATCATATGCAATGAAGTTGAAGGGACTTACTTCGTTGTGACCGTAAGTAGTCCATGATGTTGGTGGTAAGCAGCAAGACGAGCAAGTTGAACTGGGCGATCATTGACGTCCAAATCAAACGAAAACAAGCTCTCAAAATTGACGTTCACCTCCCTGAGCCCTCCACCACTGTCCACTCCCAACTTCACTACCAAATCCACGAATCCCTTTTGTTTTTCTGGGAACGATATCGAAACACTGAGGATCATGTTCCACCCAACATGGCCAACCATTGTCCGGAAGCCTCGTGGAGGTGATCACGACCCGTTCTACTGTTGTCAGTTACCTGATGGAGGGCGAGTGTAGATTTTGCCAAGCTACATGGGAATACCTTTCGGATTTGAACGTATGTAGAAGCGCCCACGCAACTTGCCACCGCCCATAAGAATCGACCTCTCCAAGCGATCATTGGTTGAAATGAAGTCAAAGAAAGGTGCGACAAGACCGCCATCGACTCGAGTGGAAAGCACAGGGTAAGTTGGTTCTGAGCATGTAACTTGTTGTTGTGTTCTGAATCCGTCAATTAGGGCCTCCGTCTTATGGGGCGCTTCATCGCCAAGTATACATGGTGGGGAGATCAGCAACTCGCAGAGGGATCAAATCAGGAGCACAATCATTATTAGTGCGCATATTTCTTCTTAAATGGATTCTCAATCATCGGAAATTTACCTAGATGTGGGTGGGTCTGACTCGGACGCATCGCGGGCGACCTCAGCGGTAAAGAAGAGCAACACGTCCGAGTCGGCTGGAGGTTCGCCCCATGCCAGTTCTTCATCCACTTCGGATCGAGAACAGAGCTCTACACTGGAGGAGTCGAGTGTGTCCACCGATTCAGGCATGTATCCTTCCCAGAACCTTTCAAGGCAAGTTGGGTTCAATTCTTACTCTTTGGTTATCCCGTTCAGGTCTTGGCAGCACTGGTGAAGTAGACGGAAGACAGGTCTGTCTGTTCTCTTCTCAACCTGTCCACTATGCTGACGCTGGGCAGTCTCCACACACAGAGGAGGACGATCCCGTTGAAGAAGAATCCAGTAACTCCATCTACGAGCGTCACATGTATCTCAAAAAGCGTGGTTTTCCTCTTTGGATTCCTCAGCCCAACACGACACTTTCTCGTTCATATCAACGACGAGGTGTCAGCATCGGCGATGTTGGAATTTTCACTTCAAACGGTGGCTTCGACTTCCTCTTCAATGTTTGCTTGCCCGCTGGGGACCCAAGTAACCCTGACGAACTTCCTGAAGGCTTTTCTCGCCTTGAGCTGAAACCAGCAGATGTTTGCAAATTCCATGCTCATTCTTCGCACAGCCATTTAGCCAGTCCAGACGTAAAGAAGCGAGAGTAAGTCGCTGATCCCTTCCTCATCATCTTGGGGGTACTAACGAAGGTTGTAGCAGGGCAATATTTGAATGCTCCGGTTCTGACGGCGCTATTCTAGCGATGCCTAAAGGCGCATACGACGAAGATTTGAAAAATATTAGGAGATTTAGAGAATATACATTGATTCACGCTGAAAGCTGGTATCAGTACGCCAACGGGCCTTGCGGTCGAGAAATTGGCAATGGGGAACTTCACTTGGTCACAGGGTGTGACAAGACAACCTCGTGGGGAATCGCAACCTACTCGCATCTCCAGTCGAAACGTCCTGAAGACAACGTGTCCCTCTTAAGATTCAATCCTGTTGGCAACGAACGTCAAGGTCGATATGCGACGTATGAATGGGACTATGTGGGTGTGGCACAGGCAAAGTCTGGTCCCGAAGAGGATGAGCTTATGGATTTAGGGGTCAACGACTCTGTTCCTCTACGAAATCAGTGTACCTTCACCCGGTCGCTTACCCCCGCTTTCGGTGATGATGACTGGGAGCGTCTCCAATTGAAGGTAGCGTCTTCAGTGAAGGATGAAGCCTCGATGCGATCCCCCAAGAGCCCTTTCCCTTTAGTTTTGGGTGCCATAAGTTCTCTTCCAGGTATGCTGTCTCCTACTTCCCCTGATTGTGCCCACTCCAACCGACATCATTTTGAAGGTCGCATAGGCTTTTTGCGTGGTCATAGGCGCGGGGGTAACTCCAAGGTAACCGATTCAATGACTCCTGCACAGGTCAGCGCTTCCGGTTGTATCATACCCCTCTTCAAATGTTTACTATTTTGAAGACAACAGCAGCTCACCCCGCAGCCTATGTCATTGACATGATACTGCGAAAGGTGCCGCTTATTACTACGTAGAAACTCAAAACCTACTACTAATCAGTCCTTGACCGTTCATAGTGCCCCAAAGCGAAGGTTGTAGTTGTCCATGATAGCAACTGGTGCTCTGTGATTCGAGACTTAGTGAGCCATGAACTTCATGACTTGACGTCAAGTGTAAAGTGGATGTTAGGATGATGATTGGGCATATACAGCACAAGCCCTTCCACGCCGCATTCAAGAGGCTTTTCATTTCGTTGAAGAGAAGAATGGTGAGGTTTACTAACCATGGTGCTGCCAGGTGTTCAACATTTCTTTCCCAGGTGCCGTCTATCTAGAAGAGAAAACAAAGCCATCTCAACACCTCAATGCATCATCTGACGTCTCTGTCAAATTAGAGGTTGAGGATCTCCCACTCTTCGAGGATCGAAAACGAGGGCTTTCGCAACTTTTCGATTCTTTCGAATCACGATTCTAGCTGGGTAAGTTTATGGACAATTCACTCCGTTCAATGATTCACGGACTTATTCTATGAGCAGGATCCTTTCAAACTTGACACTAACGATTTGTACAACAAACATCGCATCATGCTAAACGCTGTCATCAAGATCATGCTCCAGCGACTGAAGCACAACATTAGCTCCTTCGGAGTCTTCCCCCTTCCTGGATACATTAAAGTGTCTGCTGACGATGGCCATGGTGGTGCCAAACCTGACTTGTTCGATGTTTCTGGTGAGGCGGACTCAAGTTTTTTGAAGGATAAGTTCGTTCGCATGGAGAGCAAACTTCGCGATCAAGCTCCTCCTGATGACGAAGGTCATCCGATGTCGGATGCTGCTCTTCTCGATCCCACCTCCCAACCTCATGAAAGGGAGCATTCCACTTCGCCACCGAGTTTGCCTCAAGCGGTGGCGTCCCCGTCACATGCCCCTGGCCCTCAACGCAAAGGGAAAAGATTTGCCAAGGAGGCGACTGACTACCTGAAGGCCTGGCTGGATCGTCACAGCGATTTTCCTTATCCAAGCGAGGACGAGAAGACGCAATTGTGTCATACCACAGGCCTGAGTAGGACCCAATTATCAAGCTGGATGGTTAGCGTCAGTCACAAGAAATGCTTATTCCCAGGAATCTTCAACTAATCTTGATTTGCAGGCAAGGCGTCGACACAGGGTGGTGAGAGGAGGAGAAGTGAAACTTTTTCTTCCGAATATAGGAAAGAAGGTCGTGGTTGTGTTGTGTTGTATAACTCCAAAGTCAAAAACACGCTTGATATGAGCCTCGTTCATACGTTTGGCCATGCAAGGTGAGTGATAATTACAAAGACACCCTTGTTGTTTCTGAATTTCCTTAAACGAAGCATTCTACATTGGCAGTGTACGGTTCAGTCCTGATAGTAAACTGCTCGCCACAGCATCCGAAGACAAACGAATCAGGGTTTGTCACTCGAGAAGTACATTAAATACGCAGGCTTACGTTCGTTACAGATATGGGACATAGCGAATGGGCGGGTTCAACAGATTTTCGATGGCCACCAGCAAGCAGTCTACTCTCTCGACTTTTCAAGAGATGGTCGTTTCATCATCTCTGGCTCAGGCGACAAAACAGTTCGAATTCGGGACTTGCACGACAAGTCTTACAGGGTACTTACCATCGGTAACAACGACGGCTCCGAAGACCCCGGCGTTATGTCGGTGACTATCTCTCCAGACGCAACCCTGGTGGCTGTAGGCAGCGGGGACACCATTGTATGTATATGGGACGTTGCGACGGGAACCCTGCTTGAGCAGCTACAAGGCCACAAGGACAGCGTATACAGCGTGGCGTTCACATCTGATGGAAAAGGTCTGGTCAGCGGGAGTCTGGACAAGTCTGTGAAATACTGGGACGTCAGTGTACTTGCCGCAGGGAGTGCCAAAAACAAGCCAGTGGGTGCAACATCTACACCCACCTTATCAGGGCCATCTAGCTCCAGCCTGAGTGACAGGTAGTCCCGTGTATGATGGATTTTGTGGGCCACAAGGTAGGAATGCATGACTTTCCAAACAACCTAATGCACATTTGATATTCCACAGGACAATTTTGTCCGTCTCTGTGGCACCTGACAGTGGGTGGCGTCGGGCTCGAAGGACTGCTGCATCCACTTCTGGGATCCCTCTCCGATTCATGCTTAAGGGTCATAAAAATTCAGGTCCGTTCTTTTACTTTGTGACTCATCAACCTTCTTGATCACAATCACCACTACTAGTCGTTTCCGTTGATCTGAGTCCAATGGGAGGAGTCCCCACAGGCAGTGGCGATCGCTTGGCTCGAATTTGTACGTATGCCTTTGCTAACCTTCTGAACGCAATCTGACTGTGGGCGCTAGGGCATTATACCACCGTTTGAGCTTCCCCTACCCGCATACATATTGTCTATCCAATCTATCTAGTTGAATATTCCTTCATATATGTAAGTAAGTAGCAAAGCAAGTTGAACTCGCCGAGCATTGGCGGCCGAACAAAATAAGAACACATTCAAACTAACTTCCAAACTCTCAAAGCCGACCCATCACAAGCACCCCATCCACTCCCGACTTTTCTACGATTCCCTTTTTGTTTTGCTGGGTATGATATTGAAACATGTGTTCCACCCAGCACAGCCAATCATTTTACCCGAAAGCTCCCGGAGGTGTTCACGACGCGTTCGACTGCCGTCACTTACACGATGAAGGGCGAGTGTAGATTTTGCCACATGGGAATATCTTTCGGGTTAGAATATAGAAGCGCCCATGCAACTTGCCACTGCCCATAAGAACCGACGTCTCCGAGTCATTGATCATTGGTTGAAATGAACTCAAAGAGAGGTGCGACAAGATCGCCATTGACGCGAGTGGAAAGCACAGGGTACGTTGGTTCTGAGCATGTAGCTTGTCATTATGTTCTGAGTCCGTCAATTAGGGCCTCCGTCTTATGCGGCGCTTCATCGCCAAGTATGCACGGTGTGGAGATAAGCAACTCGCAGAGGGACCAAATCAGGGCTACAATCATTATTAGTGTGCACACTTTATTTCTCAAAAGGATTCTTAATCATCGAAAGCGCACCTAGATTTGGGTGGATCTGACTCGGACGCATCACGGGCGACCTCAGCGTTAAACAAGAGCAACACGTCAGAGTCGGCCGGAGGTTCGCCCCATGCCAGCACTTCATCCACCTCGGATCGAGAACAAAGCTCTATACTGGAGGAATCGAGTGTCTCCACTGATTCAGGCATGTATTCTTTACAGATTCTTTGGGTTTGGTGCTTACTCTTTGGTTATCTCGTTCAGGTCTTGGTAGCAGTGATGAAGTAGACGAAATAGAGGTCTGTCTGTTGACTTCTCAGACTGACCACTATGCTGACGCTGGGCAGTCTCCACCCACAGAGGGGAATACCCTTGGAGAAGAGCCTAGCAGCTCCATCTACAAGCGTCACATGTGCCTCAAGAAGCATGGTTTTCCTCTTTGGATTCCTCAGCCCAACGAGAAACTTTCTTCCTCATATCAACGACAAGGTGTCAGCATTGGCGATGTTGGAATCTTCACTCCAGATGGTGGCTTCGACTTCCTTTTTAATGTCTGTTTGCCCGCTGGGCACCCAAGTAACCCTGAAGCACTTCCGGAAGGTTTTGTTCCCCTTGAGCTGAAACCAACAGATGTTCGCAAATTCCATGCTCATTCTTCGCACAGCCATTTAATCAGTCCGTCTGTAAAGAGGCGAGAGTAAGGCGCCGATCCCCTCCACATCCCAGGGGTGCTAACGAAGGTTGTAGCAGGGCAACGTTTGAATGCTCCGGTTCTGACGGAGCTATCCTAGCAATGCCTCAAGGAGCACACCACGAAGATTTGAAAAATATCAGGAAATTTAGGGAATATGCAATGATTCACGCTGAAAGCTGGTATCTGTACGCCAAAGGGCCTTGCGGTGAAGAAATTGGCAATGGGGAACTTCACTTGGTCACGGGGTGTGACAAGACAACCTTGTGGGGAATCGCAACCTACTCGCATCTCCCATCAAAACGTACCGAAGACAATGTGTCCATCTTGCGGTTCAATCCTTTTGGTAACGGACAGTCTTCATATACAACGTATGAATGGGATTATGAAGGCGCAGGAGAGGCGAAGTCCGGTCCTGAACAGGAGCAGCTTATGAATTTAGGGGTCAACGGCTCCTTTCCCCCACAGAATCAGTGTACTTTCATCCGATCGCTTACCCCTGCTTTCGGTGATAGTGACTGGAAGGATATCGAATTGAAGGTAGAGTCTTCAATGAAGGATCAAGCATCGGTGGGATCCCCCAAGAGCCCTTTCCCTTCAGTTTTACGTGCCACGGGTTTCCTTTCGGGTATGCCGCCCCCTGCTGCTCCTCACTGTGTGTACTCCAACTCACATCATTTTCAACAAGGTGGCATCGGTTCGTTGCATGGTTCTAGTAGCGGGGGTAGCTCCGAGGTGATTGATTCAATGACCCCTGCACAGGTCAGCGCTTCTGGTTGTATCATACCCCTCTTCAAATGTTTACTATCTTGAAGACAACAGCAGCTCACCCCGCAGCCTATGTCATTGACATGATGCTGCGAAAGGTGCCACTTATTACTACATATAAATTCAAAACCTGCCACTGATCAGTCCTTATTCATAGTGCCCCAAAGCGAAGGTCGTAGTTGTCCATGATAGCGATTGGTGCTCTGTGATTCGAGACTCAGTGAGCCGTGAACTTCATTATTTGATTTGAAGTGTAAAGCGGATGGTAGGATATTGATTGGACGAGTACAGCCCAAGATCTTCCGCGTCGAATTCAAGAAGCATTTCATATCGTTGAAGAGAAGAATGGTGAGGTTGACTGACCACAGTGTTGTCAAGGATTGAACATTTTTTCCCCAGGTACCGTCTATCTAGAAGGCGTTTCTGGTGGCAAAATCACCGGTCTTGTAACTCCAGCGCCAGTTCCCGTGACACCTGTCCGTGGGAAGTCGTCATCAGTATACTCCGATAAGGGCGAGACTCCTGGCAAGTTCAATTTGAAGGACCTGCTTGCGAGCACCCCTGAGCTCAGCAGAAAGAGCTCGCAGCGCTCAACGTCGTCCAAGAGATCAGTTTCAGACGCGGGAAAGGGGAATGGACGGCCCAGGAGTACAGCCGGAGATAGCACCGCTAGTTTGACTCAAAAGTATGGCGTGTCTGTTGTCACAATCGGCAAAGGGGCTGCAAGCGTCATTCGGATCGCACACCGCAGCGAGGAGAAGCTTTATGCCATCAAAGTGGGTTGATAAGTGTGTCATGCAAGTGCGTTCTTGTCGCTGAGACCTGTTCCAGGAATTCCGCAAACGCCGCAAAAATGAGTCTGAAAAAGAGTACGTTAAGAAGCTCACTGCCGAATTCTGCATCTCGTCTACGTTGAATCACCCGAACGTTGTTGAGACCGTCGACCTTATCCAGGACGAGAACCAACACTGGTGCGAGGTCATAGAGTTCTGCCCAGGCGGTGATCTGTACCACGCCATCAAGAAAGGGTGAGTAAGTCATCAATATTCATTCCTCCGCTTCTTGGTCTGCTGCTTGGCGTTGCGGTTGCGGATGGGGTATACAAGGAACACATTGTTTTTTGTGGTTTTTCTCGTTGTTCGGTGTTTCATGTGTTTAGGAGCAGGACGGAACTCGGCGTTTTGGGGGCTTGCCGAAATTCTTTTTTGTGATGTGGGTTGTCGTCCCGAAGGATGGTGCGTATGCATCCTTTCCCGCTTACTTTTCTCATTCCTGATACCATACGGCGTTCCATGCTGATTCGTTGTTGCCAGCGGAATGAGCCCAAGCGAAGCCGAGTGCTGCTTCAAGCAGATCTTGATGGGAGTATCATATCTCCATAGTCAGGGTGTCGCGCACAGAGATATCAAACCAGAAAATCTGTTCTTCGATACTAAAGGACACCTCAAGGTTGTGGCATCCTCACTTCCTGTCCTGATTTCCCTTAATGTTGTTGCATATGCTCCTTAGATCGGGGACTACGGGGCATCGACGGTTTATCGTCTACCCTGGGAAGCAACCATCCATATGTCCACCGGACTTTGCGGAAGCGAGCCGTACATTGCTCCGGAGCAGTTCCTAAGCAAACGTGAGCCTCGCCCGTTGTTATCCTGGTCATAAACAGAGTCAGCCTGACATTTCTTGCTTTCTCTCGATTCATCTCCTCAAATCCTCCCTGCACACTTCATTCAAACTTGCCATTGGCTTGTTCCCATTGTGCCGATCTCCAGCTTACGACGCGCGGCTCGTCGATATATGGGCGGTCGGCATCGTTTACTACTGCTTGCACTTCCAAGAGCTGCCATGGCGTGCTGCACAGCCGGCTTCGGACCAGCTGTACGCTGCGTACGCCTCGGCCTGTGCGAACCCCAGCACATCAGTATCAATATGCCCTCCGACGATCAACAACTTGAACCCCCTGGCGTGTCGGAGCCTTATACGTAAGATGCTCGAACCAGACCCGCGCCACCGATCAACTATTGAGGAGGTCGTCAACCACGCGTGGGTTAAGTCGATTGAAATATGCCATGAAGTGTCGCAGCCAACTCATGTGCATGTGAGTGCGCGGGCGACGGGATTAGCATATCTAGGGGATGAGGGCGCTTGAAGATCCGGTAAGCTGCTCTCGCATGCATCTTGACTAGAAGCCGTGGTTGACCTTTATTTCGATCAGTGTGATCTTCATTCAACACCTTATCTATCATTCTTCATTCAATGTGACCAGCACGTTGCCGCTTTTCCTGTTCATGGGACTGCGTGCTGTGACAGGAGTTGGAGGTGCACTATTTGGAAGACATTCCTTAACAACTACCTCCCCCGTCTCTGTCGTTTCTTTTCCATCGTACTCTGATCGTCGTGTCCTTCCTTGTTTCCTTGCTCTTCAGCTTCAAGTTCACTTCATTTGTATTTGGCCTTCATTTAACAGTGTATTCCCTTTGGTTTCTTGTGTACATGTTGTTCCATTTGTCTCTTGTCTTGACGTGCATCTGCATTATTGTAATTAATCATCATTGCGCTTCCTATCCTTAGTTTTGATCGTCCGGACTCAATCTCAACTGCCGGTTGTCGGATTGCTCCCTAGACGAGCGCCTAGGCCTGCCACTTGTGTTGTTGGATTCGACCATCACCGTGCTAGTCATTGCGGCACGATAACTATGAAATTTCCACCAACCTCGGGGCCAGGAAAGCGAGAAACTGACACACTCCGAGAGAGGTACCACAAGAGCCCCGTCCACAGCAAATAAAGGCCTCTCCGCAATGGCAAGCGAAGGGTGTGTCAATTTTTGATCCTGGAGTCCATATACTGGTCTGACTTCATTACCAAGCCATTTTTTTTTCCGAACGTTTCGTCTTCAAGTGCGCTTGATGCTAGTAAATCCCACGAAGACTTTCGAAGCAGAGCTACGATTTCCACCAGTACGCTTGCTTCAGACTTCAAAAAGATTTTGACTCATCCGAGGAAGTTCCTCAGCTGTGGGATCTCACTCGGACACATCGTGCGCCACACAATTCGGAGCACTGAGCGCGTCGGCTTCGGTCAGGAACGCACCCCCAGACCAAGAACAAAGCTTGACACTGGGTGCGTCGAATTGCTTCGCCCATTCAGGCATGTACTCTATCCTCTGGACAACATCCTACTGATTTTTGACCTGATGTTATGTAGGCCATAGCATTAACATGTCTTTCAAACGCGAGGTTGGCCTTCCTTCTCATCAGCGAGAACAAAGCACTAACCCTGGCCAGTCTTCACTCACAGGGCAGCAGAGTCCCGACGAGCCTGGCACAAGAAAATCGCGCAGGACATCGCCTCACCCTCACAACAAATTCGAGCCAGAGGAGGATTCGTTTCTGCTTGGAGTTCAAAGACCGGAGCCCTCAGACGTTTTTGACTTTCTTGAGCCATTTCACCGGTTGTCGGACATGAAAATCGGTTCTCCTCCTCCGTCCAATGGTCCAGATGATAAAGAGCTGAAGGCCCTCCTCATGGCCATGTTTCGCTGAATGAAGATTAACACATTTCCTTCGGAAACTCCAACTGTCTTTCTGCGCCCATTACCGTGTCGCGTTCGTCTAGTGATGGGCATGATTTTATTTTGGACATCTTGGCCGCTTCCCCCCAGCCCACATCCCATATCCATCAGCGGCCTAACGCTGGTGATAGTTTGTCTCGCCTAGACAGATACAAACCATACATTCTGTACGTCGGGCTGATGTCGTGCTGTGATAAGAGTTGAAGTTCGGGGCCAGTGACCTTTGACCCCATTTCTGGATAGACTTGCCCAGGAATCTGTCAATGGCGTTAACGTTCATACTGTGCTCGTCGAGCATTTACCCATTCGCGCTGGACTCTAATGTAGATTTGACACTATTACCCCTACCGCGTTTTTCAAAGAAGCTTATCACCTAAATAGCTAGCAGATCAAATGTTTTTGCCTCCACTTTTCATCATGATTTGGGCCTTTGAATTCTTCGCGTCCTTCCAGATGATTTTCCTATGACCCCGTCTTCTACACCATTGCGGCACCATCAAGCCCCTGTATATCTACAAAACGCAAAAACTTGAAGAGGATAGGGGCGATTGCGTCAATACTACGGAGGGCTGCGGCAGTCTGCAACCTCTGATTCGCTGCCTCTCCATCTAGTTCGTCATACTTAACGCTTACGAAAACAAGTAAACTTTACGAAGACATTGCCAGGAAATCGAGGGACCAGTTGTGAAAAGAGTCTAACAAGGAGGACGGAAACCCTAAGCCCATGAAAACCCGACGTTTACATCCAATTTACAGTCCCGACCGCGTTTCGTTTCCCTCATTCACTTTTCAATCCTCCGTCATTCCTTGGTCATTCCCATGTAGCTGCTGAGGACAGAATCGCGCAAGAACGCGTCCCGCCAGCGCGGCCTGCCTACCCTAGGTCACGAGGAAGCAGTGGAAACAGGCACCAATATTTTGAATAGCCAAAATAGCGATGACAAACTTGGCAAGTGAGCATGGATGTATGGAAAGCAAGACTGATGAGATAACTCTAGCGTCTTGTGAGATGTAGGAAGGAGGGAAGTATTTAATATGATACAGCAGATATTTAAATGCAAGAAATCCGTAGACACGGATAACCTGTGTGTGCCTAGGACTTGCCCAACTAGCTCAGATTGGATCTTAAATGATAATTGTAAAATCCAGAAGATGGGCAAGACCTGAGTGTCTGAAAGCTCGATTGTGTGCAAAGCAACTAGCTATACCAACCAGAGTGTAAGCTCACAACAAGCAAGTTGGTTCAGCACAGAACTACCCAATCGAGCGGCACTCTGGGAGAGAATTTTGGATTGAAATACAAATACAAGAGAGATAATGTGGGTTGATATAAATACAAGGGAGTTAAATTCAGTATCATAATAGGGGTTTGAGCAAGGTTTGAGGCAGAATTTTGTGGGTTGATATAAGTACAGGATAGATTACACAGAGAGGTTCCCATCAGAGGCGACGATAAGTGCGGAAGGGATTTTGTTGTTAATGCGAAACTGTTCAAAGATTGCAGCCAAGGAGTCCAGGTGGGACTTGTTGTATGCTTTTGATGTGCTCATGGGAAGAATCTCCTCCATACAGCACCAGTAGAGTAGAAAGGCGAGAGAAGTCCAGCCACCTGTTGTGGTGACAATTTCAGGTGGTACGTCAGCAAGGAGAAGTTCAACGGCGCTGCCAATATGAAAACTATGGCCCAAAACATGGGCAAGCATAGCAGACGACCAGATCTGGGTGCAGAAATTAAGAAATTCATGTTTGAGAAGGATCTTTGACTGAGAAGAGGTGGTCATGTATGCGAAAAGAGGAGCAGAGTGGTTGGTGGGTGAGTTAACAGCAAGGTGATTCTTCAATGCAGTCACAGGGCAAAGGATGTCGTCCTGTGCAGTAAGGATCACAGAAGCGCCAAGTTCCTTTGTGGTCTTGGTCCAAGGAATATGGAAACTTGTGGAAGAGGAACCATCTTGCAACGTGCGGAAAGTAATCCTAGAAGAATGTAAGAGAAATATAAAAGGTTAGGCAGAAGGCACACATAACAGAGCGAAGGACATGATATCTTTCATCAAATGCAGCAGCAGTGGTGACGGCCAACTTGCCTAGCTGTCGGCAACTAAAAAATGTGCAGAGAGCAAGAGCCCAGACCACTGCATGGAAAGGAGTAGAGAGGTTGAGAGCACAGCGAAGAGCCAAGAGGTGCTCAATAGAGATGGGGGCGCGGAGAGGACGTCGATGTTTTGTCCCTTCCTTGTTCGCAGACACCCAGGCCAGTTGAACCCATTCGTTGTCTCCAAACCAAGGAGCATGATTGACGACATGCCATGCATGGATACCAGATAGCCAGGAGCATATAGTATTCCCGGCTTGTCTACCTTTGTACTCTCCAATGAAGGCACAAAGTAGGGGATAAGAAGCAGGCATTCATGCTTCTTCAGTAATACCCCATCTGTCGCAGAACTGGGTGAAGCGTAAAGTGCCGGTGGCGTAGGTGGTTTTGGTGTTAGGTGCATATGGACCACAGATTGTCATCATGGCACTATTGACCAAGTCTGGGTGGAGGGAAGTAAGAAGGTGCTGTCGATGACGAACAGCATGGTGTATCCCAAGCAAATAAGCGATCAGTGGTGGCAACATGAGGGCGTAAAGAATTTTGAGAGATTTGACGCCCTGCGTGAGGTTTCCTAGGTTTAATATGCCAGGACAATAGAGGTGACACATCAGGAGTAAGGGAATCAGTAGATGATGGTGATGGCAGAGGAGCTGTAGTTGTAGGAGTCTGAGGAATAGGTGATGTCAGAAGGCCATGCGATGTGGAAACAGGTGTGTGTGGAAGAGAAGATATGATATGAGGTTTAAAAGGATTAAACAAATTGTGACAACATGTGGGGCGCAGAGGAACAAGATGTGAACCACCCACAGTCGTCTCGACGACATGCGTCGCTGGTTTGAAAGGATGATCTAGGCTGAATGAAGAGGTAAGAGTAAGACAGAGAAAGGCAGAGAGAGGTATGGAAAGGAGCTAACCTAGGCATGGACAAAGGAAGAGGATAGCTCATCAGGGAGCTTGAAAGACGGGAAGATTTGCTTCCCAGCAGGTCCTGGTTCCCCACACAAGATAGGATCAGCTGGATTAGCATGAGACTCAATATAAACAGTGTTGAAAATGAGGGATGTAGCCATGAGAATGAGATGAGTGCAACGAACAGCAAGGTTCAGATAGATGTTGCCACTGCGGCCTTTATCAAGAGCGCCGATGGTGCCTTGATTGTCAGAATGTACAAGTAGATGAAGATCTCGAAGACCTCTGGACTCCAAGAAAAGAGTGAGGAGTTCAATAGCGACGGTTTCGAGCCAGCAAATGTCATGGCCCTCAATCTTCCAAGAAGACGAAAGCTGAAAGGCAGCCCATTTGCCACCAATGATAATGCCAATGCCCCACGACATGGAGGCATCAACATATAACCCAAGATCTGATAAAGGCCCAAGAGGGCGAAGGGATCAAGATATCCCCCGTAAGGTGAGCTTGATGAGCCACCACTTCAGGTCAGTAATCAGGGAGTGTGGGGGATATTTTGTGAGGAATTCGTCACCATGAAAGGTAGATGCAAAGTTAGAAAGAGATGGTAAATGGGAGCGACCGTCAAGGTGAATAAAAGCGATGTGACAAAGGGATCTGTGAATCTTTTCAACATCACGTAAATGACAAGGTCGGCCATTGAAGTCAGTCAGGAATTGGAGAACGCGTTGGTGGAACTTGTTTCTCTTTCCCTCCGGCAAACTAACAAGCTTCCAAGGGATATCCCAGAGAAATCCAATAAAAGTCGTGACAAAGGAGAACCATTCGTCACCCTTCTCATCGTGCCAAGGTACTCCCAAAGAGGATATGTGGTGAAGCATCTCTTCATGGTCGTAGTCATAGCGAAAGTCGCCATCGACGAAGAGGCCAGATGGCGAAGGGAATCGGAAGGCCTTCAGATCATCTTCATATTTGGGCACTGGGAACACTCCTTCGGCTCTCCAAATGTCCACAATGGCATTCACAATCATACCGGCATTGCTGCTGGTGCAAGCGGCTCCGAATGGGTGAGCGTGATTAATGAAGAAATCATCGGAGGTGCCTTGGACGACTAGCCAAGGCTTATGGGATGGGAGAACAGGGCATGTCCAATGGAATTTCTTGATATCAAGGGTACACGCTTGTGTCCCAGGAGGTGCATGAGAGATCTGTGCAGGAATCCAGAAACATGAATAAGATGTACAAAAGGAAGATGAATCCAACAGGAAGATGAGAGTGTGCAAGACACAGAGGAAAGAAGAGCAATGATTGTAACATGCATATTAACTCCAAAACATAATATGTACAGTATCATGATACCCAACACATGAAAGAAGAGTCATCACACTCAATGCGTGGAAGAAGATCATCACACTCGATGTGTGGAAGAGGGTTCATCATACTTGACGCACGGAAGAGAAGTCATCACGCTCAATGCATGGAAGATAATCATCACACTTGACACATGGAAGATAATCATCGTGCCAGCAGCACGGAAGAGGAAGGATGATATAGAAGACTAGGTAACTTGCATAGAGCAAAAATACCCAAGGAGCGACTGGACACAAGGCCAGCGCTAATAGAAAACATCTCCATGCACAAAACGCAAAGGAGATGTATAACAAGGAGGAAGGTAGCAAGAAAGGTGGGGAAAAGAGACAGAATAAAGGAGAGACTCACGATATCGGCGACTTTTGATGTGGTGTCAAAGTGCATAGGGAAGTCGTCCTTATGGATGTAGGAATTGACAGAGGCATGAAGCTTGGAAGCCTTCGAGAGGTGTTGACAAACCCTCAACTTGTCAGGCACCCCAGGCTCTTGTGGTTGAACAGAAACGATGAGAGATGAAGATTGAAAAGGGCCGTGCAAAATTTTTTCTGCCACCTTGCGAGAGAACGGGCCTGACAATCTGCTGGCCTTCACTTCTTTAGTAAGATAGTCGGAGACGGTGTCGGGGTAAGAGAGAATAGAAGGGTTGTTGGGCATGATGACGGTGTGGGAGAGTGAAGGCATGTGCCCGATAGTGTTCGCAGGTCCAGTTAAGTCCAGTTTTTTACCTCAAAACGATGCAACTGGCAACCGCAACCGGTCTAGACCGATCCAAATATTGAGGGACCGCAACCGGACCGCTTTGGACCAGTCCTAATCGGTCCACAACGCGAAAAAGACTGGTCCAGACCAGTTGCGACCGGTCTTTTGTTGTAAAATTTATTACACCACAGAAACTAAATATTACCTCACGTACATTGCATATGTAGATAGATATTTTAATTCTCTGTAGACTGACCAAAATTTTAAGCAATTCCGTCAAGATTTGACTGAGGTAGGGCAAAAACAGAAAGGACGTACATTTGAATCGCATGTATAAAAATGTTTTTTGCCATATCTCAACCAATTCTTGACCGTTTTTGATGATTCGGGGACGGAAAATTAAGTAAAATGTGCACGAGTAAGGTCCAGCACGTGATGGGATGAAAGACCAGTTGCAACTGGTCTGAACCGGTCTGTTTCGGTTTTTATATATTTACAAAAACATGGCAACTGGCAACTGGACTGACCACAAATGTGGGCAACTGCAACTGGAAAAAGACCGGACCGTGGTTCAGTCCAGTTCAGTCCTATGTATATTTTCAGTCCTGTAGACTGGACCTGCGAACACTAGTGCCTGATAGGAAACCCAAAGCAGAGGTTGAAAGGAAGGAGAGGGTAGCTGTCAAAAAGGCCATGTTTGCGCAGTAGAAAGTCGAAGGTGTCAGGATTGTATGGGTGCAAGATTCTGTGAAAAAGAAGAGAATCCTCAGAAGAGGTACAAGCTAGAGGGGGACGAGGAATGATAGAAGAAGAAAAGTCGGAATAAGAAAGAGGAAGAGAAAGGGACGCCTGCACAAAAGCATCAGTTTGAGGGTCTGTAACGGCAGATCCATGAGAACATGTGATGGCATTTGCTGCCACAGAAGGAGCAGAGGTGGGCGCACTTGTCTTTATGAGAGCATGGGTGCCTGCAGTCGCCTTGAAGGTTCCAGCTGATGCAAATGACTCGCTTGTTGGGGCTGAGGAGGTTGTGGTTGCTATACTTGGACCATATGGGCTTGCCGTCAGATCTGAACTTGATAATGACGGTGCTATCGGCATGTTGTGTTGCGTCGTGACCTCGCTCAGTGCAGATAAGGCAGTTGGGTGTCAACGAGGAGGACTTGCCACTGCCTGATGGAAAGGGCTGTGGGGGCCATGTCTGAGAAGAGCAGGAAGTGATATGTGGCATGAGTTTCCCAAGCGTCGCACTGAAAGGAGACTTGGTGGCGTCAGGCGCCATCATCCCACAAATATCAGCCATCATTTCATGCTGCTTCTCGGACAGCTTGTAAGCCTGGTAATAGCGAGAAGCATTGAATGCACCATATTTCGCCCAATGTTCCTGATGGAACTTCAGCTCATCAGGTTTCCAGGCATCATAAAGGTCGTCCTTTGTGTCCTGAGCAGTATAAAAGCAAAAGTGATCGTTGTACCAGTTGCTGTGAGCCTCGCCAGTGCCCTCTTCATCACGCTCTTTTTGAAAGAGATACATATTACCAGCAGCCTCTGTCCACTGGCTACAGGACAAGGAAAGTTCCTTCCTGAAGCGCACAGACAGTTTTTCAATATCAAGGATAACAGTACCCTTCGTCTCCCCGGGATTCGGATTAGTCTTCATTGTCGGCAAAGTAGAAGCCTCAACATTCAAGATATTCAAATTCTTATTAAGAAAGAAAGGCAGAGGCATGGCAATGCAAAGCTTGGTGTCAAAGAGGCTCTGAGGGAAGGTAGCCTGCCAAGGAACACCTACAACCCAAGGTACCATTTTTTGCCCATTCATACAATGCCGCTTTGCAATCCTAGCTTCTTCTGCAGAAAGTTTAACATCATCAGTAGTTTTCTGCTTCACTTTCAACTTGTCTTTAATCTCCTCATCAGCAATCCATTTAGCAAGCTTAGCATAAATCAGATTAGGAAAGGAAGCCGCAAAGGAAGGGATTTGGAAGCAATTCAAATCAGCTTCATCGAGAGAAACAAGAGAAGCTTCATCAGATCCAGGTTTGGTATGGACAGTAGGATCAGAAAGATGGTTAAAGGTCTTCCGAGACTGTACGGCATTTTGGTCTTCAATTTCCTTGTTCATCTGGAGAACAGATACCAAGGGAAGGCTCTTTAGCATTTTAATAATAGCAGGTGAAGTATGAGTGTGAGGAACATGGGGGGAAGAGTCAGGTGTAGCCACTGTCTGAGAAGGAGGTGTAGTCACTGTCTGAGAAACAGGTGTAGTGGCAGTCTGAGAGCTTCCAGCAGTAGCCAAGGTGTGAAACTGAGTGGTTGTCTGAGGGTTCTCGACAAAGTCACGTGCTTTTGATGGCAGCAGAGAATACACGAGGCGGGTGAGATAGAGAATAAAGCGTGCCAGTGTGATGCGACTTCACGCCGGCACGTTCCAGTGACCCAGGAAGGGGGACGTTGTCACCTGATGCCAGGCTCTGGTATCCCAGAGGGGAGGCGTTAGGCTGCCTGGCCATAAGACGATAGTGTGACCTGATCCACATTGTGTATATAGTGGTAATCAAGTAAAGTACAAAGAAGACGTAGCACAACTATATACAACAAGATACAAACAATAGTAAATGATGCTCCCATGTCATGTAGAATTACTAGGACACCTGTCCACTGTTACAAAGCCCCCCCATGAGATTGGAGCATCCATGCTAAGTAGTTTTAATGCTGTCCCCACCTTTGTCTATGATCCTCATCCCGTTTACATATGTTCTGAATTCGACGCCCTGCTCGCTTGCCACGCTTATTTCTCTTGTACTCAACGTCCTCCATTTGGTCCTCCACTTTGCCGTCCTCCAGGTCACTGTGGGAATTATGGGGGTAATCATATTGTACCGGATCTAGAACCAGGGGCTCCGCTGAGGCCATCATGTCGCTTATGGCGGCCAGGTGCACTGCTTCAAAGGCTCTGGGATCTGTGAATGCAGTAGAGTGAATGTCTGTATGGCTGTAATTTCCAGGATTGGTCTAACCAATTCAACGATTAGGGTTGTTCCGAACGTGACACAGGTCATGAAGAAAGTCCTTGGTCCGACGCCTTTTTTGATTACATTTCCTTGCAAATCCAAAAACTGAAGAACAATTCATCTTCCAAAGAATCATTCTCCCTTCCAGCTGGTGATTGTGATGGTGACAACAAATCTAATCAGCAACACGATTCAAACAAAGTGGGTTCTTGGATGATTTTTCTAAGGAGTGCACAGACTGACTGTGTGACCAGCGTCCTTTCAAGCTTGAAATGGACGATTGAGATAATCAACATTGTGTTCTGCTTCATGCCATCATCAGGGTCATATTGCGGCGAATAGAGAATGTCGATAACGACATGAAAGACTACTCCCTTTCCCCACTCAGACTGACGATTGCGATGATAATGCCAAACCTGACTTGTTGGATGGCTCTGCTAAGGCGAACTTAGTGTCTTTGAAAGGAAAACTCATTCACAGGGATACCCAACTTGATGTCCATGTCCCTTCCATTGATGAAGATGATCCCATGTCGGATGTCACCTCCAAGCTCACCTCCCAACGGCAGAGTGCTAATGGAGAAGATGTCATGCCCTACACTAACTTATCTAGTTCAAGTAGACCACATTCAGTTTGCCTCCCACCGTTCGCAGAGTTATCAGGTCATTATTATGTCCTTGTAGAAGATCTTAGCTCAGAGGTCAACAACTACATTCTGGAAAAGGCCTTTAGTGCTTTTGGCACCATGTCGCTCGTCTGTGTCTGTGGGGACAAGAATTCTGGAAAATATACTGGCTCTGGCTTCCTTGCCTTCAAAAGGGAGACAGATGCAGAGCTAGCCATCGCAACCATGAATGGCAAAAGGTTTGGCTCTCAGGAAATCGTTGTGAACTGGGGAAATCAAAAATTGCACCAAGCTCTTCCCACCACCACTGCTTCTTCTCATCGATGTAGTACGAGCGGTAGTGCACCTGCCCCTCCAGGCTCTGAATATTTACTTCACGACTCGCAAACTTTAGATAGAACCTTTCTAGAGGGATTCAAGGCCCCAGATTGCCCTACTGTTCTCGACTTGGACAGCATGGATCCCGAAGTGCTTTTGGGCACTCCCCTTTCAGATCCTGAAGACAGCACCTTATCCTCCGACACCCTGCCTCATCGCAAGACGGTTGCATTGGCGCACATGGTAAACTTCAGTCAGAAGAGGAGGAGACAACCAGCGAGGTTTCAGTGCACACTATGCACCCAAACCTTTATGTGAAGCATTCACTCTGAACTTCTCGCATAGCTGAAGCCAAGAGGGAAGGAGGAGGCAAGAATGGGTGGATCTGGGATCAACACCCATAAGTGAGCAATGAGCAGTTACAAGATACTCAGCTGGCCCAACATGATTATGCATACTGTAGGAAGTACAGATATACAAAGCACTACATGTAGTGCAAGAGGATGGCAAGACTGCTGACAAGATGGTGGTTCAAGACAAAAGATCAATATATTATGTAAGATATCCAAATCTAGCTATATACCATTGTTTGACTATGGCCTCTGGGCATTCCCTTCCAATCCTGTATCACACTTTACTACAAATTCCAACTTGAAGAGTAAGCCCTCTTCTAAAGACGTTGTTGCACATAAGCTTATCAATATATTCCAGACCATCTCAATGCTCACCTGGGCATTAAGGACCACCATTGTCGTTGTTTGAAGGCATTTGGTACTGGGACTGCTCTCCAGAGACATGTAAAATTTTCTAAAGTCTCGTGGGGACTTATGCAACAATCAACCCAACATGAAGATGATATAATCATGGAAATCGAAGGGTCTACGTCTGAGCGTGGGGACGACTAAGCCCAGTGGCATGTTCCCAGCAAGTTGCGGGACAATTCCCTCTCCACCTGCTTTGCTCTCTCCCTTTACACCTCCTGCGGAGGCTTCTTCAACCTTTCCAACGTCCATCGCTCATGATAGTATCCAATTCCTCTTTGCCCCATGCTCATGCACATGCCTCATCATTTGTTCAATGGTGGTCCTCAGTATTTGATTCCTCTCCATCTCATGCTGTTATCATTCAGCCCTCAGGAGTCCGCCATGCACATGCCTCATCTTTTGTTCAACGGTGGTCTGGGCCTCATTTGTAACATCTGACTCGCTTCCTCTGAGTCACAATCTAAGTTCAGGGCACATATATATCTATGAAAGGCTCTCTGCTACTTGTGTTACTGTGCCCCTGTCAGTGTATGAATTCATGTACCTTTACAGTAATGTTAGATTTGCAATTGGAGGTCCATTCTCGCACCCATTGTCCTAGAGCATTACAGCTGATATTTGAAGGAAATGTTGACATGTCGACAGCCATCGATAGGGCATGAGATCGATAATGATTATATTATTACATACATTCGAAGATGATATTTCCTTCTTTCTTTCTTTGCCTCTCTTTCACGCCTATGTATTCTTTTTCAGATCGCTGCCCATTGGTACATCAAGGAACTCCGAACGAGGATACATCAGAAAAAAAGGGGAATACCAAAATGGCCAGAGGGCACATGTATGCAAGGGGGTCCTAGGATTCAAAAAATATACCTGGGGTTGATTTTTTTTTTAAGCGCTTACTGGCTTGACCTACCTACCTATGTGGTCAGGCACATGTCCATATATGGTAATATGACATCATCATTCTGATCACTTTGCCCCAGATACATTGCAAACCCAATTTTATGAAACTATTTCCTACCAAATGCAATGTACTATTATGTAGATGATACTAGATATAGGTGAGTGACTTGTAAATTTTATTATATGGAACATATTTCAATGTTGGAAAGTCTAGCTTATCCAAATTTTGCAATTGGGGCATTTGGTGTTTAAATTAGTATCAAGAACAAGTTTCTAAACAACTTGGCAAGAGCTTGTAAGTGACATTTAATGACTATACTTCTTTAATTGTGCCAGCTTCGACTAGGCTCTGGTGTCATGTCTGGGACAAGGACACCGTTTTTCAAAAATTACATATATGGTAACTACATGTAAATATTATATAGGGCTGTATAGTATAGTGGATTATTGCGCTTTTCTGATCTCCTTTTATGGTCAACCTAAGTTCAATTCCAGCGATTGACATCTTTTTTTTTTTCACAGAGATAATTGAACCACAAATATGTATCTTGTTAGAAACTTGACAGATTGCTAGGAAAATTTGTGAAATATATCCCCTCCCTATCTACCATTTAAAAATGGGGCAGGCACCTATCAGGGGCCACAACTATGAGGGAAAAGGTTAGATATTATGAGTGAGTCTTCCCATCAGCATGCATTTTTACACATGAAACCACAAGACAGGAGATTATGCCAAATGCTCAGATTAATTGCAAAGCAGATTTATGTTCGAGTTCCTCATGTTGAGCTAACAAGGATAAAGTACTGAAAATTACAATGAACAGGAATAATGATGGCTCTAGTGTCATGTCTGGAACAGCTGAGAATGTTTCAATTCCTTTCAAAAATGTGCATGTAAGAAGCAGGATACTTTACACTGATTATATATGTAGAACTATAGATCAACAGCAAGGGTTGTTCAATTATGACAGATTTATTGTCAACTTTAGATAGATTTATTGCAACACAGTCCAGATCTTGAGATTGTTACAAATTCTTTTTATATGAAGGTCAAGACTATGTGAGGAAATATTAACAACATACCAGCACTCCTGTATCAGCATTTTTAAAGCAGTACAACATTTTTTTACCCATTGATTCTGTCTTTTTGTTGCCTTTAATGCAACAACCTGCCATTAGGAGGAAGAAGTGCATGTAAAGTGCTTCCACATACTCTGAGATATTCTACTAGCATTGACACATACTTTGATGAGCAATTGCATTAAGTGGAACCGACTTTATGCTCAGAACAGCACAAATTCTCTTTTCAATGATTTAAAAATGCATTCTGGGTTCATATTAGTGTATCCTATAATTTCCCACAAGGTAAGTGAGCTATTCAAATATTTTTCGGGCCTGCAGCGCATAGCACAGGGAGAAAAGCCAGTAGGAGGTCAACTACTTGAGCAGCTGCCTATTTGGGCATGGGTGTGAGACTGATGGCTTATGTCTGTTTTTGGACGACCTTATGTCTTTTTTTGGACATATCTCAATATAGACATAAATTATGTCTATATATGGACATAAGGTGTCCCAGACATGGCACCAGAGCCTTCAACTACACCCTTAAGACAGGCTCCAAAATGCAGCCACTCGTATCGCTCAATGAGTCTCTTCATACTATTAGCGGTATGACAAATAATATGATGTGATCATTGATGGGATGGACAAATAAATAGAACTAAGACTTGAGCTCGCGATAGAGCGGCTGCCAGAAAGGTTGTGCGGGGAACTCCGAAATCATTGATTAACCCTAACGTTGGGTCCCAACCTGTGGCCTTTTTGGGCTGCGTGACAGATCATCATACAGCAACAGTACTTGGGAACATGTAGTACAGAACTGTGCCGCAGTAGGCCACCATAGCATACTCATCATACTTCAACTTGTAATGTTGTGTTAAGTTCAATATAGACATATCTACTGGCTATAAATGCTCTTTTGTTGTAGAAGTAACTACCAGTTTGCTACCAGTTCAACTCCCTAGTTGTGATTGTGAGTGATTCAAGTTGGTGGCATACATGATTGAAGAACTTTCCTTCCAGAAACAAGTGCTCTGCTTGAGTATCATGATGCATAGCACCACTGGGAGAACCCTGTTATAGGCCTCTTCCACCTCAAAATGGCGTGCGCCAGTGCAATGTGGCGAATCTTCATCGAAAGAAAGGAATTGGGTCTGAATGACTTGATAGTGCACATCTGTTGGCCAAAGGAAGGATATGTCCATTCTCGAGATATAGCCATACTTAGAAAAATGATACCAGTTGAAGACGGCATAGATGATGTGCTCTGTAAACAGTGTTGGTGACCAAAATGTGACACGCCAGAGATTGGGACCCAACGCTAGGGTTAATCAATGATCTCCGAGTTCCCCGCGCAACCTTTCTGGCAGCCACTCTAAGTATCGCGAGCTCGAGTCTTAGTTTTGTTTATTTGTCCATCCCATCAATGATCACATCATATTATTTGTCATACTGCTAATAGTATGAAGAGACTCATCGAGCGATATGAGGACCCCTGAAAGTAGTGTTGGATCCCTGATCCCAAAATCGTCAAATTTGATGATTTTCCTCCAGACAGAATTTCACGATATTTCCCAAAAATCCTCCAGGTATGGCATCAGGCATAGGATTTTCCTAAATTATATCCGGACATTACATCAGGCATAGTATATGTGTGTAGGCAAGGCTCCGGCTGCCCAAAGGCCTTAAATTCCAATGTAAGACTGTAATATCTAATCTTCCTCGTCATCTGTCCCCATTTCAACGTCGTTACTGCCCTTTTTCTTCCTCCCGCTCAATGCTTGAACTGCCGAGTTTGAATACTAATGCATGTGTACTCTTGAACAAAGATTTCGCAAGAAGCTCCTCGACGGTGATGTTGTCATCAGGTAGAAGCGAGTGTGCCCAAATCTTAGGTATGTCGATAGACAACCAGCTCTTGAGGTGGATTCAATATGGGATACACTTTTCCTTTGCTGATCCATTCCAACTCATCCAGGGGTGCTGGATTGTCAAGATCAATGAACACCTGACTGGTTGTGTTTGTCATATCTTCGTTCGTGTACGTTGGATTGAACCTTTTCGATTCCATCATGTGTTAATTAAAGTTGAACCAGTGCACTTCACGTGCGCTCAAAAATGTGGGGACCACACTCATTTTGTCCATTTTCTATCCGGACGTAGATCAGGCCCCCCATAGCTTAGGGGATTTTTATCCGGACATTCAACTCATGGATTTTCCAAAATTTCTTCAATTTTCCTCCGGACAGGCCTGAGGCCTGCCCGGATTTTTTCCAAATTTTCCTCCAGATACGGATCAGGGATTTGACATGAATTTCAGGGGTCCTGTGATACGAGTGGCTGCATTTTGGAGCCTGCCCTTAAGATGGGTTTTGTGATATTGACACTTGGCAGAGATTAGATAAGATTGAAAAAAATATTACATAATGCTTCAATATCATCAATGCCTGCAGTGTTATTGAATTCAGACTTGATTCAGCCTGATCTACATATTTTGAAGTGCATTAGCATTACAAACCTGCAGAAGATGGCCTTCCAGGACTGTTTTGAGATCATTTTGTAGAGGGTTCCATTTTTTTTTCTCAGCCTGCGGCTGACCTACCTACCCAACCCAGCAGGGTACTGGTGTTTGTAGTTGCTACAGAAGAAAATAAAATAAAATAAAATAAAAAGAGGGAAAAAGCGAAAAAAAAGAGGAATATTTCTTATCTTATCTTATCTTACAATCATGAGCTATAAACTACTGACCCATCTTTCCATCTCCACCTACAACTGGCCTTTTGGATACCTGCTATCCCCCCCATCACAATCTACTCTGTTTGGAATTTTCCAGTAAATTTTATCTGCCCTACTGCCCTCAAATTCTGGCCTAGAGCATCATTTCCTGCTCTGATTCTCTTTGGAGGTAATTAGGGAGCTGAAATTGCTAGGACATCTTGTGCAGGCCTTTTATTAGCTAATTAAACTGTATTTTGTAATGGGCTAGCAGTGATATTGTGTGGGCTGAATTAATGCTCTCCTGTGATGATTCAAGAAAATGACTATCCACATCCAAATGATAAAGCCCTGGATTACTTTAAAAAATTGGGGTGGGAACAATTGATCCTTTGCTTGATGGGCTGTATGTGAAGCACCTCCATTTTGATGTTCACAGGCCATACTACAGAATATATTTTGTAGAAGATATCATTTTCATTTCCCTTTGCATGATTACAATTCTGTACAATTACAGTCAGGATCTCCCTGATTAATGCTAGATACTCACACATAAGCTTTAAAAACAACTGTTTCTCTGCAACAGTAGGATGGACATAACAGCATATTTTGTACCTTGACACAATCCCAAGTATCAGTTCCATTTTTTTACCCAAGGCTCAGGCATCAATAGTTGTTGCATAGCTGACTTGAATCTAATTTCTTCAGGAATGGGAAGAACCCCAGAAACCTTTTTTGTTTAGGCATACATTGAATGATTTACCCATCCTCTGATTTCAAATGACTGTGGCACTTCATCTCACATTTTTTCAGCTAATATTCAAAGCTGATCAATTATCCAAATGTCAAATTGACAATCACATTCTTTCCCTGTTGAATTTCTTATCCCAACAGTTATATTGTGATGTAGTTGAAAATTGAACAGTAAAATACATAGAAATTTTGTAATAGCTTGTATTTGCACAATAATCTCAATGTATCTTCTATTTTACATGATATAAAAATGTGGTGGAAGGCCGCAGAGAGGGCAAAAGTATACGAGCAAGCCAGAGATTACACAGCCACTTGCTATCACATAAGCGTGCTATAACATAAGCATAGCTATCACATAAGCGTAGCTATCACATAAGCGTAGCTATTATGTAATAGCAACTACAAACACCAGTAGTCTGCCCCCAACCCCCGTTCGGACTTTGGAATCCTAAGACCCCCTTGCATGTATGCATCAAGTATGCATTTTACAATCGGCAATAAGAGGAATTTTAGAACTGGTCGTCCATATCCTCCAAGACGATTTATCCAACATTTTTTTGGCTGAAGGGCCTCCGTATCTCCCACCGGAAATTGAAGTCGCGCATCTTGAAGAATGGGAAATGGATTCATTTACCCAGTGCCAGGGCTCAATGATTGGAGGAATTGCTAATTTCCCAAGGTGAGGTCCGTTTCAGATCTGGAAGGAAAACCGAGGTTGTTTCATGGAAATTGAGCAATGTTAGCTTGCTAGGATGGAGGAAGAGGGTAAGTAGATGTGAATTATATTGTGTTCTGTGTCGCTCAATGATTTCCTTTCCCTCATCTTTCAGGTTGTTCACTTCGTCATTGGGTGTCTTCGCATTATACATCAGTCTTTGTCCGTGCCGCATTGCGACTCACCGGTCATCGCTACAACTTCAAGCTCACCCACTTCCCCTGTGGCTGTAAATCTTGGGCCACGACAGTAACCACGCACACCCTCCTTCCTGCTTATTACGCCTACAATAGCACCCATCTGAACTTTCAAGCCTCAATAACCACATGAAGAAGAGGAACACCAGCATGTAGTGACCCACCTAGACCGCACTTTCAAATACCAAATGAAGAAGAGTAGCAACCATGTACTGGACCCAGCTCGTCCGATACGCATTGCACCAATCCCCTCAGCGTCCCACAAACCATCTCACCAGCTGAGAACCGTCTTTGTCGTTCTCATGCTCACACGCAACCTACCTCCACTGCACCCATCCGCCTCGAATTCGACCCCTCCATGCCAATCAAGGCATCCGACTATGTATTCCCGCCTTCGCCAACCACTATCCTGGGTCGGTCTTGGGGTATAGGTAACGAGCAGTGGAAGTCGAAAGTACTAAAAGTATACCCTATCGGTCGCTCCGTGGCGCGTCGTAAGGGGAGCGAAGCCCTTAAAGTGCACGTTTGGAGTGGTACGCAGGCGGTTAGTGACAGTACGATTACGACGAGTATGTCGTCGTTGTTGGATTTGCTGGTGCCTGCGCCGTTGATGCCCCCTGTACAAGTACAAGCGAATCACAAACCACCGTCCGTGGTGCCCCTTCACCAGGACGATTCGATGCAGCCTTCGTCTTCTTCGTTTCTTCGTTAACTCTTTCTGTTCCCGCCTCAGCTCTTCCGTCCCCTAAAACCCACAAGACAAAGACAAAGACACAGCTCCACTTCTGCAACTACAAGCACACCAACACCAGGTCCATCCATCTACGCGCCCAGTCGTTCTCGAGCCAATCCAAAAGCTCAACCCAAACCCGACCCATCCCCAACCTGGTTCAAAGGTCTTCGTCTCCTCAAAGACAAAACGAAGAAACCGGATAAAGGAAATCGAAGAGAACGGGATAAGCAGGTGGAAGACGGGAGTGAGATGCTCATTCAATGTCGATGAAGTCTGGTGGTCGACCTTCGAATGTCTCCGGTTCGGGTCCGGGGTGTTTGGCTGTTGATTTGGGAGCGGGGGTTGGAGCGGATGAGGTGGCGGAGAGGGTGTTTGATATTTAGGGGGCTAGTGATTGTGTAATAGGATGAGTACTGGGAACGCTTATGGAGGGGAACACGCAATGGAAACGGGAGGCAAGTCGAGGGTTGGAGTTATTTTTTGAATCCGCTTGATGCTGGCTTCTTGACCGGTATGTTTTTACTTTGTTTTATTGTTAGTTGATTTTGCCGACCTTTGTTGTGACTAGCGATAGATGGACGGGAGAGCTGTTACGTCGTTTGAACACGACTGACTCGCCGACGTTCCACGGCCATGGGACCTCGCCTCCTCATAAATACTTCACCTTGAATGTGAAGGTTAGTGTCCCTTTCTCTTCTTACATGCAACTGCTCAATAGACGACAGACGCTGGGCCGTTGTAGCTGTTATAAAATAGAGCGGATACGGGGCCAAGGTGACTGGGTACGACAGGGTGAATATCTTATCACCACCCGCCCTTGTACATACTAGGGTAAAGGGTCAGATCGAATTTTTTCGAGGGAATTTGTACGTGATCACAACATTTTCTCTCTCATCCTCATCTTCACCCGTTCATGTGTACCATCCAGCCTGAAACAACAACTCCCCTTCGACTCTGCACCTTCGACCTAATAAGAATGTCATGCGTCACACTCTGCGTACCCACAGACTCATGGGCACAGGTATTCGAAAAAGTCTATCGCGTACTCGCGTACTCGCCCCAGGTGGACGATCGAAGATACCATCATCTTCCCGCCCCAACCAAAGTTAAACGCTATGGCCTACTTTGTGGTGTGGCGCTTGGTCAATTGCACGTGTCCTCCACGGAGAGATTTTAGTGAGGTTGTCAACGGCGGAAAATTTTGTCTGCTTGCGTCCTTCTAGCTCGTTTACACTGTACGGAGGTAATAGTTAGCCTGAGGCGACGGCGTTTACTAATGACGAGCTGGGGTGATCTTTGGCGTACGTTGATTCCTTGAATAGAGATGAACCCACGGAGTAGGAGTTCGTATTGAAAGAAATAAAAATGCAAAATGCGAAGCAGAAGAGCAACGCAGATGAAAACTTACTTTGTCGAGACCGTCCTAACGTACTATGCCCTACCAGCACCTCGGCGCACCCTACGAGTCGGCGGTCACTGATCGTCACAAATTTTGGCTGGACAAGCGTGACTCCCAATTTTCAAGTTATCACGTCCAGCAAAATCTTGTGACAATCAGTGACTTCCGACTCGTAGGGTGCGCCGAGGTGCTGGTAGGGCATAGTAGTCAAGATCAGGTCCCGAATCAAACAAAAACAGGGTAAAACTATTCAGAAACCCCCCTTTCTGGTAGAAACCCCCGTTTCTGGCATAACCTTATCCAGAAACCTGTATACACTGGGGGCATTGGCCTATTTATTCATGGAAGATATGAAGAATAAATCAGAGATAAAATAATAAATTATTCAGGGATAATATCAGCGAGGAAATGAAGAAGAAATTCAAAATTTCTTCTTCAATAACATCACCATCTGACTACAGCTTAGATCGTGAATATAATAAAAATATCTTCCGAAGATGAAAGGCCAAGGATATGCGGAAGGTATTGTGACACGTCACGCCTTGCACGTGCCTTGCAGGCCTGACTCCCCAAGCTATTGCTAGTGTTGTTGGCAACTTCTCGCCAGCTCGCCATGCCAGTTTTGCCAGCTGGCAATTGCCGGCTGGCGAGTCAAAAAATCAAAAAAAGGGTGGCGAGACCTGGCGAAATCTGTCAAAATTTCAGAGAATTACAGACATTTATGGGTGCATAAAGTATCATCTATGGTTTCCAGTGTCGGAAAATTCTAACTGCAGGCCAAACACCCCAATTTCCCTTTGAAAACCAATTGTTGTTCCTGATTTGGACACTCCAATCCATTGATCCCATCCAATTTTGACCTTTACATTACTGATGCAGACCCAAAGTTGACCCAAAGCCCTCAGGAGTGACGAAAAAATGATTGCCATGCCTGAGAAAAAAAATCAAAGATGATAACAGGATACTACCTTGAGCAAAACGACAGAAATTCAAATTTTTTCATTTGCCAGCTTTGCCAACATTTGCCAGCATTTGCCAAGCTCTCCCCTACTTGACTCGCCAGGGCGGCGAGTGGCGAATGCTTTCGGAGGTTTTGCCATCCACATTAGCCATTGCCACTCTTCAAGTGCTCTTGTTTTATTCTTCTGCTGTTCATTGGGAGTCTGTTCTTCGCTCAGGGCTCTCAAGTTCTTCTGTTTCCTGTCTCTGGGGAGGCGCAATGCCTGCGAAATCAATTTGTGTTTGCACCTATTTGGTCTCCCTATACATGGACGAGAATCAAGGAAAATCAATATTCTGCGTGACCCAGCACAATATCTGGAAATATTGATATACAAATTGGGACTAAAACAAGTTTTTTAGGGAATGGCCTGAGAATTTCCAAAGCAAGTCAATGATGAGGTGTAGATATCTCCCTGATCTATGGGGAGCAGTAAGATTATTTTTGATATTCTCGGGCCATTCCCTGAACAATCAAAAATAAAGTGTAGTCTTACTATAAAGTGTAAGGCCCATTGCCTGTGCAAAGTAGTTATTTTGTTTTCAAAACTGCCTGTGAAATGTGTTAAATTAGATTACATAATCACGCAAAGGAGGCATCACATCGCGTCAATGCATCGATGATACACATTCTCAATGACTATTAGGGCCACTCTACATTATCTCTACTACCCAAATTACTCCCAGAAACTTTTCATGATGCAAAGCATTGCCCAAAGGCCAAAAGTGGTGCTCCAATGCACAAGGCAGATCTCGCTTGTTGGCCCAAAAGATGTGACAAGGAAGTGGAAAACACGGTGTCTTCATTTGGAAAATTTTATATGACCTCAAGCATGAACTATCTGACTACAAACAGCAGATAAAAGGCCAGAAAACGAGCCTCATTTTATGACTTTGACAAGACTCTGACTATCATGATGACCTAGCATAGTCACCAATTCAATTTTACCGCACATTCACATTGTGATCTAACATACATACATTTACTATGCCTTTACCAGCCTAGAAATTGTAGTGGAACATGAGGAAATTATTTGGGAAGATAAAACGAGACATTTGGCAGGATTTGTGTGGCTGTGCACTTAGTCATCCAGTCAAATCAATTGCAGGCATTGCGCCTCCCCACACTGTCTCTTGACTACAGTCATGCACGTGCCAATGACACACCCAAATCGTAGAAATCATGCAATGAAAGGAATAAATAGAATTTCACAAACAAAAAGGTACAACAGTATCAATGTGTATCCCAGCTACAATATGAGAGTGATTTTAAAAGAAATGAGCAAGATTTGAGAGCAGGGCAAAGGAATTGGAGGTGGCTGAGGTGAAACCGGAATTATGGGTCAATGGTACAGAGCCCAGCCTGCCTAGCCCGTTCAGTCATTGTTGTCATTGTTGTATGCCCGATTATTTCATCTATGACAACTGTTGTGGGGTATACAACCACCTTCAATTGACTAATGACCCACTCCTCAAGGTTGTAAGATTTCCTGTCGATGCATTTCACTTTGATTGCAAACACAAAAAGACTGACATCGTTTGTCAAGAGCACTGCAACCCCCAAAAATTTCCCGAGCTCATCAACATTGACGGAACATGGTATTTCAACTCCTCAAAATGTGAGCAGCTGAATGTATGGCTAGGTGGGTATCATGCTATTCTACGTGAGATGAATGCAGACCGGTACGAATTCTTGCTGGACGAGTTGATCATGAGGAAGAACAGGCTATTGAAAACAAAGCTAGAACACAATGGTTGCCTTCCAGGCTATATTCCAGATCTCAGATGTAATTCTTAACCAAAAGGTTGTTACCAGTATTTCGAGATGTATTAAAACAAACTACATAACCAAAATTTGACAAAGCGATCTAAATGACAACTAAATAGAAGAGAGGAGGAGAGGATCAACCCCACATTGGCTGTGCCTTACACCAGACAGTCCATAACCCTTCCTTTGTACGCGGTAGCTTCCGTGCCTGTTGTCGAGTGCTCTCCGAGAGGCCGAGCCAGAATTTTCTATTCTTGTGGTATGTCGACTCCTTCCAAACCATTCCAAGAAAGACCTGTAAAAATCGTGAGGCAACAGTCTCACTGGGTTCTCAGATCATTAGTAGATCAAACCCTTTCGCCATATTGCGAGCATACATTCCCTGTGGCCAGACGACAGCCGCTCCCTTTGGAGTTGGTACTGTCCCAAATTCCCATTCGAGATCAGGGTTGTGAGGGGTGCCGGAATTGTCATTGACGGCACAGTTGGTAGGTGGCAGAGGTGGAGATGAAGATCGCGATGGACTGGAAGGTGGTGAAGAGAGTCCTGCATAATTGTGAGAGTAATCTCTACACGCAGAGACAGTTGAGTGCACGGGAGACAAGCCATTGTCCAGAGAACCTTTGACCCTGCGCTTCTGAGAGCTCCGTGGTAGTTCAAAATGGGTTGGTGAGAGGTATTCGAGCAAAGTGCACGAAGCTGGACCACAAGAGACAAGCTCCTTCCGCCTCATGTAGATTTTGTCATTGGTGCCCACCAGCAATGCATGGTCCATCATTGGTATCCAAATGGTGTTCTGGGGGTCAAAAAGGCTGAGATCAGAGAGATCAGACAGTCCAAGTTTTGCAGCGAGAGATGGAATTTGGCTTAGATTCAAGGTGGGCCACGTCTTGATGTCTTGAAGTGGGAGCATAGTTGGTTGGCCATCAGTGTTGAGGTATGCAACTAAGAGGACAGAATGTTTCATCCGTCATTCGTTTTCATTTCGCGATGCTTCTGCTTGTTGTCGTACTTTGCATTCCTCTCGCCGTCATTTGTAATCTTAAGCTAGAGCGAGCGGAACTGGTTTCCAGAAAGAAAAAGCCCCAGAAACTGAAGCAGCAGGCAATTCTTTCAAGGGCGGCGTGTTGCCAAGAGCTGAAGGTGCAAGGACATCAGGACCCAGAGATATGGAAATGCTGGCAGTCGTCAGATGTAAAGGCTCCTGAGGGAGGGGGCGAGCGAGGTGAGCGGGGTTGTCAGAGACAGAGACTGGTCGACGACCGTGGTTGTGGTTCTTGAAGAAGAAAACAACAATGGCTTTCTCACAACACGCCTTGCACATTTGGTTGTTGCATGACCCTGCAGCAACATGAGTGCATGGCGCCTTGACACAGCGTGCCTTGATTGTCTTCTGCGAAGATGGCAGGGGAGGGAGGCTGACTGTGCATAACGGTTCGACAGGCACTGAGATGAGATGAAGAGCCGGGTCGAGCCATGGGGCTGGAGGATCCTTGAGGCCGCCTGTGAAGCTTGTAAAGAGTGACATTTGCAGAGAAATAGCAACAACAGGAATGGGTTGGGAAAGGGCAGGGTGAAGCGCTCGCAGAACATTGAACCTGCTGGGGCCATGAGAATCTGAGAACCATGGCTAACCCTGAAGGCTCCAATGCCAAACAACCCACACTACAGAACCCGATCAATGACACAACAACAACACCCACCCCGAACTCCAACCCATTCCCCCTCCCACCCTGGTACACCAAAAGTGCGCACTTTGTCCGACAATGGTGGCCCAGCCTACCAAACATCCCACGCATAGGGTCCACAGTTGTCTTATTGGCGGAACACAACCAAGTGAGCCATCGTCTGCACTTTGTGCTCGCGCAACATTATTTTCGGGTGCTGGTCAATCACGTTGAGTGGGATAACTATAATTTGTACAGGACTGCTTCTGGGCTTGGGGTGAACAGCGTGACCCCTCCTCCTCTTCGCCCTTCCTCTTCCTCCTCTTCTGGATCCCAACTTCAGTCCCTCACCACATCCACATCCACATCCACATCCACCACATCGTTGAGCACCCCCACACAAATAGTGCAAGACGACGGACCGATGCACCTCTGGTACATCAGCATGCCATTCGAAGTGGTCCGCATGTTCGATGTGATTTATGAAGAAGACTATGAGGATAGAGGGATGCCTGATCGGCCTAGATCGTTGGTACAATGTTGGTGGCTGTTGATTTTGAACATGCCGTTTGGATTGAGTATGTTGAGGGTGGGGATGTGGATAGGGCAGATGAGGGAGAGAAGTTGTTGAGGTTTGTGGTGTTTCCTGCGTTTAGGGATGAGTGGGAGTGTGAGAGGGATTTGAGGGCGGGTCGGGCAAGTGGGGAAGGGGGAGGAGGAAGAGGTGAAGTAAGGACGCTGGAGGTTCCTGAGGAGTTGAATTTGAGTGTGGTTGAGACGATTAATCTTGATCAGAGTCAGGGAGTGGTTACCCTTTCGGATAGGGATGGGAGGATCTTTATCTTGTGTTATGAGTAAATGTGCTTTCAGTTGTTCTGGAAGACCTCGATCGACGCAGCTGACCATCCAATTCGACGATGGCCAGCTGCCCAGTCCTCAACTACCTAGAAATAACATCCTCTGTTTGTAACACCTGCCTCAGATTATAACCCTTCCCTCCCCCCTTCTTGGTGCGATGTACTGCAGTTGTCACAGAAACTTAAAGTGACACCTTGATGTTCTCTTCCGAAATTTCGCATTTTTCTGTTCCTCAAGACACCGCCACTTCTAATTTTAATGTAGATTGACTTAAAACTATGCTTAGTTGCATAAAATACATTTTGATAGTTTCAAGCTTCTTCCCTCAGGTCTGTTTTTGCTGAGTTTGTTTACTAGTATTGAACAACAACTTCCAGAACCCAGCCACAACCGGCCAATTGCGGGTCATCAGGTGATTATTCTCATGAGAATATTCTCTCCCAGTCGATTCAACGCCCTCAGCGCTCGCCAGCGAGAGGTCACGTTTGGCAGTCACGTTCAATTCCGCGTGACTCTATGGACTCCCTGAAAATCTGGACTCCCGGACGGTTTTCAGATCCCATTTATTCTGCGTGAATATAATAAAAATATCTTCCCGAAGATGAAAGCCGAGGATATGTATGCGGAAGATATTGTGACGCGTCACGCCTTGCACGTGCCTTGCGGACCTGACTCCTGAAGCTATTGCCACTCTTCACTGGCAAGCGCTCTTGTTTTATTCTTCTGCCGTTCATCGGGAGTCCGTTCTTCACTCGGGGCTCTCAAGTTCTTCTGTTTCCCGTCTCTTGACTAGTGTTTAACGTTTAACTTCTGCTCATGTGTTTGGCTATTCGTCCGTTCTTCCAGTTGAACTCATCGTTCCAAGGGTTGGCTAGGGTTTTGTAGTAGGTTGCTGCAGAAAGCATTGGTAGTGAGATCGCTTTTGTGACAACTCATACAGGAACTTGATACTCGCGAAGCAGCAGAAGGAAGGTTTGCGAAACACCATGAGGAAGTTTTTAATGGGTAACAAGATTCGTGTGGAATCATCCAAGAATTATCCCATGGTACTGACGGACTGAAAAATACGCTGGTGGTCCTGGCGCATGCTTTAAATGTGGTCAAACGGGTCATTGGGCGAGTTTTGCTCAATCGGTCGACTTGCTTTTTTCGGGGAATGTCCAAATCACAATGGGTTGTAAGTTTCTATCTCTTGCGAATGTCTGAGCCAACAACCCCTAGAGCTCAACGTCGGCACCACATTTAAAGTCCTCTCATTGTTCGCATTCGACGAGATCATCCTGTCCATCCTGCAAGATTACCCCTTCCTCGAGATCATTATGGTTGCTACCCCTTTGACCCCCCTCGAGACCTTCGTCTCGCGCAACACATTTACCAGAATATTCGGATTTACTGTACGCTTTTCCCTTCCTGATTTTAGTTCCCCGCTGACCTTCACAATTAGGGCTCGCTTTTCAAACGTACTGGAAAATTGTACTTTTCGGTTACGATACGTAGGTCAACATCGAATATTTGTTCTTAGCGGAAGCTCATCTTCCCAACTCTCTAGCGGTATTGCTGGAGGCGTTGTCTCGCAAACTTTTTTCAACACCGCTTCGGCTTGGTAAATGCCAATGGAACCATCAACACGGCACGCTCAAATGAGGTCTCTTCCAACGTTGTTTCCGTCTCCCAAGCTGGACCATTCTTTGGCGCTCTTATTAGCATAGCATTTCGGGTTCGATAGCTTTATACTCGAGAGCTACCGCATTCCTAACCCTCCCACAGCCCAGGCTGGTCGTAAATGGACTCTTGTTGGGTTTTCCGTAATCTTCGCTGTCGGAGCTGTGGGTTGGTTCCACACCGTCGCAGATCGCGGTCTTGGCCTGATCTATGGCGGACGTGTCATCTCGGGATTTTCCATTGGCGGTATATCCGCCGTTGCCCCCGCCTATGTGTCCGAGTGTTCTCCAAATAATGTTCGTGGGCGTATCACTGGTCTGTTCCAAATCATGGTGGCTCTCGGCTTTATGGTTTCACACTTCCTCAATTGTTCGTCATACATCCCCTCAGCCGACGGCGTCGTGACTGACTTTGTTTTCTAGATGGCATCAACCAAAGCGCTACGTTGATGTCCAGTCCCCTGATTTGGCGTCTTCCGTTTGGTTTCCAGCTTGTTCCATGTGGCATTATGTTGTTCGGCTTGCTCGCCGTCAAAGCTTGTCGTGGCTTTCCCTCATAGGATTCAGTCATTCATTGACACATTTTTCTAGGAATCGCCTCGCAGGAGGCTTTCTTCGGAAAAGGCAATTTTATTCGTTTCGTTATCACTTTTGTGATCTTCCTCCTCCAACAATGGGGTGGACAGAACTCGGTTGGGTGAGTTCAACTTGGAATTCAATGGCTGCATTTACCAATTTCATTTTTAGTTCCTACGCCCCTCAAACCTTCGCATCCCTAGGTCGTAAATTTTCTCTATTTATATCCTCAATGGGAATGGGCATTTTGTTTTTCATCATCGACGTTATCCTTAAAACAAACCCTTCTCCGAAAACCGTTTCAGTCAGATCATTAATCCTCCTCCCGCCTTCAAGGGTATGGCCGCTATGTTGCACATCTACGTCTGCTTCTATTCCTTGGGATGGGGCCCCCTTCCCTGGGTTTATGTTGTCGATATATTCCCAACTCGGACGCAACACTACTACGGAGTGCATCCCAATGGCTCTGTCACGGTACACGTGAATCATTATCGACTGACCAATCCTTTTCGTCTTCAGACTTCGTCACCTCTAAGGTTACGCCACAAATGGTCACAAATCTCGGTTACAAAATCTTCCTCATGTTTGCTACAGTCAATATCGGAGCGATGGCCACATTCTCTCTGTACGTTGACGGTCCACCGGTTCTTCTCCAGCCACCTGTGGAATCAGCACTCCCAGCCTTATTCCCAGAGAAACCAAAGGATATGGACGTCATATTTGGCTCTATCACGGCAGAACAAAGGCAGGCTAACATAACGAAACAAGAAGGTGCGTCTATTTTAACGACGTCCAACGTTGAAATCTTGTAACTTAGCATGCAATAGACGTCGAGAAGCACGAAGTCATGTTGAATATCGATGATAATGAAGGGTCGACGAACAGGCATTTCGATGCGTCATCTTCAAGATCTTTTTTTTCTTCTTTCTCCTCATGTTTTCGACTCCCAATGACTTGCCCAATGATATCATTGTCATGAGTATTGCCACACCTGCCGTTTCTCTTTTCATGTTATATCCCATCTGGTGTAGATCTCCGGTTAACCCCCACCGCCAGCTCGAGGGTATAGGAGACCACCCTCGCCTCGAGACTATAGGGAGTATTCGGCACCTCCAGGCCGTCATGAAGCCAATATTGCCTGCAGCAACTGGCGGATCTCTCGTTAAACTTGTTCACCTCTACAATCCCTTCTGTAAGGTTGATGGGGCCAAACCCCTTCAGGTTGGAGATGTCTGCAAAAGGCAGAAGCTCGCATCGTTTCCGCCATCAACGTGAACAAAGGAAAGATTACCAAGGTCAAAGGTCACATCTACCGCGAGGGCAACAAGGTCATCAAAGTCATCAAAGACATTTCTTCCTTCCTTTACCGTGTCGCTTCGTCGACTGCAAGTCACTTTTTCATTCACAAAGTTCAGACTAGCTCAGACTGCCCTAATCGAGTTTGAATCGAGTAGCATACACAACATTTTACGAGAAGATGTTGGTATTAGACTACGCTGTTGTCTGCAGGAGTAAGAATGACGCATGATAGATCTGATTTATAGCTAGTTTGTGCCATGTGGTCAAGACGTGCCAACACTGCGAAGCGCGTGTGCCACAGGACAGCCAGCTCATCGTAGACTATTCAAGGGGACACTTGAACCCCCCAAGAATTATCCAGTGTTCAAGTCACTCACTCTTCCATTCAACATGTTTTCTGCGGGTCGCCAAGGTGTGATTTTACGATTATTTATATTTCTGCTGACGTTGAACTCACCAGTCGCAGAAAATCGCTGTAATGTCGCAGCCAATCTTCCATCCTTCGAAGTTGAAGTTGAAGCTGAGAACATTGTTTACCCAATGTGTCCCGAAAGAATCAAATCGATACGTCGTTGGGTGAGCGATGTCGGTCAGGAACAGAGCCAACAGAACGTTCAGAGCTCACGCCGTATCATTTCCGGAGTTGGAACTTTCTCGTCGGAGAACTTCACACGAGAAACATTGCCCAATATTACCAGTTAGAATATCCTGAGAAAGTGCGACACTTTTTCTTTTCAGGAACATTCTGATTATATTTAAAGTATTTCATGTCGGGAAAGGCATGTATGGAAAGCAAGACTGATCTGCTCGGAATTCTCGGTTGCCGATTGATGGCCGCATATTTGCTAAGTAATATAATTGATTTGTGGTATTTGCACCACAATTACATAATATACAGCTATGTTGTTCAAGTGCCTTTCTTCATGGTCTACTCGATGCCTTCATCATGTAACAGGCAAATTACATCATGGCCTTGCTTGCTCGTCTGATATTCCACTTCAATTCATCCCAGGGCTTGACAGTTATATGAGTGTCCTTGTGATTTTTCCTGACAAGTTAATTTAAGGGTACAACTTGCATTTCTATGCGGCACTGTTTTCTTCAGCCAGCATTGAATCTAGTCACATGAATTATATATAAATAATCTTTCTTCTGTGGCGGATGATGAGTCCATCACCCATTTTGCCATTCACTGGAAAAGACTAAAGAAATTTACTATCTTGTTGTGGTCTATTCTGCCTGTAAAAAATATGCATTATTTTCTTGAAGGTCTCTTCAATGGAAGTATGATCCCCACCCCAGGAAATCCTGCAGGAGAGTGGGTTATTTATCAAAAGTGACTGAGGAACAAGACTCACCAGTTCAGCAATGTCTCTCATGTTTACATCCAGTCCAATGGTAATTGATTTCATCTTGAGGTTTAAAATTCCTTCTTTCACTTCTCAATCAGGTGGACCAATCAACATATAGAATGTGATCAAGTCTTCTGGGGCACATCACAGTGTCCTATCATCAAATAAATTATCACAAACAACACTGGGTGTTGGGAGTTTCATGATAACTTGGAGGCAGTTGTTTGCTGCAACAACAATGCCCACAATTTCTTGCATAGGGGTGCTCATGGTAGCCATTTTTGATTCATTTTTTGTTCATTTTTGTAGACATAGAACATCAAAAATGAAGTGAAAAATGAAGTGAAAAATGGCTACTGTGAACCTGCCCTCCTTGAAATTTTCGAAAATGAGATAAAAAATGAGTGAAAAATGGAACAGCCCATTTTTCGGCACCCTGGCAGCCTTGAACTCTGCACCTTGTTGCAGACCCCACCTTATCTTATCATTTCTCCAATAGTATCTGTCAGCTGCAATTCTTCCCTGAGCCTCAACTAATTGGTTTTCAGTCTATTAAGAGTAATTTATTTTGATTTTTTTGCTCATTCTGCAGTGCAAACGGTGAATAGAATAAAGTGGTTGTCATATCGGGAAAAAAGAAAAAGAACAGACAACACTGAAACGCCCTTCAGCAACTTGAAACCTGAACACAAAAAATGGATGAAAAATGGATGAAAAACAGAAACACATCAAAAATGGACACGATGGCTGTTTTTGAAAAATGGCATTTTTGGGATCATTTTTGATGTGTTTCTTTGCCCGTTTTTGATTCTATTTTTCAGAAAAACGAGATGAGAAATGAGATGAAAAATGATTCAAAAACAGTAACTGTGAACGGCACTAATGCCATCCACCCAGTTTGTTTGATAAACTAGTTACCACAACATCATGTGCAAGATGGCATTGCTAATAGAAAGTATGTGAAGTTGTGAGTGTGTCTATTCAAAATTATGTGGGGAGAAGCCTCACATCCTTTTCTGAATATTTCCTGAATACCTCTTTCTGAGTCAGCCACAAATTGATTCAAAAGGTGCAAGATCACAATGAGTCTGCATGAAAATTTGCACAAAATCATACTCATCTTGGGACTTTGGCAGTGACAAAATTACTCTGCTTTCACAAGCACAACCATCCCTGCATGGTCTGAGATGCCACCAGATGCCATTCCATGATTGGAGGCTAGTCTACTGTCATCTGAGAGCTGTGTGAGGCTATAGGGTGGGCTTTGTTGCACCTGGAAGCATTGTAGTGTATTGGATGCAGCAAAACTACTTTAGCACTGACATAGCCATGCACTCAAGATGCTAATGCTTGGAGGTTGGTTGGAGGATCATTGTGTGATGTTTCTTCAAGGAAGTATGTGCAAATGTGCCTCAGTGTTGGTGTATTTTGTCAATTTGAGCCTGAAACATCTTGGGAACATCAAGTAAGTTGATTTAAATCTGTAATTACATTGCAGAATTACTGATATTCTTTAAATTAATAAGATACCCAGTAATGATATGTGTTCCGACAGTGCCAATACTTGATGGATGTTAGACGGCAAGACTTGGGCGATGGCTCCGTGAAATTCTTCATTGCAGATTGCATAATTATGGTACAAATACCACGAATCAATTATATTACTTAGCAAATATGCGGCCATCAATCGGCAACCGAGAATTCCGAGCAGATCAGTCTTGCTTTCCATAGGCATGGGATTTTTTAAAATCCAGGCCAAGAACTTTGCTTCGCCTTTACCACACCTGTAAAGGGTGAACAAAAGCTGAAATATTCAAAGCATTTTCATGTTAGTGAAATTGTAGTAAAAGTTAGACCGATGGGTAAGATTAAGAGGAAAGCCGAAGCAAAGGGATCCTTTGTTTTCAGACGTGATGCAAAATTGATACATGCTGATAAAAGGGGCGGGAAAGGATGAAATTTCTGAGAAAGGGCTCTTTGTTCAGATGATGCCACATAAAAGGCAAGGTGTGCAGGATCTGTTCAACTTTCTTTGGATTTTACTAGCGGGAATATTCAAACAATGGAATGGCTTTCTTCTTTGTGGAAAGGGAAAGAATTAGATATAAGAATGAGTATCACCCTGCATAATTATTAGCCTGTCCTCGCAATATTCCAGCCCGGAAAAAGTGTCGCACTTGCTCTGGCTACCCCGATTTGGGATATTGGGCTATGTTTCTCGTGTCACCGCTTCTAGTGAGAGAATATAGCTGATCGTCTGGACCGTGCTGCTCTTTACTCAATCTCGAAAATTCCAGGGTTCATCACACAAAGCCACCGTCATTTACATGTTCTCGACCTCCACAGACTGGCAATTCCACCCAAATGCGACGGGGTCCAAGAGCCACCGTACAGAGCAGCGTGTTCCAAGATGCTCACGGTCTCAGCCTCGGGGAATGGACTTCTCTCTGTAACGTTGGTGGCTCTGTCCGCGTGATTCGTCGTCAAGATGGCGGTACAATGAGGAAAAGTGTCATCGTATATGATGGGAGAAACACCGCTGTTTTCAATTCAGTCAATGGCAGACCGATCAGTTTGAGGGAGCATGAGATTGGCTACCCTTTTAAGACTCACCATATGATGTGAGTGGCTTCCAGCACCGAGAAAGAACGTTCAATTATGATTGTCAGCTCCATTACCCCGAATACAATCAAGGCTCACAGAATTTGAACACAGTCAATGCACTTCCAAAGGGTCTTCCTCCCCGCCATCTTCGCAATCGCATTTGCATCATTCCCCATTGGAGCTAGACGTCGACAATTTTAATGCAATTGAACGCAACCATGCGTGAATGTAGACAGAGGACTTAGCAATACGCTTTTTTTTGCATCAATTATGGCAGAGGCTTGTAACGAGAAAGCGGTTCTTGAGGAGGTTAGTTAGAAAACAATTTATTATTTTTGATGACATTGAGATATGTGACAAGATCAATGTGTGACTTGACAATTTCTCCTTCTCCCTGCTCATTCTTCACCATTCCTTACCTCTGTCTTGGTTCGATTCCAAGGGATTTGAGGGGGGAGTGCACGGTGAGAGCCACGGCGTACTCAAATAATCGTTCTGACCGTCATGAATTCAGGTTTTACATGGTAAAATACAGTGGTCTTTCGGCTAAAAGACGTTATTGAGACGTACGTTCAGCCCGTCTGCAATGACTGCGGTGGAACGGTCATAAAGTACGACCATGCGGCCGGTAACGGTTTTTGTATCAAATGTGCAAATGTTGTCGAACAAAATGCGATCGTGAATGAGGTCACATTTGGGGAGACGTCGAATGGCGCGGCGATGGTACAGGGTTCGTTTGTGGGGCAAGGAGCTAGTGAGTGTCGTTGTGTTTTGTTTATATTCACATCTGATCTTTACGGAGTCCATGCAAGGATCAGCGGGCCTGATGGTCATAGAGGGATTAATGAGTCATGGGAGCAGATGATAGCAAATGGTGCGTTGATTCTTCCTCGACTCTACGCTACTTACCTGCATCTTATAGCCAGCAAGAAGATACAGAGTATAGCGAACATATCAAGACTCTTAGAGGTCGTCTGTCTCGCAGCAAATTTTACCAATGGCTGGAAGAGCCTAAACGTAGTGGCAGGATGTCTCTACGTGGCGTGCCGTCCAACAGAAACCTGAAATTACATGCTCATTGACTTCTCGGATTTGCTTCAGGTATATTTTCTGTGTTCACCCTCCACGTCATCTCAGCGGACAGTGGACACCACCTTCGAACTTGGCCATACATATCTCCAACTTGTACAGACTCTGAACCTCCGTGTCCCCCTTGTTGATCCATCCCATCACGTCTCCCCCTTTGCCGCCCTGCTCGAGTTTGGGAATGAAATACATAAGGTGGCCACCGACTCCGTGCGCCTCGTGCAACGGCTTGACCGAGACTGGATGATGCGCGGTTGGCGCCCAGCTGCCATTTGTGGAGCCGCCCTTATGTTGGCGGCACGTATGAACAACTTTCGGCGGTTTGTGGAGAAGTCCAGGTGGTGAAGATCGCGGACACCACCCTCAAAAAACATTTGGATGAATTCAAAGCGACATCAAGCGGGAGTCTTACTCCCGCAGACTTTAGGAATGTGTGGTTGGAGGAGGAGATGGCCCGCCGGTGTTCACGAAGGGAAGGGAGAAGGAGGAGGTCGAGAGGGAGGCAACTGAGCAGGGCTGCACTGAATCAACAGTGAATGGGAAAAAGAAGGCGAGGAAGAGGAGAAAGGGGAAGCGGAAAAGGGAAGAGTCGGATGAAGAACAGAAACCCAGGTGCAACGTAAGCTGCCTCCTGTCGACACGTCGCTGCTAAATCAGGGCATTCTGCCTGGGACGACTGGGGCACCACTATTCCAGCCTGATCCGGAGCTGAAGGACAATGAATACAGCAATATCGATCCTACCCTACTCCAGCCTACCACTTCCCTTTCTGCCTCCCCGTCGACCTTGACACCAGCGGCCTCTACGCTGGTTGAAGAGACGGCATCTTCTGTGCTGGCAGAAGAAGTGTCAACGTTCCTTTAAAGCACTCAAGGCACTTTATTGACCGAAGCACTTGATGAAGCGGAAGAGCGGCGGTGTCGTTGACGAGTTACTGGGTCTTGACGAAGCTGAATTGGATCGCTTCATATTGAGTGAGGATGAAGTTAGGATCAAAGAACGCGTCTGAGCTTAGCTGAATCAGAAATACCTCAAGGCGCTTGCAGGTGAGTCTTTCTCCGGATGTCATTGATAAGCCCCTTTGTCTTGAACGTTGTCCGTTTTGCTGACTGGTTCTTTCTGTTTCCCAGCAAAGGGCGATCAACAGGAAGCGGCGACACCGACCAAGAGCTGGAAGGTTCGTACCATGATCAAGCCAAAACTTTTCATTCATTCTCTTCTTTGCGTATGTTCTTTTTTGTCAGGTACTTTCGTTTTTAGCGACGAAAAGGCAATAACAAATCACGAGACACGTCTACTGCTGCCGGTGAAACAACCGCGGAATCTGTGCCCAACTGCCATCCTCCTTAAGAAGAATCCCAAACGTCCCTCGTCCTTCACCGCCAATATGACCATCGGGAACGACGACAAGGATGACAAGAGTGACGGAGAGGGGATGTATATGCCTACTATCATCGTCGAGGAGGAACCGGGCACTGTCGCAGGCGCAACGCCCAGCACAGCGGGAAGGAAGGAGGGCGGACGACTGCGACGGAATGATATGGAGGTGGAGGACGAGGCGAGCGACGATGAGAAGGGCGATGATGACCTTGGCTGGGAAGATGTGTCTGAGCAAGAAGTTTAAGAATGATGAATTAGAATGGGTAGGTGCGAATTTTCTTGGCACTCGAATAGACGGACCTCTGAAAAGTATGTATGCCTGCAATAAGGATGTAAGGTAGTCAATATCACGACAGATAGCCGAACACATAAGCAGAAATTAAACGTTAAACACTACAGTCATCCACGTGACAATGTCACATAATCAATCAGTAAAACACTTGGGATGTATTTTGCATCTCCTGGCGGAATGAAAGGAGGTACTCTGCTCAAATTTTTTCCAATCTTCGGATATAATGCCTGCGGAATCGACCATCAAAAATTCTCGATGAAAAAAACACTTTTACGTATTGAAACTGCCGAGCAAGCTAGGTAGATCATGGATTTTGGATGTTTTCAATTTTATACAGAGGGCCTCACCGTAAAAATGCTGTACCTGACTATACCACTCATGTATTTAGTGACCAGCATGGGTAATGCCACAGTTTTTTCACCATAATGAGCACATCACACTGTATCATAACTGGATCTTGATGAAGAACCCGCACCCACGTGTGAAACTTGAAGCTGCGTGCACACCCTCCTTGCCATCGACTCGCGTTTATGGGCTCTCGCTTCACCTACTCGTGTTTATTGAATCTTGATCCATGTATTCATGTACGCAGAGGGTCTATAAACACTTATTGTTAATCTTAGTGGACATTCATTCGTTCAACGCAGCAGATTTGCTTCAGAAAGATCACCAACCTGCAGCTGCAAGGCTAGCTGCAGGTTTCTGTATGTATATGCGGAGTGGGCCCAATGTTTTACTTAACTTTTAATTGAGTGCCCCTCTCTTCTACCTATGGCTGGCCGAGCCAAATCCGATGTCGACAAGGCTTATGCGTGCAAACGTGTTTATGAGGCTTTGATGGTCCGGGCTGTTGCCGCATACAAGGCAGATCAAAAGAAACCGAAGAAAGATCATTGTGGATACCGCAAAATCTGCCTTGATTTCGAGAGTCTTCAATTTGAAGAGACCAAGGGGGTGGCGGAATGTGGAAAAGAGACCAACACTCGTTATTTTTTTTTCAGAGTCCTGCTTGACACCCCCCTACCCCTACCTTCCTAATCAAGTATGTTTTTCCCATGCTTATGTTTTCAGAATTTTTTTTCTACATAAAACGCGAAAACATTTGACAAATCTCACGGCGCACGCACCTGGCAGCCTGTTTTGCAACCTCGCGCTTTACACATCACCCAACCACAGTTCTCTCTTCCTTTTCCCCTGCCATGAGACTTGAGGGGTATTTTGTTGTATGGTTTTCTGCAAGGGGGTGTCGGGATCATAATCCCGGACCGGGGGCCGGTTGGTTGGTTGGGCCATCAGGCCGTTTAAAAAAAATTGGAAGCTCAAAAATTTTTGCCCAAAAACATTATAGGCGGCCTTCCTGGTGGATAAATTATACATAATAGATACTAGAAAGCCTCAAGATGTGCTAAATGCCTCAGGATGTGCCAAAAAACACAACTAAGACTGCTTACATAAGACAATAATAATATCGGACCATTGATAACTTTCCTTAGTGTGGCAACCGTTACAGCAAGGAAACATGAGGTCAGTGCAAAAAATGAAACCATAAGGTTGTCAATTGGAGGATTGCTTTTGTGGATCCCGAGCAGAGCTGACCACCGGCAATATGATCCAGTGGGATGTGGTCAATTGGTAAACCCACTTTCTGTTAGGGTTTCAATGTAAAACATACTTACATCTTCATGTCAAACCATTCTGATATCACCTCATTTGTATTTACCTTGTGCAGGTGCCCATGCATTGGGTCTGCAATGCATGTTCAACGTCGAGAGGCCCGAGGACAGGAAGACAATGTCACAACGGTGACATCATATTTCCTAAAATAGACATGTGCCTGATTACGTTGGGTGGTTGGTTCAGCCCAGCGCTCACTACCAAAAAAATCGACCCTAGGTCTTTTTTTTTATCCCAACACCCCCTTTGTTTTCTGGTTAAAAAAGCTGAGGACTTCTCTTTCTTTTGTGGGGGTTGCGTGTTGGTGGCCTTGTTCTCTCTGCATGTTTTCGAGTCTCGATGCATGTTCAAGTTACTCATCCCACCGGCACCAACATGCACATCTATATTGCTGTAGCATTTCGTTCAATTCAACAGGGCCCGTGATGCGTGACAAGCCTGTCAAAATTTTGGTTTCGACAACCTCAGAAATTCACCGTGACAAGCCGAAATTTTGGGCAAATTTTCGACTATTTAGTGCCACAGGCAACGAAAAATTTTGACATTTGTCACATGACCACCAGATGAATTCGACACCTTACGGAAATCTGCATGACCACTGTGACATTTCAGCAACTTGAAGGGCCCCGTGATGCGTGACCGTCGAATTGATTGAAATGCTACAGTACACTCTGCACAATGAAGCTGTTGGCCATAATTTGACTCTTACTTCAACCTCAATTAGCAATAGTATCCATGGTCTATGTTTTTGTTAAATTCATTACCGTGATTTCTTCACCAGATGTTGGGGGGTTCAAAATTTCTTCTCGCTGTCTACTATGGCCAAGTAAGTATCTACAGCAGCTAGGACATCTACTAGAACGATCCAACATCACAACAGGCAGGTCACTGACCACTTCTGCCACCAAATTGATGGGTGTCACTTTTTTTTCCCAGCCTTCGGCCGAGCACCCCCCCCCCAACCCTTGGTTCGGGATCCACGTCCCGCTACCCCCTTGGAAGAGACTGGTAAGTATATTAATGCTATTCTAAATGACATTCAACTCATTTTTTGACAGGAAATCATATCAAACTCAGTTATACAACCTTGAAACGACATGTTGCAGGTGGAATGTCGCGTGAACGAGCAAGTGCAGATTGATCCTGGCTTACTGATTCTGAGGTTGACATTGTCATCGATTTCATCAATGAGATGGCGCATCGTGGGTTCCCTCTCAGTCATGCACGGCTGAAGGAGCATGTCGATGACATATGCAGTGTGCGCCTTGGCACTTCCTTTCCCATCAAAGATGTCGGAGAGAATTGGACTTACCGCTTTTCCAAAAAGTATTCCGAACAGATCAAGATCTCATGTTCCTGACCACTAGAAGACAAATGAGGATGCACAACAAATCCGCACAACAACGAGGCGCGGTGGAAACTTCTTGGGGAGACCATCACAAAATACAAGATCAAAGAGGAGAACACGTATGCAACAGATGAAGTTGGAATACAGGCCCAGGGAGGTGGTGAGCGTGAGTATGTTTTCAGCCCCCATACAAAAGCTGCACCCTACCAGCAGCGCTCTGGAATGCATGAAAATATTACCACCATCGTTACGATCTGTGCAGATGGCACAAGCACACCTCCTGCCGTTATCTTCAAGGGGAGTGCCTACCAGGTCAAATGGGGGGAAAATAATCCCCTTAATGCATCGTATGTCATTCTATTCACTATCTTCATGTCTGTAAATAAATCTTCTGCTAGGATCGGATACCAGCAGAAGGGCTGGACAGATGGTGAAATCGGCGCATCCTGGATGAAGTTATTTGAGAAAGCGATGCGAGAAAAGGCAAATGGCGAGTACCGCTTACTAATTGTTGATGGACACAACTCACACTACACGGTTGCCTTTCTCCTTCTTGCTTGCCTCCACATGGTCATAGTCATCTGCTATGTTGCACATGGGACACATGTCTATCAAGGTCTTGATGTGGTCGTGTTTGCTGTGCTGAAACACTATCTCGGTGTGGAGCGCGATGCACTGCTTCATACAACTGGGAATGCGATTGACAAGGGAAATTTTCTCCAGGTCATATCTAAGGCCTACATTACCACTCTGACCCCAGAACTCATCAAGACTGCTTTCCGCAAGACCGGCATCTGGCCATTCAATCCCAATGTCATTACTGCTGATATGCTTGCACCAAGCAAGGAGACGTCCATCCAGAGCCACCTTCCTGTCCCTACTTCCTCTCAGCCTGTCCAGATTCTTGCCACCATGTTGAGGGACCTTCAAATCGTGGGAGATACTCCAGATACCGATGCTGATGTTATCTCAGGGGGTCAGCAGGCCAGGCCATCATCCACACAAAATGAAACAACAGTAAATTCCACATGCACACGCCATTCAACCAGAACCACCACTCACCTCGAAATCCTCGAAGGAGCTGTTGCCACCCTCAAAAAGACCAACCTTGCCTTCCTTGCCACTCCCACTCCCACTACTGCTGCTGATCCCATGCCTACCACTACCACCTGTACTGTCCAGCAAAATTCCATTCCCATCAACAACGCAGCAGCGGCATTGGCTATTGTGCCCAATACAGCAAATGAGCTGCTTCTCCTGGCAGCGCTTCGGGAATCACAAAGCCAGAACCTTCACACTGAGGTCCACGCATTCGAGCTCCAGGCATCCAACATCCTCCATGAAGCCTACACGAAGTGGCTCTGTGCAAAACTGGCAGCACGAGGAGAGAAGCACAATAAGAAGAAGACCATAAAGCTGGTCGGTGATGGTCTGGCTTGGCTTTTGAGTGGGGATGAGTTCTATGAGCTAGCGCAGCAGAAAGAGAAGAAGATGCGTGAGGTTGTGAGGGAGAAGGAGAGGAAGAAGGATGGCAGAGCGTTGCACAAGGCAGCTGTTGAGGAATGGGAGGTTGTTGAACAGGAGCGAAAGGATGCCAAGGCCGTCGCCACTACCAATCTCAAGAAGGCCGTCAAAGCATGGGAGAAGAAACGGGACACTGCAAAGGCGAAGGGAACACACTTCACCTTAATCAAACCAAAGGGGGATCCAGCCCTGAAAGCCACCCCAAAGCTGAAGTTGAAGGACTTTCTGGGTGCTGTAGCCAAGGATCAAGAACCTGAGAGCAGTGGTGATGACACTGACGAGGGCAGTACTTTACCCTCCCCCATGAGTTCCGGCGGACTCCAGCGGACTCCCATAGAATGTCGGAATTCCATCCGGAGTCCGCCGGAATGGTAGGAATCTCAAATTCCAGTGGATTCCACCGGATTCTGAATGGAATTCCAATGGATTCCACCGGAATCTGAATGGAATTCATGCCTATCATATTTATTGTAAGTCTAATGTAGTCAGCCAATTTATTATTATATTTTGTCCTATAATAACCTCACAAGTTTCTTCTTAGAACAGTTATATAGATTCAAATTCTCATATATTGAAGTGCTACACAAAGATTATTTTACTGTATTCTAAGTTGAAAGAAGGGGGGGAGGAGGGGGGCAGAAATAAATGGGGGTGGAGGAAGGAAGGGATGGGCAGGGATGGGGGAGGGAAAAGGGAGTAGGGACAGGGAAAAGGAAGGGGAAGG
>NW_001889876.1:2034944-2048118 GCF_000143565.1 Laccaria bicolor S238N-H82
GCTGCAGCATTTACTTTTGACATTATGTACAAATTGTCTTTCACATCAAGAAAGGCTATTCTATGCCTTCATATTGATAGCTACTGTCCTATCTCAAATCATGGTTCTGGGTCCATGTGGATATGGTTTGAAGGATTAAATTGCTTTACATATTACTACTGCCAAATGATTAGTTTTTGACATCATACCCAAGTTGCCTTTCACATCAGGACAGGCTATTCTCTGATTTCACATCATGCCCAAGTTGGCTTTCAAGCCAGAAAAAGCCATTCATAGTAATATCTACTTGCCTGTCCCAAACCTAGTCAACTGTGATATCAGCTCTCTCAGGGCAATAGGATGAGCTGATTGGTCCCTGGAAGTATCCTTAAGTCAGGTCATGATGTAAGTTAACAATGTATTGAGACAGAACAGTAGATATTACTATGAATGGCTTTTTCTGGCTTGAAAGCCCAGGGCAGTTAGTAGGAATCACCCACCAACACTGAGAGGCCCGACAATACAAACAGGCCATAGTTGATGGTGCCTGCTGATGGGCCGATGAGGGCCAATAACCCTGTGTTGATGAATTGGCCGATGTGATCCCACTATCAAGGTAAAGAAGGGTCGGCCAGCTACGTAGATTTAGCATACACCGATCAGTAGGAAGCTGCCCCAGGAAGTCAAGTCCCTGTATTTGTATATCGGCTGATAGCTAAGCTATGCAAGGTCAGCTGACAGTTTTGAACATTGTATTTGTATATCAGATAGTTAAGCTATGCAAGGTCGGCTGACAGTTTTGAACATTGTATTTGTATATCGGCTGATGGAAGATGCAAGGTCGGCTGACAGTTGTGAACATTGCTGGGCTCAGTACTTTACCCTCCCCCATGAGTTCCGGCGGACTCCAGCGGACTCCCATAGAATGTCGGAATTCCATCCGGAGTCCGCCGGAATGGTAGGAATCTCAAATTCCAGTGGATTCCGCCGGATTCTGAATGGAATTCCAATGGATTCCGCTGGATTCTGAATGGAATTCCAATGGATTCCACCGGAATCTGAATGGAATTCATGCCTATCATATTTATTGTAAGTCTAATGTAGTCAGCCAATTTATTATTATATTTTGTCCTATAATAACCTCACAAGTTTCTTCTTAGAACAGTTATATAGATTCAAATTCTCATATATTGAAGTGCTACACAAAGATTATTTTACTGTATTCTAAGTTGAAAGAAGGGGGGGGGGAGGGGGGCAGAAATAAATGGGGGTGGAGGAAGGAAGGGATGGGCAGGGAAAAGGAAGGGGGAAGGGAGTAGGGATAGGGAAAAGGAAGGGGGAAGGGAGTAGGGACAGGGAAAAGGAAGGGGGAAGGGAGTAGGGATAGGGAAAAGGAAGGGGGAAGGGAGTAGGGACAGGGAAAAGGAAGGGGGAAGGGAGTAGGGATAGGGAAAAGGAAGGGGGAAGGGAGTAGGGACAGGGAAAAGGAAGGGGGAAGGGAGTAGGGACAGGGAAAAGGAAGGGGGAAGGGAGTAGGGACAGGGAAAAGGAAGGGGGAAGGGAGTAGGGACAGGGAAAAGGAAGGGGGAAGGGAGTATGGACAGGGAAAAGGAAGGGGGAAGGGAGTAGGGACAGAGAAATGAGGAGGGAAAGAGGGAGGAGAGAGGAAAGGGGTACATGGAGGGACAGGGGAAGGGAAAAGGAAAGCAGGAAGGGGGGAGGGAAAGAAAAGGGGGAGGAGGAACACTCGTCGCCGTGTGTACGTGGTGGAGCGGGACGCGCTCGTCGTCGTTGACGTGGCCGTCCGTTGGCATCGTCGACGTCGTCCGTTGGCGTCGTCGTCCATTGGAGGCGTCGTCGTCGTCGTCGTCCGTTGGCGTCGCGTCCGTTGGCGTCGTCGTCCGTTGGCGTCGTCGTCATCCGTTGGCATCGTCGTCGTCGTCCGTTGGCATCGTCGTCGTCGTCCGTTGACGTGGTGGTGGTCCGTTGGCGTCGTCGTTGGCGTCCGTTGACGTGGCGGTGGTCCATCGACGTGGTCGTGCACGTCGTTGTTGGCGTGTCCGTTGACGTCGTCGTGCGCGTCGTCGTTGGCGTGGGCGTGGGCATCCGTTGACGTGGTGGGCTTCGCTTGTCGTTGGTAGGGAGTGATGGGGTGGTGGTGTGGGCGCTCGTGTCGTTTGGTCGTTGTTGTGTGCTGTCCGTTGCCGTCTGTTCGTGGTGGTGGGTGGTCGTTGTGGGCGTCGTCGCCGTTCGCCGTCGTTGTGGGCGGTCGTCGCCGTTCGCCGTTGTGTGTGCTGGTGGTGGTGGTGCGCTGGTCGTGGTGATGGTGGTGGTTGTGGTTGTGGTTGACAGCAAAACACTGATGGTGATGGTGACGCCGGCGAACACCACAACTTGTTTAGGAAGGTGGCCGTGAGGGTGGGTTGTATGGAATAAATGTTTGTAGAATTTTAACGGCCGTATGGTGTAGTGGAAATATTGCTGCTTGGACGTGACCTTCCCCGAGGCTAGAGTTCAATCCTTATGCATCCACTTATTTTTATATATATTATAATAACAACAACAAATATTGGAATCCATTGGAATCTCTCGGAATCTGTTGGAATTTGACTGGAATATACTTTCCATTGGAATTCCATGGAATCTGGTTGGAATTCCAATGGATTCCAATGGAAACTGTTCCGGGAGGCTCCCGGATTCCGACCATTTCCACCAGATTCCGTTGGATTCCATTGGAATTTCCATGGAATTGGAAACCAGAATGGCTGAGGCTCCAGCCAACTAGTTTCCGTTGGAATTCCATGGAATTCCGACATTCCGCTTGGAATCCGCTGGATTCCGCCGGAACTCATGGGGGATGGTAAAGACCTCGACGAGGGGGGGGGGGAAGTGCAAGCATGAGCAGCAGCGATGGAGATGACGACAATGACGACAATGACTGAATGGGCTAGGCCGGGCCCTGTACCATTGACCCATAATTCCGGTTTCACCTCAGCCACCTCCAATTCCTTTGCCCTGCTCTCAAATCTTGCTCATTTCGTTTAAAATCACTCTCATATTGTAGCTGGGATACACGTTGATACTGTTGTACCTTTTTGTTTGTGAAATTTTATTTATTCCTTTCAGTGCATGATTTCTACGATTTGGGTGTGTCATTGGCACATGCATGACTGTAGTCAAGAGACAGGAAACAGAAGAACTTGAGAGCCCCAAGCAAAGAACAGACTCCCAATGAACAGCAGAAGAATAAAACAAGAGCGCTTGAAGAGTGGCAATGGCTAATGTGGATGGCAAAACCTCCGAAAGCATTCGCCACTCGCCGCCCTGGCGAGTCAAGTAGGGGAGAGCTTGGCAAATGCCGGCGAATGTTGGCAAAGCTGGCAAATGAAAAAATTTGAATTTCTGTCGTTTTGCTCAAGGTAGTATCCTGTTATCATCTTTGATTTTTTTTCTCAGGAATGGCAATCATTTTTTCGTCACTCCTGAGGGCTTTGGGTCAACTTTGGGTCTGCATCAGTAATGTAAAGGTCAAAATTGGATGGGATCAATGGATTGGAGTGTCCAAATCAGGAACAACAATTGGTTTTCAAAGGGAAATTGGGGTGTTTGGCCTGCAGTTAGAATTTTCCGACACTGGAAACCATAGATGATACTTTATGCACCCATAAATGTCTGTAATTCTCTGAAATTTTGACAGATTTCACCAGGTCTCTCCACCCTTTTTTGATTTTTTGACTCGCCAGCCGGCGATTGCCAGCTGGTGAAACTGGCATGGCGAGCTGGCGAGAAGTTGCCAACAACACTAGCAATAGCTTCAGGAGTCAGGCCCGCAAGGCACGTGCAAGGTGTGACGTGTCACAATATTTTCCGCATATCCTCAGCCTTTTATCTTCAGAAGATATTTTTATTATATTCACGATCTAAGCTGTAGTCAGATGGTGATGTTATTGAAGAAGAAATTTTGAATTTCTTCTTCATTTCCTCGCTGATATTATCCCTGAATAATTTATTATTTTATCTATGATTTATTCTTAATATCTTCCATGAATAAATAGGCCAATGCCCCCAGTGATAGTTGAACAAACTCTCCCCGAAATTTTCAGAGCTTCGCATCCACTGGGGTAGACCATTCTACATAGACTGATGGTGGACTTGGCCTTTTCCGACTTTCCACCAACCTCATATAAACAGCTCATCAATCCCTGACCGTGTTATCTAGACACATCCCTGAACCTGCCCACCTTTGTCGCACCTTCGCCTGCCCAAAGGCCTGCCCCTCTTTGTTGCACCCTGGTCCGCCTTTTGCCACCCATCCTCATAATAGGATGCTAGCAGCGGACCTAACATGGCCATTCAAAAATGAGCGCACTGGCTCAAAGCTTGAGGTGTAGCAAGAGCCATCAGCTTATATAACATAGATTTAACTTTAAGTGTCTGCTCAGGGCGGTTTCTTCATCGTTGTTCGCTACTCGCCGTTTCCAAAGATGAGCTCGAGTAAATCTTTTCTTTGTGGCTTTAATTTGATGCACTCTTCAGTAACTCATAGCTAGAACTCAAATATAATGTTTCCTCAATTTCTTTTAACAGTGAAAGCTTTGTGATTGACTTAAAAATGCCCTACTAGTTTGGGGCCGATGATGCCAAACATCATTTGGCGTCGTCGCATACAACACAGGAGAATACCGGAGAATTTCAGGGTGTGTCAAATCAGGGTTTAGTTAACATGAGAGAGCTGGACCCTGGTGCCTGTGCCTTCTCTGTGGACTCTGTAGACTGGTCTACCCCAGTGGCTGACATGCCCTCGAAATTTTGATGGGTTCGCCGGCCACGGCGTCATGTGATGCCACATGCTCAACTTGTGAGTCTGACACTGCTGAACCAGCCTCCTCAACCCACTCTACCTCACTCTACATGAAAAATACTTCATGCTAACTCCCAGTACATGTCTTCATCACTATCATCCTCCCATCTACTCACCGGCTGCAGTAGGTATAACAAACCTGAACGAATGGCGGACAAGTAGGAATTCATGGTTTGGGGTTGAAGCACGCGAGGTCTCAGACTTTCAACCCACTCGACAATGACCCTGGCATGTATTTCCCAGGCTCGTCAAGCAAATCAGGATGAATTCGGGTGAAATCAATGAAGGAACGCTGGCCTGTGGAATTGCTTTTTGTCATCTTGCTTGCTGGAGCCTCAAGGTCCAGTGAGTGTGCGTTCCTAATCCAAGTTTTTGCCTGAAACAGAACCATTGAGGCTAGTTGTTGTGATGGAGTGTCCACACATGTCAGTATCATCCCCAGCTGGCAGTTGGCCCAAGTGCTGCTGACGGATCCTGTTCTATGATGAACATGCTGAGATCAACCTGTAGCGCTGTAGGGGTGACTCTGTGGTATGTTTCGTCATTACATCTATTCATCGAGGCTAGTTGAACTGGTGTCCTCCAACAGCCCCTCTTCGTGCATAAACTTTATCAAATGGACTACAGTCGTAACACAAAAGAGTTTTCCATGCTAGATAGATTCATTTCCCAAGTAAGCAGCATACAACCAAGATGACCCTTTAATATTTGATCTGTATCTCTTACAACCACAGGAAAATCTCAACAGGCCAACAGTCACCCGAGCAGCGAACAACTAACCAAAAGCTGGTACCTCCAATGTCAACACTAGCAGCTAATCCTTCTGGTATGGGCGCATGGCCGCGAGAGGTTGGCATACATTGCGTATTATGGAATAGTGGAGACAGGCTTTCAGCATCTGGGCTGTTGGCGTGAAAGGTATCTTTGGTCTCATCTACGAGGAGACGTCCGGTGTTTAGAAAATATTCCTTGAAAATGTGGGTCACCTCACTTGTCGCCTTCATCGTGTCTCTGACCCATCATTCCAAGGTTACTTGCGACTCAGTAATGTACACAGAGCATGCTGAGCGGAAGATAGTCATGGCACTCGACGTTGTATATGCCTTGAAACATTCAGGGTGTACGCTATACTGTTTTGGAGCATTGATGTGATTGTTTTGTCATCTACATGTCCCCAGGTTGTATTTTATTTTATCTATTTCTTCTCCACATCTTGGATTCATCGCGCATGTCAACACTCAGATTTATTGCTGCCAGTGTATCCGTTACCATAATTTAATATCATTCATCTATCAAAGATTCACTCCTCGACTGTTTGATTGAGTTGAGTCTCTGCACCCGACACAAGGGGGCCCCGGGATGTCGACCTGTGACCCAAGGTAGGTGGGGGGGGGGACCTCCAGCAGGCCTTAAAAAAATTTAGTATATAAGCTTCGAAAATCTATATTCAGGGCCCTGTAGCAACCCTAGATGCATCAGCGGCACCTCCAATGCAGTTGAATGGTTGATAACTTACCAATAACTTACCATGGAAGTCAGTGTGTAAAGGAAATGAAAAATCTGTTGTCCCTCCCAGTTTTCTTGCTCAGCTCGGACTTGCATGGCAAAAGTAAATGTGAAAAAAAGCTGGATTTGCACACCTGAAAAGGGAGCAGTGATTCATTTTAAGGTTCACGCGTTCAGCCAGAAATTTCTTCAACAGAGCGGTGGGAAAAACATACCCTTTTTGGACAAAAACATACCTTATTTAGAAGGAGTGATGGGGGGGGGACGTCACAGACAGCTTACAAAAGAAAATCTACCCCGTGTTGTTTCTGAAATCCCGGGGCCCCCTTGGCCTGACAAATAGCCTTCGTCCGCCACGACAACATTCGTTCTGTCACATTCGGCTCATGTCCTCTATGATAACATGAGGGGCAAGGTAACAGTGGACAATTGGAGTGAATTCACTGTAGCGTTGACCTGGTCATTGAGAACTCAATTTGACCATATGCCAGGGGTTTCTTGAAACCCCCTCAGAAACCCTGGGTTTCTACCAGAAAGGGGGGTTTCTGAATAGTTTTACCTGTACCAATAGGCAATGATATGAAAAGGAATACGTAGGCGTGAAAGAGAGGCAAAGAAAGAAGGAAGGAAATATCGTCTTCGAATGTATGTAATAATATAATCATTATCGATTTCATGCCCTATCGTTAGATTATCAGCTGTAATGCTCTGACATAATTCGAATGGGCGCGAGAATGTACCTCCAACTGCACATCTAACATTAACCAGATACATGAATTCATACATCGACAGGGGCGCAGTAGCAGAGAGTCTTTCATAGATACATACATATATGCGCCCTAAACTCAGATTGCGACTTGGAGGAAGCAAGTCAGATGTTACAAACGAGGCCTGGATGTCGGACCGCTGTTGAACAAAAGATGACGCATGTGCATGAGGGTGGTGAGCTCCTGAGGGCTGAATGATAACAGCATGGGATGGAAAGGAATCGAATACTGAGGACCACCATCAAACAAAAGATGAGGCGTGTGCATGACGATTTAGGGGAAGGGCTGAGAGAGCCGAATGATAATAGCATGAGATTAGAGGAATTGAATACTATTCAAGGGAGCGAGGACCACAAAAGATGAGGCCTGTGCATGACGTTCTGAGGCGAGGGTGGCGAGCTGCTGAGAGGGCTGAATGTGTTCTTTGAGACGCGGTTTGGGAAGTGGTGTGAGACCGCTTAATTGCCCGATTCGTTTGGGTTGACGGGGGCGTTGCCCCAGTTGATTAGAGGGGCTGGTGAGTAATTTCTTTCTTCTTCTTTGAACACAGATCCATCGATTTCCATGACTGAATCATCTTCATGTTGGCTTGGTTGTTGCATAGGTTCCGGCGGCGCTTTACAAGTTTTAAGATGTCTCCGGAGAGCAGTCGGAGTAGTAAATCCTTTCAAGCAACGACAAAGGTTGTCCTTGATGCCCTGGTGAACTTTGACATGGTCTAGAAGATAGTGATAAGCGCATGTGCAACAACGTCTGCAGAAGGGAGCTTACTCTTCAAGTTGGCATTTGTAGTGAAGGTTTGGGCGCATAACCTGCAAGAAAATCTCGCTAGTCTGGTCCTCCTTGCTTGACTTTCCTCTATCCTTGTCGCCGACGCAACTGTCTTGTGAGTGTCGGGGATGAAGGTGATATCTTCAGTATCTGGAAGGAGGGCGCCAAAAAGCCCTTTCGAAGAGTGCGTCTTGTGATGAGGCAGGGTGCTATATACAAAATCTGAAAGGAACTACATCTCCTTCCGAATCCAAAAACTGAAGAACAATTCTTCCTTCAAAGAATTGTTCTCCCTTCCAGCTGGTGATTGTGGCTGTGACAACAAATCTGACCAGCAACACATTTCAAACAAAGTGAGTTTTCGGTTGGCTCTCCTCATTGAGGGTCTACGGACTGACTAGCTTTCAAGCTTAAAACGGACGATTTAGATAATAAACATCATGTTCTACTCAATGCCATCATCAGGGTCATATTATGGCGAAGGAAAAATGACGATAACGACTTGAAAGGCTCCTCCCCTCCCCAGCTCATGAAACAGTCGACTGACAATCGCGATGACAATGCCAAACCTGACTTGCTTGACGCTTCTGCCAAGGCGAACTTGGAATCTTTGAAAGGAAAACTCATTCACAGGGATACCCAAGTTAATGTCCATGCGCCTTCTAATGATGAAGATTATCTCATGTCAGATGCCACCTCCGAGCTTACCTCTCAAAGGTATGGACAGCAGACTGCAAGTGGGGGAGGTGTCATGCCTCTAACCGACTTAAGTGAACCAGATGCATCTCCATTGGTTAGGGAGCTGTTAGGGAACACGATAGGTCGTTATCATGTCTTCGTAGGGGATCTTAGCCCAGAGGTCAATGACGACAATCTGGCAATGGCCTTCAGTGCTTTTGGCACCATGTCGGATGCCCGTGTCATGTGGGACAAGAATTCTGGAAAATCTCGCGGCTATGGCTTCCTTGCCTTCGTAGACAAGACAGACGCAGAGCAGGCCATCGCGACGATGAATGGCAAAAGGCTGGGCTCTGGGGAAATCCGTTTCAATTGGGCAAATCAACGAATTTCTCGCACCACCACTGCTTCTTCTCGTCGACCAGTTACGAGCAGTAGTGCACTTGCCCCTTCGGGTTCTGAATATTCACTTCATGACTCGCTAACTTTGTTAGGTGAATCAAGAAATGATAGACCCTTCATCGATGGGGGCTTCCTAGAGGGATGGGAGGCCCTGATTTACGGTCCTGATTTTGCCAAGTCGTGGAACACTGGCCCCTCGGAAGGGCCTTTTGGCAGTCTCCTTTCAGATTTTGTATATAGCACCCTGCCTCATCACAAGACGCACTCTTCGAAAGGGCTTTTTGGCGCCCTCCTTCCAGATACTGAAGATATCACCTTCATCCCCGACACTCACAAGACAGTTGCGTCGGCGACAAGGATAGAGGAAAGTCAAGCAAGGAGGACCAGACTAGCGAGATTTTCTTGCAGGTTATGCGCCCAAACCTTCACTACAAATGCCAACTTGAAGAGTAAGCTCCCTTCTGCAGACGTTGTTGCACATGCGCTTATCACTATCTTCTAGACCATGTCAAAGTTCACCAGGGCATCAAGGACAACCTTTGTCGTTGCTTGAAAGGATTTACTACTCCGACTGCTCTCCGGAGACATCTTAAAACTTGTAAAGCGCCGCCGGAACCTATGCAACAACCAAGCCAACATGAAGATGATTCAGTCATGGAAATCGATGGATCTGTGTTCAAAGAAGAAGAAAGAAATTACTCACCAGCCCCTCTAATCAACTGGGGCAACGCCCCCGTCAACCCAAACGAATCGGGCAATTAAGCGGTCTCACACCACTTCCCAAACCGCGTCTCAAAGAACACATTCAGCCCTCTCAGCAGCTCGCCACCCTCGCCTCAGAACGTCATGCACAGGCCTCATCTTTTGTGGTCCTCGCTCCCTTGAATAGTATTCAATTCCTCTAATCTCATGCTATTATCATTCGGCTCTCTCAGCCCTTCCCCTAAATCGTCATGCACACGCCTCATCTTTTGTTTGATGGTGGTCCTCAGTATTCGATTCCTTTCCATCCCATGCTGTTATCATTCAGCCCTCAGGAGCTCACCACCCTCATGCACATGCGTCATCTTTTGTTCAACAGCGGTCCGACATCCAGGCCTCGTTTGTAACATCTGACTTGCTTCCTCCAAGTCGCAATCTGAGTTTAGGGCGCATATATGTATGTATCTATGAAAGACTCTCTGCTACTGTGCCCCTGTCGATGTATGAATTCATGTATCTGGTTAATGTTAGATGTGCAGTTGGAGGTACATTCTCGCGCCCATTCGAATTATGTCAGAGTATTACAGCTGATAATCTAACGATAGGGCGTGAAATCGATAATGATTATATTATTACATACATTCGAAGACGATATTTCCTTCCTTCTTTCTTTGCCTCTCTTTCACGCCTACGTATTCCTTTTCATATCATTGCCTATTGGTACAGGTAAAACTATTCAGAAACCCCCCTTTCTGGTAGAAACCCAGGGTTTCCGAGGGGGTTTCAAGAAACCCCTGGCATATGGTCAAATTGAGTTCTCAATGACCAGGTCAACGCTACAGTGAATTCACTCCAATTGTCCACTGTTACCTTGCCCCTCATGTTATCATAGAGGACATAAGCTGAATGTGACAGAATGAATGTCTATCGCTACAGCATTGGTCAATGATGACAAATGTTGTCGTGGCAGACGAAGGCTATTCTTCGGGTGCAGACTCAACTCAATCAAACAGTCTGGGGGTGAATGTTTGATAGATGAATGATATTAGATTATGATAATGGATACACTGGCAAAAAATCTGAGTGTCGATGCGTGCGATGAATTGAAGATGCGGAGAAGAGATAGATAAAATAAAATACAACCTGGGGACTTGTGGATGACAAAACAATCACATCAATGCTCCAAAACAGTAAGCATACGCCCCGAACGTCCCAAGGCATATACAATGTCGAGTGTTGTGACTGTCTTCCGCTCAGCGTGCTCTGTGTATGTTACTGAGTTGCGAATAACCTTGGAATGATGGGTCAGAGACATGATGAAGGAGGTGACCCACATTTTCAAGGAATACTTTCTAAACACTGGGCGTCATGAGACCAGAAATACCCTGAGAGGCTGAAAGCCCGTTTCCACTATTCCAGAATACACATTGTACGCCAACCTCTCGCGGCCATGCACCTGTACCAGAGGGATTAGCGCTAGCGTTGACGTTGGAGGTACCAGCTTTTGATTGGTTGTTCACTGCTCGGGTGACTGTTGGCCTGTTGAGAGTTTCCTGTGGTTATAGCTAGAGATACAGATTAAATATTGAAGGGTCGTCTTGGTCATATGCTGCTTACTTGGGGAAGGAATTTATCTAGCATGGAAAACTCTTTTGTGTTACAACTGTAGTCCATTTGATAGAGTTTATGTGCGAAGAAGGGCTGTTGGAGGACACCAGTTCAACTAGCCTCGATGAATAGATGTAATAACGAAACATACCACAGAGTCACCCCTACGGCGCTACAGGTTGATCTCAGCATGTTCGTCTTAGAACAGGATCCGTCAGCAGCACTTGGGCCAACCACCAGCTGGGGATGATACTGACACGTGTGAACACTCCATCACAACAACTAGCCTCAATGGTTCTGTTTCAGGCAAAAACTTGGATTAGGAACGCACCCACACCAGACCTTGAGGCCCCAGCGAGCAAGACAACAAAAAGTGATTCTACAGGCCAGCGTTCCTTCATTGATTTCGCCCGAATTCATCCTGATTTGCTTGACGAGCCCAGGAAATACGTGCCAGGGTCATTGTCGAGTGGGTTGAAAGTCTGAGACCTCGTGCACTTCAACCTCAAACGAGGTCTTTACCTTCCCCGGTATAATCCATATGGAATCCATGTGGAATCCATGGAATCCATGAAGAATTCCATATGGAATCCATGGAATCAATGTTGGCTGAGGACACAGCCAGTTTCTGATTCCCTGGACATCATGGATTCCATATGGAATGATGCTGGAATGGTCATGGAATGATTAATTCCATATGGAATGCAGGCATATCCACATGGATTCCATGGAGCAGTCCATATGGATTCCATGGAAGGAATTAATGACTATTATACCATTAGAATACAGTGTCCTTACTATATTTAAGTAAAATAATTTTTTTTACATCTCGAGGAATTGAACTCTCGACCTCGTGAATGTAAACAGCACTCAAGCCAACTGAGCCATGAAGGCATTATTATATGAGAAACTAAAGGTATATATATACTGCTTTTAGGCACGTGCCGCGTCAAACGTGACAGCTGTGGCTGAAGCATTTGTCAGAAAAACCTGGGAAGCCTTATAAGGCAGGTAAGGCACGTAATCACCTGAACGAATTATAATCCAATTATAATCAAGGAGAAATGTACTATAATACAAGACGTGACCATTTTAACGCAAAGGGACAATTGTAAGGTACCACTCAATTGTAAATGAAACAAAAATTTGTAGTGAGCTCATAGCTCAATTGTAATGTGCGATTTTCTTACTAGTCGATCTGCGGATTTGTAGTTGTGTTGTTACTTTGTACTGTTTAACAATTGTTATTAGAGGGAATCGAACTCTGAACCTATTGATTACTTACTTTGTTATGACGTGCTTACTGACTTGGCTATAGTTACCACTTGGTTATGGGGGCATATTTAGCAATAATATCTAGCTTAATTTGTCATGACGAGCGCTAGGCTCACAATACAGTTGATACAGAGCGCTGTTCTCGCTCCTCGTAAACTTAGCTAGATAGGTGAAAGAACAGTAATAAGTAAAAAAGTCAGTCCATAATGCAATAAACAAGTGAATCCAGTCAATTGCAGTAGCTAGACATTGATACAATGCAGATGTAGTAGCTCAGCATGCTCAATCACTGTTCAATGGCTGCTCGTCGATAGTGTTGCCGGAGCTTGGCTCGGCTTGGCTGAGCCACGCGAGCCAAGCCAAAAGTAGCCAAGCGGAGCTGTTCTCACTGCTTGGGTGTCCCCAGCGGCTGCACCCCGCTTATGAGCCAGCTCCTTGATGGGATAGCTGGCTCAGCCACGGCTTGTATCCTATTTTGGAAGTAACAATACAAACAAAACCATAGCTTTGACAGTACAAGCCTTCTTACTCTGAAAATTGACCTCAATATGGACACTGATGTAGCTAATTATTCTGCCAACTTTGAAGGCTGTCAAGCAAGAGCTCGCATGTACAGAGCTGATAT
>NW_001889876.1:2048168-2051885 GCF_000143565.1 Laccaria bicolor S238N-H82
TCCCATCACGTCTCCCCCTTTGCCGCCCTGCTCGAGTTTGGGAATGAAATACATAAGGTGGCCACCGACTCCGTGCGCCTCGTGCAACGGCTTGACCGAGACTGGATGATGCGCGGTTGGCGCCCAGCTGCCATTTGTGGAGCCGCCCTTATGTTGGCGGCACGTATGAACAACTTTCGGCGGTTTGTGGAGAAGTCCAGGTGGTGAAGATCGCGGACACCACCCTCAAAAAACATTTGGATGAATTCAAAGCGACATCAAGCGGGAGTCTTACTCCCGCAGACTTTAGGAATGTGTGGTTGGAGGAGGAGATGGCCCGCCGGTGTTCACGAAGGGAAGGGAGAAGGAGGAGGTCGAGAGGGAGGCAACTGAGCAGGGCTGCACTGAATCAACAGTGAATGGGAAAAAGAAGGCGAGGAAGAGGAGAAAGGGGAAGCGGAAAAGGGAAGAGTCGGATGAAGAACAGAAACCCAGGTGCAACGTAAGCTGCCTCCTGTCGACACGTCGCTGCTAAATCAGGGCATTCTGCCTGGGACGACTGGGGCACCACTATTCCAGCCTGATCCGGAGCTGAAGGACAATGAATACAGCAATATCGATCCTACCCTACTCCAGCCTACCACTTCCCTTTCTGCCTCCCCGTCGACCTTGACACCAGCGGCCTCTACGCTGGTTGAAGAGACGGCATCTTCTGTGCTGGCAGAAGAAGTGTCAACGTTCCTTTAAAGCACTCAAGGCACTTTATTGACCGAAGCACTTGATGAAGCGGAAGAGCGGCGGTGTCGTTGACGAGTTACTGGGTCTTGACGAAGCTGAATTGGATCGCTTCATATTGAGTGAGGATGAAGTTAGGATCAAAGAACGCGTCTGAGCTTAGCTGAATCAGAAATACCTCAAGGCGCTTGCAGGTGAGTCTTTCTCCGGATGTCATTGATAAGCCCCTTTGTCTTGAACGTTGTCCGTTTTGCTGACTGGTTCTTTCTGTTTCCCAGCAAAGGGCGATCAACAGGAAGCGGCGACACCGACCAAGAGCTGGAAGGTTCGTACCATGATCAAGCCAAAACTTTTCATTCATTCTCTTCTTTGCGTATGTTCTTTTTTGTCAGGTACTTTCGTTTTTAGCGACGAAAAGGCAATAACAAATCACGAGACACGTCTACTGCTGCCGGTGAAACAACCGCGGAATCTGTGCCCAACTGCCATCCTCCTTAAGAAGAATCCCAAACGTCCCTCGTCCTTCACCGCCAATATGACCATCGGGAACGACGACAAGGATGACAAGAGTGACGGAGAGGGGATGTATATGCCTACTATCATCGTCGAGGAGGAACCGGGCACTGTCGCAGGCGCAACGCCCAGCACAGCGGGAAGGAAGGAGGGCGGACGACTGCGACGGAATGATATGGAGGTGGAGGACGAGGCGAGCGACGATGAGAAGGGCGATGATGACCTTGGCTGGGAAGATGTGTCTGAGCAAGAAGTTTAAGAATGATGAATTAGAATGGGTAGGTGCGAATTTTCTTGGCACTCGAATAGACGGACCTCTGAAAAGTATGTATGCCTGCAATAAGGATGTAAGGTAGTCAATATCACGACAGATAGCCGAACACATAAGCAGAAATTAAACGTTAAACACTACAGTCATCCACGTGACAATGTCACATAATCAATCAGTAAAACACTTGGGATGTATTTTGCATCTCCTGGCGGAATGAAAGGAGGTACTCTGCTCAAATTTTTTCCAATCTTCGGATATAATGCCTGCGGAATCGACCATCAAAAATTCTCGATGAAAAAAACACTTTTACGTATTGAAACTGCCGAGCAAGCTAGGTAGATCATGGATTTTGGATGTTTTCAATTTTATACAGAGGGCCTCACCGTAAAAATGCTGTACCTGACTATACCACTCATGTATTTAGTGACCAGCATGGGTAATGCCACAGTTTTTTCACCATAATGAGCACATCACACTGTATCATAACTGGATCTTGATGAAGAACCCGCACCCACGTGTGAAACTTGAAGCTGCGTGCACACCCTCCTTGCCATCGACTCGCGTTTATGGGCTCTCGCTTCACCTACTCGTGTTTATTGAATCTTGATCCATGTATTCATGTACGCAGAGGGTCTATAAACACTTATTGTTAATCTTAGTGGACATTCATTCGTTCAACGCAGCAGATTTGCTTCAGAAAGATCACCAACCTGCAGCTGCAAGGCTAGCTGCAGGTTTCTGTATGTATATGCGGAGTGGGCCCAATGTTTTACTTAACTTTTAATTGAGTGCCCCTCTCTTCTACCTATGGCTGGCCGAGCCAAATCCGATGTCGACAAGGCTTATGCGTGCAAACGTGTTTATGAGGCTTTGATGGTCCGGGCTGTTGCCGCATACAAGGCAGATCAAAAGAAACCGAAGAAAGATCATTGTGGATACCGCAAAATCTGCCTTGATTTCGAGAGTCTTCAATTTGAAGAGACCAAGGGGGTGGCGGAATGTGGAAAAGAGACCAACACTCGTTATTTTTTTTTCAGAGTCCTGCTTGACACCCCCCTACCCCTACCTTCCTAATCAAGTATGTTTTTCCCATGCTTATGTTTTCAGAATTTTTTTTCTACATAAAACGCGAAAACATTTGACAAATCTCACGGCGCACGCACCTGGCAGCCTGTTTTGCAACCTCGCGCTTTACACATCACCCAACCACAGTTCTCTCTTCCTTTTCCCCTGCCATGAGACTTGAGGGGTATTTTGTTGTATGGTTTTCTGCAAGGGGGTGTCGGGATCATAATCCCGGACCGGGGGCCGGTTGGTTGGTTGGGCCATCAGGCCGTTTAAAAAAAATTGGAAGCTCAAAAATTTTTGCCCAAAAACATTATAGGCGGCCTTCCTGGTGGATAAATTATACATAATAGATACTAGAAAGCCTCAAGATGTGCTAAATGCCTCAGGATGTGCCAAAAAACACAACTAAGACTGCTTACATAAGACAATAATAATATCGGACCATTGATAACTTTCCTTAGTGTGGCAACCGTTACAGCAAGGAAACATGAGGTCAGTGCAAAAAATGAAACCATAAGGTTGTCAATTGGAGGATTGCTTTTGTGGATCCCGAGCAGAGCTGACCACCGGCAATATGATCCAGTGGGATGTGGTCAATTGGTAAACCCACTTTCTGTTAGGGTTTCAATGTAAAACATACTTACATCTTCATGTCAAACCATTCTGATATCACCTCATTTGTATTTACCTTGTGCAGGTGCCCATGCATTGGGTCTGCAATGCATGTTCAACGTCGAGAGGCCCGAGGACAGGAAGACAATGTCACAACGGTGACATCATATTTCCTAAAATAGACATGTGCCTGATTACGTTGGGTGGTTGGTTCAGCCCAGCGCTCACTACCAAAAAAATCGACCCTAGGTCTTTTTTTTTATCCCAACACCCCCTTTGTTTTCTGGTTAAAAAAGCTGAGGACTTCTCTTTCTTTTGTGGGGGTTGCGTGTTGGTGGCCTTGTTCTCTCTGCATGTTTTCGAGTCTCGATGCATGTTCAAGTTACTCATCCCACCGGCACCAACATGCACATCTATATTGCTGTAGCATTTCGTTCAATTCAACAGGGCCCGTGATGCGTGACAAGCCTGTCAAAATTTTGGTTTCGACAACCTCAGAAATTCACCGTGACAAGCCGAAATTTTGGGCAAATTTTAGG
>NW_001889876.1:2051935-2052951 GCF_000143565.1 Laccaria bicolor S238N-H82
AAGCTGAGCGGGAGCCGAGCTAAGCCAAGCTCCGGCAACACTAGTCAACAATGCCCTCACAATGCTGGACCCAGCTACTTCGCATTGGCCTTCGATTTTGCACCACGTGTCTGCCGACTTGGACGAGCGAGCGCCGCAGGTATTCCTAGTGCTTGGAAGTCCAGTCCCAAGACTGCAAAAAGACTGCAACTGGACCGGACCAAGACTGCAAAAGACCGGACCTGCAGTCTTGGTCTTTCAGATTTGAGATCACAAGACCGCAAAAAAACCGGTTTACATGGACCGGTCTTGTCGGTTAAGACCGGTCTTTTGTACCTACATAAAAACCCTTCAAAACGCACCTAAGATCATATTTTTAGGATAAAAACTGACAAAGATACATAAAAAACTGTAAAATATTTCGTGAAAATAGCAGATGTACCTTAGTATTTTTGTATATACATCAATTCTCAACGTAATTTAACGTCCTTGCACTCGTTTAGAAGCTACGAAGAATGTTAATAAAATTACCGACTCACAATTGCAAAATTTATGGCATATTTAGCTGAAAAACCGGTCTTGAACTGGTTGTAACCAGTTTGGACCAAGACTGGTCCAAAGACCGAAAAAGACCGCAGTCTTGGTCTTTTCCGGTCCTGGTCCGGTCTTTTGAGGTTTTAGGAACTGTGTGGACCGGTCTAGGTCTCGGTCTTTTCGTTTTGGGTCAAAAAACCGGACTGGACTGGACTTTCAAGCACTAGGTATTCCGGCACCGGAATCAGCATCAACTTGAACAACTGAAACCTGTTTTGGGCGTCGACCACAGGGAGCTTTAGCAGGTGGCACAGGCACATCAGCAACAGCCTCGGAGGTTGAGGGAACTGGCATGGGGACTCGACGATGTCCACGGGGTGGATTGATTGATTGGGAGATGGGCGCAACAGGAGCAGGGGTGTGCGCTTCCACGTTTGGATGCAAATCCGGCGCCTGTTCCACATCTGAGTGGGCGTTCACGCACACTACATCAGTTGGAAGGG
>NW_001889876.1:2053001-2059196 GCF_000143565.1 Laccaria bicolor S238N-H82
GTTTTACCCGGGACAGACGTTGCCAGGTGCAAACATACTTGAACTGAAAACGTGTAATCATCCTAGATTTCGAGATTCCGCGGAGTATACGTTGAGAAAAACGACCCCAGAACAGACGGTATTTGTTCATCGTGAATAGACGCCTGATATTATCAAAAGAAGCGCGATGTGTATCATTTATCAGGAAGATATCATTGGTCGTGTTGGGAATAACTCGAGAGACACAATGAACATCACATCCCATTTTCTTACCCTGGCGGGGAGGGTGCAAGATATTGTAGGAATGAGAGTAACGGGTATCGGTTATCATGTAAGCAACTTTTGGCACAATTGGCAACGGGTGGAGACAGTTGTAGAAATGGTTGCTCCGGTTGGAGTAAGCAAGAGGAGGAGGACGGACGACCGATGGTTGTTCGTCTAACAGTCAGGAGTTAGGCACATTGTTTTACCAAATAGTAATGAAACGTACATTGAACAGTAACACCAGTTGTCTGAAGGGCCATGCAAATCCATGAGACCAGTAACAGTGCCAGCATTGACATGGTTCGAGGAGACATGAGGGCGGAGAGTTGAATTCGTTGTTGAACGTTATTGACATGATCGATAAAATTTCGACCACAAATAACCCAAAATAACTCTTTCTTGCAAATTTCATAGCCAGTTTACCACCCCAGTTTGAGACATGTTGGCCATTATCAAGGTGAGAATCTTGAAACGATAGGCGGTTGATTTGTTTGATTTCATTTGACATGATAAGCGTCACGTGAATCAAGATGGCATATTGGACAAACTGGCCGAAGAAACGATCGAGGAGATTATAGAATGCATGGACTTTTTGACCATGAGAAGTCTGTCGCAAACCTGTCGATTGCTTCGAAAGATGATGGCGAGGCATCATTTATACCTCGTTAACAAATTGTTACGACGTTTTCACCTGAAGCCCGACAAAATCATGTCCATATTGCAGATGACGGGTGGCGTAATATCGGGATCATCGGCACTGTTCGTTATGAAAATTGGCACTTTCATACCAGATGACATCGATTTTTTCGTCAACAAGTTCAACGAAAGAAAGTTTTTGCGATGGATTCAAGCATGGAGCGACTACCGTCTTGAGGAGCCAGTGTTTCGATTGGACGAGATCTACCCCACGCGCATGTTTATGACGGTACATCGCCTTACGATTGAAGGAAAGGCAGGCAGCATGAACGTTGTTGTCTCTAACACAAGCAGCGCCATTCAAACCATTTTCGACTTTCACTCCACCGTTGTGATGAATTTCATTAGCCCATATGGAATCGCTTGTGCATATCCTCGACTCACTTTCAGCAATCGAGGTCTCAAGAACCCAGGAATCCAATCGCTGCCTAATTTGAAGAAGTGTTATAAAAAATACCAAGACAGAGGGTTCACCATTGTCTCGTCTCTCCAAAGACTGAGAGGCTTTAACGAACACGATTGTGGTGTTGATCCATCCTGCGGTCAGACAAGCCGTTCAATTAGAGACGGACATGTTCTCTTTGTCGATCTTCCAGGTTACATAGGCAAACGACACATTCTTCCACGAGGCGAGTGGATGGAATGGAAGCTTTCTGTCGGGACTGGTAGCTACCACTTACATCATGTACTCCTGAGCTGTACCATAGAAGTTCCTGCTTAGCTACCGTGAATGAAATGAAATGAATTTTCATTCATTCACGGCACCTGTTTCATTCTAGATAATTTATTCTGTTTCATTCATTCCTGGCGACTGTTTCATTTTTTTCTTTCATTCCACCAGGGCAACTGTTTCATTCCTTGCTTCATTCTTCTCAGGTGCCTATTTCATTGTTAGAGCTGGGAAAATGATTATGTAATTGATACAAAATATTTAAGTGCCTTATTTGGCAACAGCATGCCTATCTCATTGTGTATTTGAGCCTCAAATGCAAAAGTACCCCCATATGGCCTCCCACACCACTGCAGTAGGGCACAACACATATCAGGCATAATTGTATATTATTTCCTTATTTAGATGTGTGTTAAAACATCGAAATTGTTGCCTGAAAGAATGAAACAAAAATGAAATAACTGCCTGGAAAGAATGAAATGAAAATTCCATGGCAATGAATGAATGAAAAAAATGAAACAGTTGCCAGGAATGAATGAAACGAAAGAATAAAGCAAAAAATGAAAGAGTTGCCATGGTGGAATGAAATTAAAAAAATGAAAGAGTCGCCAGGCATGAATGAAACAGAATAAATTGCATTCTTGTCAGTAGAAATGAAGAAAAAATTGAGATGAAATGAAATGAAACAAAAAGTATTTCATTCTCGACGGCAATGAATGAGAATGACTTGGAATGAAACAGGTGCCGTGAATGAATGAAAATTCATTTCATTTCATTCACGGTAGTTAAGCAGGAACTTCTATGGTACATGCCAGGTTTTACATGATGTAAATGGCAGCTACTAGTGCTGTCGGACACTACTGCGTCCGCGTAGAGAAACGTTCTCCTGGTCATACCTTCTCTCAAGGAGGACGGACGGGTACGTGCATTCGGAATTTTTGAAAACCGCAGCGTCCTTATTTGCCGTCATCAGTGAATGGAATGCTTGAGAATGACGCAGACGCATCAGTCACCGCCTAGGTTAGATTAGCGTCCAGGTAGAAACGATCGTACTCGAGTGGAAAATCCAATCGAGTAAGATGTATTGATGTATGAGTGTTAGAGACGCAGACGCGTCAGCTGCTCCCTAGTATCAGATTCCAGGTACGCAATCGAGCAAGATGCATCACTGTACGAGTGATAAAGATGCAGACGCATCAGCCCCGGCCTACGTTCGAATAGCGTCCTAGGTTCGACGATATTCGAGAGGATTGAAGGTGTAGACCCGTCAGCTGCTCCTTAGGCTCCACGGTGAAAGAGTCGCACTCGAGAGGAAGGTTGACGGCCGTAAATGTATTTTCTTCCAGGTGGTTTGCGGTCGTGGGACTGATTGTCCTCGCGACATAGTTGGCAATGCCGTGCTTGAATTGAAACGCGCAGAAACTGACGATTATGACTGGGGCGAGAGAGGCGAATTTTAGTCCTCCTGTAGGTTCTTCAGGTAGTAAGATGTATCAAAAAAATAGTGAAAAAAATGCAGACGCATCAATCGAGACCCAGGTTCAAATAGCTCGAGTAGGATGCATCGATGGATGTGATTGATAACTTCGACCAAACAATGATAAATTTTGAACTGAGAAGTGGACGTCCACTTTTCAGTTCAGAATTGATGCATGTTTGTCTAATACCTTTTGTTCAAACAACAAAAAATAAGGATGCGGGCCAGCTCGGGGCAATAGATACAAGACTGGCTATGTAAGGGATACTATGTTATTTGTATGTACGATTGAACTGCAGACGATACAGTCCTACAAAAATTATCATTAGATTTGTCATTTTCACTATTGTATCATTAATTGGCTGTAACCGTTGGGCGCATGCCAAAGAGAATATCGGCATCTTGAAAATTATTCAATGTTAGTTGAGAGTATAGTTGTGATGTTACATACATGTTCGTTTGACTTTCTTATGCTTATGGGTCGAACCTTTGAGGTCTGCAATGTATTCTCCGGGGAAACGAACTCTGTCAACAGTCTTATTCGTCCCGACCAAGTGATATTGATCGCCTGGATTTTCACCGGTTAAATCAACTGTTTGGACGTTTGTTTAAGCTGACAAAAACATCTCAAGAAATTGACACTTACAGGCGGAGCACGGAATTGGTGTCGAAAGACGACGAATTGAGTATTTCCCACCACTCCACTCGAAGGTATCAGGTTCCCGCTTCAATTGAACCATAGCTTCTTTGAAGTGGATTGATCCAGCGATAGCTAATTGTAGTTCGTGGTCGAATTTGAGCATAGTACAGTCCCTAGCTCCTCGGATCCCTTGGTTATATCCTTTTTTTTTCATACTGAACAAAGCGGCTGCGTGTTGCACGAAAAATGGATAATAAAATTCCTTGGGTCCATCGATAGCAACGTCAGAGTCATCAACCAATTCGAAGTTAGAGAAGAAGAAGTGGAGCAATTGACGGCTTTTTGCGCGTGCATCGACATATTGCAAGAGTAGAAGAGACGGAAGCCCGGGATCAGCCCGCAAATCAGAATCGTGATCGCTGAGGTTTGTTTCGACACGGTATGTCTGATAATCAACGACATTGAGCAACTCCACTGCGATGGCTAAGGTGAAAACCACCAAAATGTCGTCAAAGCATTCGAGGTTTGGTATATGATTGGATAGATAGCCTACAAAGGTTGAACGTTAAACTGTAACTGCAAAGAATAACGTATTGAATAGCGCTTACCCGTGACCTTTTCTTCAAGAACAAAATGTCGGTGCCAGAGGTACATTATACGGATTAACAGTAACCGGGAGGGATCATGGTTTGTGTTAGTTATTACGCCCCCTAAAGCCCAAGTGCGGTATAAACCAATAACGGTCTCCCCTAGGGTAGAGAGACAATAGAAATGTCCTCCCTTGCATATCGACGGCTTGACAGTTACAACCCAATGCGGCGTTTGGGGACGCATACGTCTGACAACATCGTAAATATTGAGGATCAACGTAGGTAAAATAAAGACTTACAATCGCATCCCTGGTTCCAATAATATGCCTTCGAAGCACCATATATTTGGGTCAGGTCTTTCCATGCACCATTTCTCATCACAGTATAAATCAATTTTTCCGTTGTCTTCACGGTTTCGAGGACGAGCGACGATCCAGTATTTACCACCGACCAGTACGTCTACGGTGGTGCAGAACCCATCCGAGTCGATGTGACCATAGTGCAAAGTGCCATAAGTAGCAACCAGTCCCCAACGGAGATGTCGCGATGGCAAAGACGCAGTCTCCTCATTGCAGAAAGGAAGTCGTTCGGTGGCAATCCAAGCATGGAGATCCGTTGATAGGGCATCTGGTGAAATATCGCTTGCGGGCAACGGAAAGTCTAATGCATTCAAAATGTGACCATCGTCATTCGGTCCCGAAGAGCCCTTGAGTATCATCTGATTCAACGTTCCCTGAACGAGACGTTTACTGTAGTCTCCGTCCTTCACCAAAATACTTTGATCTGCATATATGTATCAGTTATTGATATTTTAACGCAGATATATCATAGAACACTAACCTTGCATATCAATGACAGCATCCAAATGTGCGAGTCTACTCAAAGTATCTTCGTTCCAAGCTGCCTTTCCAACCGAACGTCCGGTTGTAACGATATTTTGAGTCGCAAAGATTTTAAGGGCCGTAGCATCGTCTAAATTCTCGAATTCTGCCTCGGTCATTGTGATAAAGCTTGCAGCTTCTGGTCGCGATATGTGAGGAGGTAACCCGTCAATATAATCTTTGACTACGAGGTCCATCAAGTTATCAAAATTGTCGATATCGACCTGATGCTGCGGTCATGTTATTCGTGTTGATAGCAGCTACATCTGATATACTTACGTGGAATTCAGGCTTGTATTTGTGAAGATTGTGCAATGTGGATCCATAGAGAGCGTACTCCTCAGTACCGACGCATTTCTAAATGAAGTTGCATGAGAAGGGGATAACGATTGTAAATTTGATAACGTACAGGCTTAAAGCTGTCAAGTTTCAATGTTTTTTCAGGGGCCGATGCCTACGAATGAGTCAATAAGAGCATTCATCCAGCGACAGACGCATACCGTGACAATATCTAAATCAATTCGACGACCTAGGATCGTGCCAGAATAGATGTATGAATCTTCTTCGCTGACGTACTTTCTTTGAAAGGATTGTTGAGAAGGAAAAGTCGAAGAAGAGGCATGCGATGAATCGCGGAAGAAGGTAGAGTCGGTAGGTGAAATCAGTTTATCTGATAACGTTTTCCTTTGACGTCTTGTACGAGGACGCCTTTTACGTTTTTTCGGCGTGACTGCCTTTGAGTGTTTGGGGTTCAATCGGGATGGACCGTGATCTGAGTCGGTGTCTGATTCGGAGGAGTCGTCGGTTGGAACAGAATCTTCTTGAAGGTTACGTTTTCTCTTCAGCGTGACTGATTTTGCATTGTTCGACTTCGATACGGGGGAATGATGGTCTGAGTCCTCCAAATCGGTTAAATCGCTATCTGCTTCAGAGTTTTGCGAAGGACTGGGTCGAACGCTGGTACTGATTTTTCCGGGATCGACATTCACACAAGGGGA
>NW_001889876.1:2059576-2061500 GCF_000143565.1 Laccaria bicolor S238N-H82
AGCTGGAATGGATAAACCCGGGACCAATGCTATTGTCGAAGGAGGGCTTTCATCGATATCCATGTGATCTATAGGGCGAGTTCCCGGTAAACAATCAATTCGTTCGGTACTGCTTAGTAGACGATCTGCGAAGAGCGGTGTGGCTGTATTGTGTTCCGCTGCAGCACTAGTGGTATACACTCTTATGATAAAAACCAGACACATGCCTGGAAGGCGATGTGTATAATGCCTAGAGGTTCAATGAGACAACTCATTATTTTGTCTAGTATTTTCATTCATTAAGTTCCCTGTGTATTTCATTTGGTTTTTTCATTAAATGGCCTAATTGATCTCATTAATATTGTATTGCGATTTCCTGCAATATTTCATTCATTATCTCTGGATATCTCATTTTGCTTTTCATATGAAAGCCTGGCGCTTTCAATATATATTTCATTCTTAGCTCCAGGACATTTCATTGGATATTTCATTGTTAGCCCCAGGATATTTCATTGTGCTTTTCATCTGAATGCCTGGTGCTTTCAATGGATATTTCATTCTTGTTCCTAGGATATTTCATTGCACTTTTCATAAATATACCTGGTGCTTTCATTGGATATTTCATTGCTAAACCCAGGATATCTCATTGTGCTTCTCATTTGGATGCCTGGCGCTTTCAATGGATATTTCATTGCACTTTTCATATGTGTACCTGGCGCTTTCAATGAATATTTCATTTTTAGTGGCAGCTGACCTTTCAGGGTCCAGGGAGCATTTCCAAATGTAAAATGGCAATAAAATCAGGAAAAATTAGGGCTCATTGCTGATCATCATGTTGGGTAACATTGTCAGGGTCCAGGGTCCAGTTCCAAATATGGTAATATATCCAAAAATAGCCAGAAAAATAGCGGAAAAATTGAATATATATAAAAATGGTGTACAGAACATCAGGCACTGCCTTCAGGGTCCACTTCAGGTTCCATCCCAAAAGGGAAATATCACCTGGTTTGACCAAAAAGTGAAGAAAACCAACTGGAGAATGATTTTACCTATCAGGGTCCATGTAATGGGATGTTGGGATGATGGTCACCTGACCAATTACCAAAAATGGTCAAAAAACAAAAGTTGTAGCCCTACACTGTAGCTTCCTGAATCTGTTCAAATTATGTTCTGAAGTGCTCCCGTTGTGGAGATATGAGGTAAAGGAATCCCAAAAGTGTTGTGTTTTTTTTTGTTTTTTGCATTTTTCTCCATGAAAACAAAACCAAACAATATGATTTCAGTATATTTAGAAAGCTAAAAGAAAGGGCTACAACTATTGTATTGTGGGGAAAATGACCAAAAAAGGAAGGTGCATGCCCTAGAAAAGGAATGGTCAGATATAGACTACCAAGTTTACTAATAGACTACAAAAAAGTCGGACTCAACTACAAAGTTTACTGATACACTACATAAGACTACAAAAGTCGGACATAGACTACAAATTTTACTGATACACTACAAACGACTACAAAGTTAGGGTTAGGGCTAAAAAAGTCAACCTAGCCCATCCATCCCATACATGGCACATATTTGATGGGGAAATGGCTGGGGAATATACAGATACATTGCAGGGACTCTATTCCATGTCTAGTTTGAGGAATCATATGCAAAAGAGAGCATGAGAGCCTTTAGAAAAGGCAGTTTTTTAGACTACAAAAGTTTGTAGTGTCTGCTTTTGTCATCAGAAAAGTTTGTAGTGTCCGCTTTTTAGACTACAAAAGTTTGTAGTGTCCGCTTTTTTATTGGAAAAGTTTGTAGTGTCTGCTTTTTCATTTGAAAAAGTGTGTAGTGTCCGCTTTTTTAGACTACAAAAGTTTGTAGTGTCCGCTTTTTGAGACTACAAAAGTTTGTAGTTGACATGTAGGTTATGGTGTCCTTGGCCCTGTCTAGGTTATGGGGATGA
>NW_001889876.1:2063949-2071610 GCF_000143565.1 Laccaria bicolor S238N-H82
CATGATGATCAGCAATGAGCCCTAATTTTTCCTGATTTTATTGCCATTTTACATTTGGAAATGCACCCTGGACCCTGAAAGGTCAGCTGCCACTAAAAATGAAATATTCATTGAAAGCGCCAGGTACACATATGAAAAGTGCAATGAAATATCCATTGAAAGCGCCAGGCATCCAAATGAGAAGCACAATGAGATATCCTGGGTTTAGCAATGAAATATCCAATGAAAGCACCAGGTATATTTATGAAAAGTGCAATGAAATATCCTAGGAACAAGAATGAAATATCCATTGAAAGCACCAGGCATTCAGATGAAAAGCACAATGAAATATCCTGGGGCTAACAATGAAATATCCAATGAAAGCGCCAGGTATCCATATGAAAATCGCAATGAAATATCCTGGGGTTGAGAATGAAATATATATTGAAAGAGCCAGGTGTCCATATGAAAATCGCAATGAAATATCCTGGGGTTGAGAATGAAATATATATTGAAAGCACCAGGTATCCATATGAAAATCACAATGAAATATCCTAGAACAATGAGATATGCGATCTCATTGAACCTCTAGGCATTATACACATCGCCCTCCAGGCATATGTCTGGTTTTTATCATAAAAGTGTATACCACCCATCGCTGCAGCAAGGGAGTAATGTTGCAAATCGTTGGAGTTTGGCTGAGACTGAGAAGGAGTAACTGGAATGGTTGAACCAGTGATCAATGCTGTCGCCGAAGGAGTCCGATCGTCCCGGCTTTCAACGGTAACCACATGATCTATAGGTCGTGTTTCGTGGAGTTGGACATCCGCCAAGCGAGCGTTGACCGAACTAGCATCTGTAGTCTCCATTTCTGCAAGAGGAATAGGAGGGTTTTGGCTTGAAGTTTCCTTGGACGAAATGACTTCTACAATCGGTGAAGCGGAATCGGTCGCCGTTTTCGTCGTCGACGAGGACAAATTCGTGTCAATAGGTTCAAGAGGTGCGGACGTTACTACCAGTGGCCAACCAACGGGAATTGCGCCTTCGATATCTTGACAGTACATGTTGTCGACAACTTTGTCGTCTCCGTCGCCATCTAAAAACATGAGATCACAATAATGAAAAGTCTAGCAAATAGAAACACACCTGGCTTGAACCAACCACATATTTCTTCATTGGCTTGTTGAAGACGACCCCAGGGAACCTCAATTAAGAATTGTTCCAGAGCATTCCATGCTGCAATCTTGCCTTGCGCGACGTTCAAGAGCACTTTCCACAGGAGCTTTTCCACCTCTATCAAAAGGGATGGTTTTTGATTGCCTAAGGCTTTTCCCGTCTAGCGATAACTGATGTGAACATATGTATCAATGGTCCAAAAATTAGGCATACGAGAAATAGTTTCATCCTGTCCAGTTTCCCGCCGTTATACCACGCTTTGGTAGTCAGCAATGCTAACGGTGAGACAAACGTGCATATATCAATGCCAAATAGGAGAGTGGGCGCTTCATTTAAAAGTGTATTGATCGCTTTCAAATCGACCTGCCCGTCGTTGAAAGAACTGTCAAGAATGATATGATGTTCTAATGACTATGTTAGAAGAAACGACATACATTATGAAATTTTTGATTTTATTTCTCTCTTCATTATCAGAGGATTGCGGTGCCTCCTCATTGACACGAAGATAACCCTACTAGCATTTAGCCTTCGTCGATATGTTAACTTGGCTGCCCGTACCTTCCAGACTAGACGAAGACACAACGCAGCAGCTTCTATGTTTGCAAGTGCTCCATGTACTTGGGTTCTTGATATAGTTTTCGACAAAGACTGTATCAATCCAAGCTCTATCGACTGTGGACAGGTCTCGCTTGGTAATTCCGTATTGAGGGAAGTTTGATTGAATTTAGCTTTGAATTGGGTGACGAGCTTGACCCAATCGTGTAATGGGGACCATCCCTACAATGAAGCATGAGAAGTATATGAGACTAGTGGAGATTGACGTACTTTGAACTTGTTAGTGTAAATAGGCCGACGTCGATGTTTGGGAACCTCAACCACATAGCCATTATGGAGTGAGCAATCATTCATTGCTCGTACCATTTTGTCAATGAGGACATATTGCAAAACGAGATCCAAGAAAACGCCCCTACGCTCCAAAGAAGGAAAGTGTTGCAGAGCGTTCTTAACGTTGATGTATTTGAACATGCGACTGGAATGGTTTTCCTCTTCTCCTATTAATAGAGACCGTTTAACCGCTTTCAGTCTCGGTGTCAACCGGTTGGCAGATAGCAGAGTATGCTCCGTCTCTTGGAGGGCTGATATGAATGGCTAAACCATAACATAAGCGACCACACACGTCACGAAATAATGAAAACGCACCATACTTCCTAATTCGCCCAAAAGAGGCTCTAGCTCGTTTTCCAGCACAAAGCGGCCGTCATCCCACGGAATTGTTAATAAGAATCTGCTTTGGTTCCGTAGGGTTTTTTGTGACATCGCAATCTTTGAGGATTTGTTGGATTAGCGAGCAGAAGGTTCGAAACGATTGTCTGACAGGGAATCCCGGTAGACAAGCACTTGGATTTCTATGGAGCCGATAAAACGGAATGACTGTCTGAAAGGGAAACCCAGTAGACGATCGCTTGAGTTTTGGTCCGGTCGAAGCGCCTGAGACTCCGGCCCGTTGAAGGAGAAAAGGTAGGGTAGATTATCGTTGACACTAGCGAGCCCATTATATGAAATCAAAAAGCGAAGACTAAACTGGGAAGCCCAGCGGACGAACGTGTTGACTCACGAATATGTTACTTGTGAGCGTAGCGAGCTTTGAAAATTTGAACGTTAAACTTTTCCTGAGCCTGCGAGTTGTACGACTGGGTCCGAGAACCTGGAACAAACAAGCGACAATTTTAAACTGAGAAGTGGACGTCCACTTTTCAGTTCAAAATTTGTCATTATTTGGTCATTGTTCGAACACAGAATCAACAATACATTAATTCAGAATACGTTCGTTTCTACCATAGGTCTGCCGAGACTCAGAAGTCTGATGTAGTGGGTAACTGACCAGCAGCTTCGCCGTTTTTATATATTTTTTTAAATCTAAAACAAGAGAGAAACTACAAATGCCCTCGCCACTCAATCTTCCGGACAACCTATCAAAATCACCCACTGGATGTTGCAACTCAGAGAGTAATTCCCTGTTTTAGACTTGTATACAGATGTCGTGTAACCAACAACAGCAAAAGACCCGTATGGAATTTCATCATCGTAATGGTCGAGGATCTTGTCCAAATTGTTGAGATTGTGAGCTGTATATTCGAAGTTAAATTTCCGCCCGTCGTAGACGGGTACTATTTTAAAAAACTTCAGTCTATGCCGAGAACATAACACTGAAAACTTACTGATTGCATCAAAATCCAAGAAGAAAGTAGCCGAAGTCTTAACCTTTGGCTGACCGCGCTTCGTAGAAGGACTGACGCTGCTGTTAAACATGCCAGACGGTTGTTTACCGGGTGAAAAGCCGGCTTCAAAGCAATCAGTACAGGGTAAACGTGATACGCTTATCACTTACCACCTGTTCNTGACTTTTCGTAGAGAAAAGTAAAGAATCTTTCTCAAGTTGTGCATGTAGCTCCTTCTTTCCGAAAGCCATACATATGAAGCCGCAAAAACGATCCCATTCCTGAGAATGAAGTATACCCGAGATGGATTTCTGGCGTAAACCCCGTTCCGGTGGATTTTGCAGATTTGATGCAGTCACGAATACACTGGACACATTGATAGCCGGCTGATTCTTTATGTGAAGATGTAGGCGTTCTCCGTCTGGTGTCGCTTTATATGCGGAGACATCCAGAGGGGACGCTCTCGATGGGTTAACATAGCGGCCAGATAAATCGAAACGGATGGCGTTAACACAATTACTAAATTTGCGTATTTCAGGTCATGGTAAACAGTCGACAAATGAAGTTAGCACTCACTCAAATAACATATGAGGGCAGTAAGTTTCCCAAGCGGATAACATAATTTGACCAGGACCTTTTGCATTGCTCCATGAGATCAGAATGCCACGACTAAAAGTTACTAAGTAACGATCAATAGACAGAAAGATAAATGAACTAACTTTAAGTTTGGTAACAACGCGTAGTCGTCTGCAAGGTAAGCGTCTTGGAGTTCCATCTGGGTAACTTCACAAGAGACAGGCAAAGACCTAACATTGTAAACAAGTTGGGAACGTATGATGTCAATGAATTGAAACGTTAGACTCACGTTAGCCTCAATGTATCCACATCACTTAAATGAACAACGTTCGCATTGGATGTTGATTTCTTTTTCTCGGCAAGCATGTCAGCGAATGTTTTAGGAGGATTATCCGAGCGATGTTTGGTGACATCGTGAGATTGACTGCTTCCCTCGCCCGATTTGAACGATGCTGATTTCGATGGACTGACGTCCGCGATACTTCGTTTGGTTGCCATCCTGAATGAATGTTAATGAGTATTATCAACCTACCGCATTCGAAAATGACTTACTGTATCTGTCTCGCCTCTTCCTCTTCAACGTCAGACTCGTTATCCGACTGCTCTATTAAAGGAGACTGAAAGCGCGCTTTGGCTTTCCCTTTATGACCTAAGGGCGACTCAATTTGTTCACGACCGATTTGCTCGCGATCTTCGTCCCCTCTGAGGTACAGTTAAGCCAAATACGATAAGGGCCTGAAGAAAGACGCTTACACGGCCTCATCGTCTCTATAAAACGATGAGTTATGTGAGAAATTCAAAAGAGATGGTACTCACATGAAAGGATCGGCTAAGTCGTATTCATCCAAATCGCAATTCTCCCCACCCAAACTGATATCATTAGCCATAGGTTGTTGCTGAAGTGAATTACATACGCTTCACGTTCAGAGCTTGTCTCGTCAAGTTCTTCTTGGACGATGGATACATCTTTGATAGCGGATCTTACAAAAAAGGAGATCAGTAAGTTGCAACAATGTTAGAAGCGACCCATACCGAGATTTATATGATCTTTGTGCATCTTGTTGCGAACCAGCGCGATTAAAGTTGATGTCGCTGATACAAAGGCAGAGATTCTAAGTGATTGTTAAACAGTAAGTAAACGTAATACTTACTGTTTATCGCCGACGGCAGTAACGCGTGACCGTACAGCCTTCGACGGTCTGTATGAAGCCTCATAATCAGAAAGTTTCTTGATACAGCAGGATAGCTGTGAACATACGAGGCACGTTTAGGGGTTTTTACACTGATGGAAATATTAACGAAACGCATCGAATAGAGGGAGGCATCTAACTCACACGTCGTCGTCGCTATTTTCATTTGAAGCTGAAGACATCTTGGTTTTCTTGGAGCTTGAATCGGAGGTAAGTAGATTATCGCAAAGGAACTTAACCGGTGGAACTCACGGAGTCTCTGGGTTGACAACAAAATTTCCCTCTGGATCCAATACGCGCTTTTTATATCTATACAGAATGACATCAACTTGAACGGCCGTGGCAAGAAAAAGGATGATAACGACGTACATGCCGAATGCGCTTCTGGTCCTTACAGGTGTATCATCCGGAATAGGTTTCTTGGAAGATTGAATTCTAGACTTCATTGTCTGTCCCCGAAACATACTATCGTCTGGATCTAGTTCCGGTGTTCTATCCAGATAAGGCCCTTAGACAAAGTAAAGTGCAAGAAGCCAAGTACGTACTTTTGTTCTCCTTCGGATGAAGTGACTTCAATAATATCGCTATCAGAGGTTCGTCAGCTTAGAAAATTGCGGTAAAGGTGCACTACAGTCACTTTTTAATCGGCTTGATTGCATTAGACCGTGAACTCCGCGAAGAACTAAGCCTCAGTGTAGGCTTGACAAGTATAGTCAGGGGAGGCGACCTAGCAAAACATCAGTTGAATACGCATAGCTTCAAGGGAGCAGATTCTCACTGAGACCATTCTATTAAACTAAAAGAGGTATCGAGCATTCATTCTAAAGGAGTGAACGTGAACGCTTACTTCGATTCTTCCGTTGCAGCATCGACAGGTTCTCTATAACATGATGAAATACTGCGTAATGAAAGAAGCTTTAATAAGTTTGCTGACCGTTTAACGGGAACCGGCCTTCGCTTCTGAGGAGACTTTGGAGGCATGATAGGCAGCAAAAACTCAATGAGGGAAAAGGGACGTCGGTGAAAGTTTGTTCAATCCCACATTTTATACCACGATATTCGGATAAAAGATATTCGCAGAAAGGGTACGACAACCTCAGTCTCTGCTCGAATTGTGTATGTGGTACTGTTATTCTCGATCGCTAAAACCTTTCTATTGACTTCACCGAATGAAAATTTTCTATTCATTCTTGTGGGATAGCAATAAAATTGTATTGGTTTCTGTGGTAAACGCCGAGACATCGCATAAAGTTTTGCCAAGTGGATCGACGTACTAAAAAGGATCAGTAACCTTGGACCTTGTCCGTTGTAAAGAAATTAGTCTCTTCTCGCGCTATGGACGCTCGTTACAACAAAACCCAAGCCAGTATGTTCCCGTTCTTCTTGAAAATATCTACCGTTGAAAAAAAATACAGTGGAAGATCTTATCCGGTATACAGAGGCCAGAGGTAGATGCGACATCGGTACCGATTGCCAGCAACTGCTTGAAGTCGACGTGAGTAACAACCGTCAATCAAGATTAAATCACGACACAGACATAACTGTACCCATAGATTGATAAACTCGAAATCGTGGCGTACACAAGGCCAGACACGTACCGTCTTTGCAAATTCGACGAGAAATCCGATAGTATGCAAGAGGTTATCGTACGACTTCAAGGCATTTTGTGCGCAACTGAATTGCCGCCACTCAAAGAAATAATGCAAGTGACGAGACAAAAACTGTACAATGTTATCGACTGATATTCTCAATACAAACAGTGCTGAGACTCATGTTAAAAAGATTAGAGGTCTTCGTCAAGCAGTTCAAGTTACCGGTCTCGGAGAAGACATCTTTGGATCTATCATTCGAACGGTAGAAAAAATTCATCAAAAATTCGAACTAGCGTTGCCGGTCAACACTTTGGGATCTTTTCAACGCGGAGAATACGAGGGCACAGTAGCACTGTATGCTCACAACAGATATTTCACCGACAGAAGGCTTGCACCTCAACAAGAACACCAGCCTTTTCTTCCCATGGTCGATCCATACGGCGCATTGGACAAATTGCGATCGCAAACATTTATTCACAGTTGCGACAACATAGTTGAATACACCTCGTTGAGGAAGGATGCAAAAGGGAATGACGAGTACGTCTTAAATCACCTTTCAATCCTATGTCAATTCACTTATGCATCAAAGATATTTCGTTATCAATCCAGCCACTTTTGGTTTGGGAGATATTGTGGAGATCAGCGTTGGCTTCGTCTGTATTCCCATCATAAACGGATATAAGTTCATGGCGACGTTGAGAGGAATGGTTCTTTTGGACAACAGTGTACGAAAGGTAAGTACATGCTACGCGTAACCGACGGTCCTAATTCGGAGCAACAGAAAGCGTTGGCAGTCAGCAAGGGTTCCCTGCTGCCTACTTTAGGCCCCGCATTGACCTTGAAACGTAAAATGCTATACATTAAGGACCAACTCGACGAAACGTGCGATAACGTTGGCGCAATGACTCTACAAATCGGCTCGATGCAGG